>NW_016690225.1:4796729-5164237 GCF_001604755.1 Lepidothrix coronata
CCATCTATAACGCAGCTGTCTCCTTCGAGAACACACGCAGGATCACTCTCGAGGAAAAAAGGCAGCACAGAAAGAACCGTGTATTGCAGAATACACCATCTAAGCAGTCTTTCTGTTGTGCCTTTTGCAATCGGATATGTCTGTCACGTATTGGCCTCATAAGCCACCAGCGTGCCTGTAGCAAATGTGGATAGAGCCTTCCTAAATCTTCGTTTGCGAAACCTAGCCATGGAAAATACTTTTCACTTATAATGCCCAGTTCTATGATTGAGAATACAGGGCTATCATCTAAAGCATAATTTTTCCTTCCAGTCTGTTGATCCATGAACCAACTCTTGCTCCGAGCCACGAAGGAACATAAAATGCACCCCAGATCAGTCTGACAACCTTTTTTGCACAATACATTTCTGCTTTAATTCTGTTCAACCAAATGTAACATCTACAATTTCGTGCTATATTGTAAAAAACTGATAGATATCAGAACTGCGATGTCCATGTTGTTTATGATGTTAATTCTACCCTCTTCTTTTAATTCTTTCATTTTATCCTGGATGGTTTAAGATGGACAGAATCCAAGTCCTTTAGTCTGTAATGTCTTAATTCTCCTCATGATATATTCTGAAATCATGTGCTAGAGTTGTGTAGTTCTGGAAACTCCTACATTCTTATTGTCTGCTGATGCCCATTCTACCACTTCATTTACTGTATATTTCCTAGTAGTTTACAGTCTTCTCCTTTTCTTATCTCACTTCAGTAGGCAATTAAATATTCAATTTTTAGTGTTAGTTATTTATGGTTAGTTATAAACTATTGTTAGTCAGGATTCAATTCGAGATTCAGGCAGGTGTGATATGCTAGATATCCAAACTCTCATCATAGAGATGGTGATATATTCAACAAAGTCAGTGGAGACAGGAGGGCAACTCAGCTACAACTGCTTGTAGATCCATTAGTTTCCCCTACAGAGGTATTTGGTGCTACTGGCTGTGGGAAGAGCTGTGTCTCCAAAAAGACGGGAATGTCTCATGTCTGCTGTCATGTCTGCCAGAAACATGTGGATGTCTCAGGCACCCTAAGGCATCTCAAACAGCCCCAGGCACCTGCATTTAAGCAAGTGAATGTATCCCAATATACTCTGTTAGCTACTGTGGGACTAAATCCCACAGTTTTTACTACCAAGAAAAAGACAAATTCTTATTCGAGTTCTGACATTAACATTTACATAAAGGATAATAATGTCAACGTGCTTCTTGAATCTCAGAAGAGACCAGTGTCATGGTTTAGGAATGGTATTCCCCAATTTAGTGTTCCCACTGAAACACTCCAAACCACGTGCCGTTCCACCACTCCCACTCCCCCTCTCCCTCCCCATCATCCCCAGCATCAGGCTGGAGAGGGGGATTGAAGGCACAGAAGGTAAAAATGATGGGCTGAGATAAGAACAATTTACAGGAAACAGCAATGAGATAAGAGACTGAATAGTCACAGCAACAATAATAATGACAAGGGCTACAAGAAAGAGGCAAACTATTCAAATGAAACCCCTCCAACAACTCCCTCCACCACACTACTTGACTTGGAAGAGACCCTTTCCCCCATTCCTGAAAAATGGTGTGAGGTGGTATAGAATAACCTCTGGGTCCTGGCCAAGCCCCCTCCTGGCTACTGCAAAAACTAATCCTGTCCTGGACAACCGCTAAAACAGTAGCACACTGTATTAACTATGTTTTGGAAAACGTTGTAAAGAAACTATTATATATTCTATTTTTCCACAGTACACACAAAGCAAAAATTTGCATTGATTAATAATATCCTTTTACTACTGTTACGTTTTATAATCTGTGCAGATCTTTCAGTGCGTGGCAGTGGTATGGGTTTCAGTTTTAAACCACAATGCCTTATTTAACTCCTTCAGGATCATGCTTTTTTTTTTTTTTAATTTTAGTTTTGAAGATTTTGAGGGACCAATCAACACTTTCTCTGAGCTGCTACTCTGCAGGGAAAATTATCTGGAATGCTATCATTTTTCACAGTTGCTATCATTAATACACCAGGTTACTTTTTACTCTCATAGTGTCTTCCATGAGGTCTCCTTTTTAATTTATTAATGAATAAACTTTTGCAAATAATGTCTATTTTAAATATAGCATAAATAAAGAGGTAAAATCTCAAAGACCACTCAGATTCAGGAAAAGATATTTGTACAGAGTTACATGTATGTAGGAAAACATATAGGATGTGAACTACATTGAAACAGTCTCATTTTCTGTATTATTGAAATAAGATACTATCCAGTTTCCATTCAGTCTAGTAGATGGGTAAGAGTTTTAGGATGTTAACATTTCATCTGGATTTATTTTCAGATTGTTAAATATTATCTGACCATTTCCCTCCATCTTTGCTCATATTTCAAGGAGTAGTATTTATAACAGCAAGTAATATGGCAGTTAAAATTCAAACTGAATTTAATATTATTCATTTAGACTATTTATTTCTTTATAACTCAAAAAAACTCACCCACAGATGCCCAGCTCAACAATAGAAAGGATATTTAGAGATTTGTTTCCTCTGAGGAATCTAAAGTTAAGCTTAAAGTGGAAGCTGTGCTTGGATGCCATAATATATTTCATAGGTGCAACTAAGGGATACAATGCAGAATAAATTCATTCTTTATAGACAGAAAAAGGGAAAAAGAGAAATTGAAAAGATCAAATGTGATACTTATGATGAGAAATGTATTTTAGAAAATTGAGAAATCTGTTTTAGAAAATACGTTCTCCTTTCCTAAAGATGCTACTGCAGAAACACTTTCCACTTAGGAGTTTTTTGAAAGAATGGCTTCTTCTTAAGAAGGTATATTTGTATGAATGAACCAAGAAATCCCAAGAAATATTCTTGATGGAGATGGCATTCATTCCCAGAGGCAAGATGTTAAATCAAACTGACATGTGGCTACAAACACTGCATCATTGAATAATATATGTGTTGTTCACAAAAGAACAGCTGTTTCCATTACAACTGAGTGCTTTTCCACACTGGACACAGAATGGCAGGTCCTGTAAAAAGGGGTTAATCACTCCTCCGGACCTACTGGCTGCACTCCTGTGTATTTTAATTTAATATATTTTAATTTAGAGTATTTGAGGAGTGCCCATAGGCATTGATTACTGAGTAAGCAGCTCTTCTTTCTAAACTGTAAATAAAACACATATGCCAAGTAACTAGGTATCAGACTCTGATGGAACAAAACCTAGGAAATTAAATTCATGGATATGTTATAGTCAAGATAATAAAAGGATCTTTTTCCATTTTGATTTCTAAGTTTTATTCCATTTAGAAACATTTCTGAAAATAGATAAATTCCAATCAGTGTATGAAACTAGATACTGACTCTTTTAGAACATAACAGGTGTTATGTTCTAAATGTTATAAATGTTATAAAAACATTTAATCACAGAAATATGCATCTGAGACAACTGGTCATCATTCTACTCAAACAAGTGGGAGAAATAAAGCGTACTACGGAATGCAGGAATACATGAATATAAATTCAAGACAATTTTACTTTGTCTTTAAGACTGAAATATTGGACTTTCACACTACAGCTGATGTAAATTTCTTTAGTAAAATGGTCCTGAGGAAAAAAGTAAATCTGAATCTGACGTGAAATCTGATAGACTATGATATATCTGTTTTTTAAATTTGTGATCATGACAGACTGTATCTAAAATATATTTGTCAAAGAAATATCAGAGATTATTAATAATTCTTGAACTTTCACTTGGTGATTAAAACAAAAAGCATCATAAGGCCCTTTAAAAAACAACAATTACATTCCGTGGTCATTATGACCAACATTGTTTTTATGACTCCTTATGTTTAATGAGCAGTAGCTACAATTTGTGCTTGCAGCTGTAACTCACACTTTGCCTCTGTTCTAGTCACCCGTTTGTCTTTTCTTTGGCTGAAAGTGCAGGTATTCCATGTAAATGAGAGTTCACTGTTAAGCAAGGAGAGTTGATGCCACTGTGGCTGTTCAAATGCAAATATGATGGAAAAATCTTCCCATTCCTGGTGCGGGATTTTTCAACATATTTTTGTTGCTTTTCTTTCAAAGTGAACAGTGCACTGCAAATACAGCTCTCATGTGGTGTTGGTGGGATATACACTGATAAACACCCTGTTAATGGCATTGGATATATCCTAGGATTAACTTTACACTGTGGGAAAATGTGCAAATTTCACATCTTTGTTTTTCTGTTTATTTGTGCCCTTTTATAGGCACCCAAGCATCATGAACTGTGAATAATAACTAGACAAGCATTCGTTGTATAAATTCAAAACAACACAGAGCTCTTTAAGCATCCAGTAAACATACCATAGCTACCAAGGTGTGCAATGCAACTTTTGCTTGTTGAAATACATCCGGATGATAGGGTCGGAACTTTTTCTGCCCTATATATAAAGTGAGGCCTAGAAATCAGAATACTATGCAGTTCAACTACAATGACACAACTATAAAAGTTCTCTCACATCGCAGGTGGGGACAATCTCTCATGTGGTTTCAAGGATATTCCCACCAAATTTAGCATGTCCTTAAAATGTCAAAAGCAGCAAGTAAGTTTAGAGGTCACCCCCCCACACACACTGTGCAGTAAAACAGATTAGGCTGTCAGCAATTCAATTTGAGCTAAGAAAAACTGGGAACATTTTCAGTCCCCACTCACCAGCTATTTCTGTAAAAATGTTGGATGAGATCCTTAAAAAAATGTTCATAGGGATCTTCAGCTAAGTTGAAGAAATGTGTTCACATTAATTTCAATACTCCTACAGAGTTCGATTCAGCTGGAAAGCCCTCCAGAGGAGAGATTTCGTCAATGAAAACAGGTTTTTGGAAGGACAAATTAAAACTACACTTGCATTAAGTTTTTGTAATCCCTAATGGCAATTTGACTTGTGGTTAGCGGGGTACTTATCTTCATTTTCATCATCATCAGAGTTTGTTAGTCATGCCTTGTTCTGATACTGATAATTAGGACAACTAACTAAGACAAGCTCTTCTCCCCTGATTATTTGTTGCATCAAAGTACCATTCTTTTCTAACAGGTGGGGGTCATTACCTGACAAAAAAGGACAGAAACAAAAGTTTTGGGTAAGTGAATCCTTAGGACTGTGTTTTAAGGCAGAAAAAAAAGATCTTTACAACACAGATCATCTAAAAGCTAATTCTTTACTTTCATTCACTCTCTCTGCATCTATTTTTTTCCCTTCACCTGAAAGTGTCCTGCATAATTCTATTCCCTCTATGGCAACTTCTATCATGCTGACCCTTGAACTATAGTATCATCTATCTCTATTTCAAAGCCTGTTTCATCCCACCTATATCTGTGTTTTTTCCTGCACTATCTTTTCTGTTTCAATGTTATTAAATTTTTCCATGAAGAGTCTGTTCTTTTTGATGTCTACAAATGAGACTGAATAAAAGTAATCAACAATATTTGTTAAAACATTTACAAAAAGACAAATTGTTTATTTAAATAATGTTAGTAATTGCTGTCCAGCTATCAGGAAAAAAACCCAAAACCAAAACCAGCCAACCAAAGAACATTTCCTTTAAGCCATTTAGAGTAAGTCAAATTTAATCACTTGGATTAACAGCTCATCTCATTATTCCTGTGTTCATCAAAAGTAATTTGGAGTTTACATAACTGATGGCAGAGCTTATGGTAGTAGTTTCACTGGCAAAAAATACTGAGAACTTCTGGCTTCATCAGAAACTAGATTTCTCAACATGTCAATAGCTACCTCAATGAAACTTTATTATCTTTTTTTTTCGTATCTTTGGTTTCTCTTTAAGAGATTAGTTGTAATTGCTGTTGCGACTATTATTGTTTCAATGTCCTCTTTCAGCAGCCAATAGTCAAATTTTTGTCTCATAATTTCTGCTTCAATTTATCAAACTTTCTCATAGAAACCCTGATTTCAGAACAGAAACTTTGATCAAAGCAAAATGGAACAAATTACTAGATATCAGAAAAAGATGCATGCTGATTTTCAGAGCACCAAATCTGAGAAACTCGGTTTCTTAAAAAGGAAACTAACGCAAAAATTGATTTTGTATTTTACACTTTACATTTTTAAATACTACTTTAAAATTAAAGCTGATAAGTTTTTTTTCTGCTTTGTTTACTTTTAGATCGCTGCAAATTCCTGGGGAAAATCTTGGGGAGAAAATGGTTATTTTAGGATTCTACGTGGACAAAATGAGTGCGATATTGAGAAGCTGATTTTAGCTACTTTGGGAGAGCCATAGTCTATCTGTACCAAACACTGATGTATCTATTCTTTCCATTGTTGCATGTTGAGTCTTCCTAGAGAAATAAAATGTCTTCTCTGTAAGTTACCTTTCTACTAGCCCTCATTAGGTCTTCCTGACATGAACACACTGCAGACACCACATCGTGCTGTTGCTAATCCTGATTTGCTTGCAAGATCTTCCTAAAATCTGGGCTCTAATGTTAAGTTTCTTCAGTGAGGAAAAAGTGCAAAACTACTCTCCTAGATTTCTTTCTGATCAAATGATCATCTTGGCTTAAACAAAACACCCCACGCAAGTGAAACAAATCCCATCATATCAAAGCAATTGAATGGTTTGAAAAGTGATGTTGCTCTACCCACCCTCTCGGATTAACCTTCTGTGACTATACCTTTAGGTTGTTATGTATATGGGATATGCCATTTTTTTATTATTCCAAGTGTATAAGAATGAGCATCTGGCATACTGATGGTGTGCCAGCTTTGTGGATTCATCACCTAGCACCCATCTCTGTGCAGATATGAAATAAACAAATCATGTTTATTGACCTTGACTCTGTGTTGGATCAGCGTCTTGCCCAGAGGTTGAAAGAACCCATATTTGGGACAATACTCTGATGTATATGCTCAGTGCCCTTTCCATACTCTCTCAGTATCATAAAGCTGCCATTTGTAGATATGCAACAGTACCTGGAATTTAACAAATCTGCATCTGGAAGACAATTTGCTCTTTAAAAACAACCTTGATTCTGTGGCAGCTATTAGGATACTATTCAGAGCACAAGCGAAGGGTCTTCTGCCAGTGCAGGTCTTCTCACAGTGTTGAAGAGACACTGGGGCCTTGGAGCCACCAGTGGCTCTGCCTCACACAGACTACGTGAAGATAGATTTTTAAATATCAGAAGGGCTTTGATTTTTTTCTAGTTCACTATTTGGTTGGAGTGTGAGGAAACTTGTTCTGCATTAAGATGCCACCTCTCTCATTTCTCTTCCTTTTTTTTTTTTGATCTCTCCATCACTAATACTCAGCTATGCCTGCTAGCATGGACTAAAAGTGTCATCTAGCCTAGAGATTTTTCCCGAATGAATATAAAGGAATAATATGTGGCTCAGGTTAATTCAATAGAGAGCTCATCAGCTTTAAAAAACTAATATTACTGATGGTCTGTGGGAAATGCAGAAAGGAAGGGAAATTCCAGGAAGGGAAGGCAGTGCAGGAATAACCTTTGTGTTTGTGACACAGAGGAAATGTCTTTTTCCATAAAATCAGGAAGGTAACATTTTTATAGCAAGCAAAAAAAAATAAATCTTCACTCAGATTTCACATATGTCGTGTTAAAAACATGCTATATGAAGTTTTGAATAGCTGTCAGTTTAATGGAGAAATGTTAAATCTGGGTCTATCTAGAGGAATGTATGTCCTGCAACCTGGGACCTGACAGTAATGTAAAACTTTCTGTCTAAATTCGTATATATTGAGAAACAGTTTCAGACAGAACTCTGAATAGAAATAGCTATGAACTTGGAGAGAGTTTGAATCTTCCCAATATTAACTGAGCAGAACAGGCGTCTTTTGCAGTTTGTATTGATCAACCAGGGCTTTCCTGCAATCAGATCCTAAATGTTACTGATAGTATCTAATAGATGACAACTGTTAAAACCATTTGAAATGGCTTTAAGTGAAATTAATTTTAAAATTGAAATAGCTAACTAGCCAATAAAGGAACCCAGTTATTTTCACACTATTTTTATATTTTTGCTATCCTATTTTTATGGAAACATTGTCTATTTGTTAAATGATAGTAAATCTCACTTCAAAGATTTCCACAGAAAGCACTATCAATACCCATTAATATTCTGAGTGAGTAGTTTTGTTTAGATAGGGGTGCATGGTAGTTGCTGAATTTCTGAAGGCAATTGATCTGCTGAGGGGACTGAATCACCAGCAACTGCCTCTACACCTGGCCCCAGTAAGAGATTTTGAGAGCGCTGAAAGGCACAGAAAACTCCTCCCCACCTTACTAGCAATCACTGCACACAACTTGGCAAGACCAGCTTTCTCCAGCTGAGTGATGAGTTTGCTTATTACCATTAGGAAGTCTGAAAAATTGGTGACACTTGCCAAATAGGGATTTTAATTTCATTTTGCTATTTCAGAATCAATAATTTTACACTGGAATCCTCAGTGATTTAGAGTTCTTGGAGTACTTGAAGCCATGGACTGCCTCAGGCTCTGTATGAAACATATTAGGATTACCTGGAGGTTTCACTCAGCTGTACCAACAGTGACAGCCACATAAACACATGGATAGGAACTCATTAATTTAAACTACTGCCTTAATCATGCAGCAGGAAAGCTATGATGTGGTCACCATCACAGAAACATGGTGGGATGACTCGCATGACTGGGGTGCTGCCACGGATAGGGCTCTTCAGAAGGGATAGGTGAGGTAGGAGAGGTGTAGGGGTGGCTCTACATGTTAGAGAGTCTCTTGACTCTGTAGAACTTGAAGTCAGTAACGATAAGGTTGAGTGCCTGTGGATCAGAATCAGGGGGAAGGCTAACAAGGATGACATCCTGCATCCAACAAGGCTGACATCCCACTCCTGTGGGAGTCTGTTACAGACCACCCAATCAGGATGATGAGGGTGATGAATTATTCTACAAGCAGCTGGCAGATGCCTCAAAATAGCCAGTCCTCGTTCTTGAGGGTGATTTTAACCTACCAGATGTCTGTTGGAAACTCAACACAGCAGAGAAGAGGCATTCTAGGAGAATCCTAGAGCGTATAGAGGATAATTTTCTGCTCCAGCTGGTAAATGAGCCTAACAGAGGTGAGGCTTTGCTAGACCTGCTGTTCACAAACAGAGAGGGGCTGGTGGGAGATGTGGTGGTTGAAGGCTGTCTGGGGCACAGTGACCATGAAATAATAGAGTTTTCAATACTCAGGCATGCAAAGAGGGCCATCAATAAAACGTCTACCCTGGACTTCCACAGGGTAGATTTTGGCCTACACAAAAGACTGGTTCAGAGAATACCTTGGGAAACAGCCCTTGAAAACAAAGGGGTACAGGAGGATGGACATGCTTCAAGAAGGAAGTCTTGAAAGCACAGGAGCAGGCTGTCCCAGTGTGCCGAAAGGCAAGCCGGCTGGGAGGACAGACAGTCTGGCTGAACAGGGAGATTTTCAAGGAAATTAGGGGAAAAAAGAGAGCCTACTGATTATGGGAAAAAGGGCTGGCTACTCATGAAGAGTTTAGGAATATAGTTAGGTCACGTAGAAAGAAAATTAGAGAGACAAAGGCACACTTTGAACTCAATCTAGCCACTTCTGTTAGGGATAACAAAAAGTGCTTCTACAAATACATTAATAACAAAAGGAGGGGCAAGGAAAACCTCCATTCTTTGTTGGACATGGGGGGAATGTAATCACTGGAACCTGGATTACACATAATCTTGTAATGGTTCTATTCCACCCAGTCTGGTGTGAAACTCACCCCTGTTTTTACACTGATTTTCTTCTTGGAAAACTATCCAAAACCAAAATGAACTGTAACAGGAGATTATCACAGCTGCATTGAAGGAATGCAGCAGAATTAAATTAAAAAAAAAAAAAGGAGAAAGAAAAAAGTGCAGCATCCTTGATGTCCAGCGAATATAGATCCTGCCAAATTTTATACAACACTGCTACAAGCAAAAAATACTACTGCACCATGGTGGTGGCTGCCCTAGTGACATTTCCAAGGTAAATAATTATGTAGTGATTCATCCAATAAAAAAAGATAGAGGGAAAAAGTACAACTAATCATTAATTTTTCGAAACCCTGAAGAATTAATAATTCCGTTAAACAGGAGAACCTCCTGCTATAAGTGAAGTTTGGAGGAACAGATGGCATTTCACTAATTGGCTAATTTTAATGTGGATTTTCAGAGATGCTGTTCTGATGCTTCTCTGCCTCTTCATGCTGTGCTCCTTCTTAATGTGTTTGCATTTCTTGTATTACCTTTCTCATTACTGCCACGCTCATGTTTGGGACACTGAAAGTGATATTTAAATAAGGTTGCAGGCAAGCCATCTGTGTGCATTTGAAAAATTGTGCTCTCATAAGTTTCCATGGTGTTTTGGAAAGACTGCTGGAATTTACTTCAGGAGAGTAGAGGAACAAGTAATTCCTGTGTACTGAATTTTCTCAATGGACAGACCACCCAAGTGTTAATAGCAGAAAGGGAAATAATATAAATGAGTAAAACAGAAGATTTTATTTCAGTTCTGATTCTATTTCACTCTTCTTTCGTAGAATCATAGAATCATAAAAGTTGGAAGAGACTTTTACGATCATCAAGTCCGACTGTCAATGCAGCACTACCACTGTAACCCCTAAAACATATCACCCAGAGACAGATGCATACACCTCCAGGGATGGTGACCCCACCACCTCCCTGGACAACCTATTCCAATGCCTGACCACCCCAACACTGAAAATTTTTTTCTAACATCTAATCTGAATCTCTTGTCTCAGATTAGGGCCATTTCCTCAATTCCTCTCACTGCAGGCACAGCAGAAGAGACCAACCTCTCAGGTAGCTGTAGAGAAAGATGAACTCCCCACTGAGCCTCCTCTTCTCAAGACTAAACAAACCCAGCTTCCTCAGCTGATCCTCATAGGACATGTTTTCTAGGCCCTTCACACACCTTTTTGAGCTTTGCTGAACACCCTTCAGCACCTCAATGTCCTTTTTTAAGTGAGGGACCCAGAACTGAATGCAATACTCAAGGGGTGGCCTCACTGAATATGGGGAATGATCACTTCCCTAGTTCAGCTGGCCACACTATTTCTAATACAGGCCAAGATGCAATTGGCCTTCCTGGCTACCTGGGCACGCTGCTGTCTGACACTGAGCTGGCTGTCAACCAGCAGCCCCAAGTTCCTTTCTTTCTTGAGCCACTCCTCCCTCAACGTGTAGCACTGCATGGGGTTGCTGTGACCCAAGTGCAGGACAAGGCACTTCCCCTTATTGAACCTCATGCAGTTGGCCCATTGATTGAGCCTGTCCAGGTCTCTCTGTAGTTCCTTGCTATCCTCAAGCAGATCAATATTCTTACCCAATTTAGTGTCGTCTGCAAGTTTACTGGGGTGAACTCAATCCCCACGTCCAGACCATCAATAAAGATGCTAAACAGGACTGGCCCCAAAACTGAGACGTGGGGAACACCTCTAGCGACTGGTCGCCAACTGGATTTAGCTCCATTCATCACAACTCTCTGAGCACAACCATCCAGACAGTCTTTTACCCACTGAAGAGTCCATCCATCAAAGCCATGAGCACCCAATTTTTCTAGGAGGATGCTGTGGGAGACATTGCCTTACTGAAGTCTAGATAGGCAACATCCACAGCCTTTCTCTTATCCACTAAGCAGGTCACTTTGTCATAGATGGAGATCAGGTTGGTCAAGAATGATCTGCCTTTCATGAAACCATGCTGGCTGATCCTACATGTGCTGTGTAATGGCACTCAGGATGATCTCTTCCAAAACCTTGCCCACAACTGAGATTAGGCTGACAGGCCTGTAGTTCCTTGGATCATCCTTCTGACCCTTTTTGTGTTACACTTCCTAACTTCCAGTCAGCTGGAACTTCTCCAGTTAACTAGGACTGCTGGTAGATGATTGAGACTGGTTTGGCAGTCTCAATTTCCCTCATTACTCTGGGGTGATTCCCATCAGGGCCCATAAACTTTCAGCTATGTGCCAGCTTCCCTTCCACGCATGGCAATGATGTTCAGTCCTCTCTGGGGGACTCTGCTGACTATGTGTAGCTCTAACAGCATAGGTTTTTCTGTCAGGGTCTCACCCTAAAAAAGAGTTAAACTGTTAGTCATTGGAAGATAGAATTTGAGAAATTGGACATAGAGAAAAAAGATGTTAAGAAAAGCCTTTGGTTTAAGCCTGTAAGCACATGCTGATGTTGGTAAAGCAAGGTGATGAAAGAGTCCAGGATGATGACCCAGAACAGTATCATGCATGTGTGACTTTTTACTTACAAACTCCTCTGTGTGAGATACCTTGAATTTTCACATGTGTAAGCAAAGCTCCAGGGAGAGTTAAAGGATCTCTGAATGCATGGATCTGTGTGTCTGGATATATACAGAGACTTTTTTTCTCCATAGCGTTGTCTTGGGTCTAGAGCTGTTCTGCAGGAGAGCTTCAAATTACAATGACAGGTAATGCAGGTGGTCAGGGTGCTCAGAACTGGACAAATCTCAGGGACAAGAATGAAGTTTTCTTTCTAAAGGCAGGTTGCTCAGTTAGTCTAAAGACCATTAAGGTATCTGACTTGAACACTTGAACACTGACTGTGTTCAAGATAGGACTGTGTAATCACTCTTTCCTGTAATTTTTTTTAATTATTATAAGAATTATACAAGAATTAATTTGTAGCCAAAAAGCAAGAACTTTAACTTTTCTTAGCACACAGAAAGCTCTGCGAAAGCATCACACACTTCAGTATCAATGATGATGATCTAATTCATAAAGGAGGAAAAAAGGACAGGGAACAAGGAGGCAATTCTGGTGGAGGTCCCGCAGCCCTGTCAGGCACAGAACCTGGTAGCACATCATACAAAAATAGTACTAGTATCAGAAATTATACTACTTCACACCAAACCTGCTCCTGAGAAAGTAATCTGAGGAGTAAGAACTGCCTTCAGATGGTTTATTTCTAAAACATCTAAACATTTCTAAAACGCACTGCTGGGTTTGAACAGTGAAACCTGTGAAACCTGAATTTATATGAAAAACAGCAACATAATTCTGCTTGACAACAGGGCAGTCACATGAGTGTAGCTGTCTGGGAAGTTTTTATTTCTGAGGATGGGGATTGTATCTTCTGGGTGTGGTCTCTGAAAGCCCTGTGATGTCACCAAGGAGTCATTGTGACACCTGTGACAACAAGCCTTTTGGAGGCATAGGGCAGCCCTGAAGGGCCACAGTGTCTGGCCTCCTCCAACAGAAACAGACACCTGCACGTGGGGTGACAAAGGACACCCATCCCGCTAGGTGCCTTCTGAGGGCACAGAGAGAATTTGCTAGACAAGGACACTGGCAGGGCCCGGGGCACATCTGTGCCTCCTTGGGGAGTAGTGAACACCATCGGGGGGGCACTGGGCTTCTTCTGTCAAATCTCAGGGGACAAGGAGCCTAACCCAGTCAGGTCTGACAGCATTCAGTGCCAAACACTACAGGAGAAGCTAAGGAGGATGGATCACAATGTGGGCCAAACCCTGAGGGCTGAACAGGACTCCTCAGGGAGGAGCCAGCGCGGTCAGCGGGGGCGCCGAGTTGCTTTCATTGAACTGCAGGGGACAAGGAGCAGATCCCCACCGAGGTCCTGCAGTGCCAAACACTGTGGGAGAAGCTAAGGAAGAGGGAACGTGATGAGGGACAAGCCCTAAGACTCGAACGGGACGTCCCAACCTCCTCAGGGTGGAGTAAGCGCCGCCAGCGGGGCCACCAGGTTTCTTTCACTGAATCACAGGTGACAAGGAACTGAACCCCGTGGAGGTGCCACAGCCCTGCTGAGCACAGGGCCTTGTAGCACGCCCTACCAAGAAGGGTACTACTGTATACTTTGTTATTAGTGTCAGGAATGATACTACTTTACACAAAAACAGCTCCTACTAAAAATTGCAAAAATAAAGTCAAATCTAATGCTCAAGATTGGGGCTAAGAATTTATTCTCCGTCACAAAATCCATCAGAAAATCCTAAAGAGACCCGTGCAAGGCCTTTTTAGGTTAAGAGTATAACAGCTGTGAAACCTGAGTCCTGGTTTTGTCATCCTGTTTTATGTAACGTTTGTCTATAAAATGCATTACTGAACATTTTGTGTGGTCATGCCTTTGCTCCCTGTATTGCATTTCCACAGTATGATCAACTTTTTCTCCTTCCTGCCCTGGTACCAATGACCCCAATGGCTTATAAGAATTTCTCTTATCCTTCCACATCATCTGCTTTCTCATGCTTTACTCCAAATATCCCCCAGAATAACTTCTCCTGTTACTTACCACTCTTCTCACAAGGTGGCAGTGAAAAGTGAAGTAGATTTACAATTACTTTGTCTCAAAGGCACTGCCTTTAATGCCAATCCTAATCTAATGCTTGGTAGCAAGCCTCTGAAAACCTTATTTTCTTCTCCTTTTTCCTTAGAGTCTTTATAAACAACCTCAAAGACTTCATAGAGAAATTTTTCCCCATGGTATGCCCCGTGCAGAGCCTCACATTTAATGCCCACACTGACAGTACCTGCTACAGGCTTTTCAGATCATGGCCAAAGACTACTGAAGTCACTGAAAAACAGTGGTGTACGAAGCACACTGTTACTTTCAAGTAAGACTGGTGCAAAGAGGAGCTTTCTCAAAAGACAGAGGTGATACAATACATTAATTATTGGATCAAGACAAACTGTATTCAATTTTTGTATTTAACTACAGTCGGCCTCTACTCTGTACACTCCTTGTGACACTATATGACTGGGACCACCACAGAACAGAAGCACTAAGACACTGCTGTGAAGGAATTCAGAAGAAGATCAAACTGCCAACTTGCTGACTCACAGCACTGAACGTGCAGCAAGTTGCTATAAGTTGTGGCCTGCCAACCAACTGGGAAATGTCCAGTCACCTGCAACACACGCTATGAAAACAGAACTAATGCTTTTAGAGAGATGTTTCACTTATCGCAGCCCTTATGTTTTTGTTTTTCTTATTAGTTTTCTGTGCAGTCCTGATGAAAAAAAAAAAAAAAAAGATTTGGAGGCTTCATGGATGCCTTCATGAGGCAAACCTGACTCTTCATGAACATACAGGACCATTCAAACCTTCCCATATCAGGCAACCTGGAGGTACTTTCTGAGCTTGCATGAGAGTGTTTTGAGTCACAGAACCACAGAACGAGTAAGGTGGGAAAGTACCTCCAGAGGTCATCTGGTCCAACCTTCCCTGCTCAAGCAAAGTCACTGAGAGATGGTGGCCCAGGACCATAGCCATGCACCTTTTGAGTATCATCTCCAAGGAGGGAGTCTCCACAAGCCCTGGACATCCTCTGCCAGTGCTTGGTCACTCTCACTGTAAAAAAAGGGTTTTCTGATCTTCTGAGGGAAGCTTCCATGTTTCAGTTTATGCCCATTGTCGCATGGCATAAACTGAAAAGAGCCCCTGAAAAGAGCCTGGCTTAGCCTCTGCACCTCTACTTCAGCTATTGATATATGTTGGAATAAATCCTCTCCAGAGTCTTTTCCAGGTTGAACAGCCTGGAGGAAACACTCTCAGCCCTTTCTTGTAGGAGATGCTCTACTCCCTTCATTGTCTTTGTGGACTTTTGCTGGTTGCTCTCCAGTTTGTCCACCTCTCCTTGTACTGGGGACCCCAATAGTAGTTAGAGTACTCCAGGTACTCACCAGCACTAATCAGAGGGGCAGGATCACTTCCCTTGACCTGCAAAATCCACTGAGGAGTACAAAATGCCTTGAGATGGCTTATTTCTAAAACAGAACATAGTGCTGGTTATGAATGATGAAACCTGTGAATTTATATTAAAAATAGGGCCAAAAATATTTTTTTTAATGTATCTTCTTGAATACAAAATACTGACAACCTGTGGTGGTGTAATTTATTCACTAGCTTCCTTCCTGCTCTACAAATGCATGCAGAACCACAGAGAAGCAGTGCTGGCATACTGAGAAAGCACAAAAATTGTTCTCTGGCTAGATTTCAGTGAGACTGATGGCCAGACTGCAGACAAAGCTGAACTGGGAAAAAAAAATTTCTTTTTCTTTTTCTCTTTTTCTTTTTCTTTTTCTTTTTTTCTTTTTCTTTTTCTTTTTCTTTTTCTTTTTCTTTTTCTTTTTCTTTTTCTTTTTCTTTTTCTTTTTCTTTTTTCTTTTTCTTTTTCTTTTTCTTTCTCTTTTTCTTTTTCTTTTTCTTTTTCAATCTTTTTCTTCAAGCCCTTGAAAATTTTGTTTAGTGCTGCTCGGTACTCATGTTGTTCTGAAGGGATTCAGTTATATTGCCCGTGAAAGCATTAAGGATGCTGTCAAGATACAGCCCTAGAGCAATGCCAGTCTGGGCAATAGTATTTGTCTTTATTCAGAGAAGTCAAGCTCTGTATCAGAAGCAGCTGTAGAAACCTTTGTAGTTAAGTGTACATCTACACATGTGACAGCTGTCTCCAGGGGACTGCTGTAAAGATGTGTGCAAGTCATTATCTGATCAAGGAAGTGAATGCCTTTGTTTCTGTCTCTTTTTTCTGGAAAAAAAATAGAATTCTTTGTCTCTGAATTTTATATCCATTAGAGCAGAATTTATCAACTGTTCATATGTGTATAGCATCTTTCAATTTTGCTGCAACTACTAAGAAAACATAATACTGCTGTGTCATGGTTTAACCCCAGACAGCAATTATGTACCATGCAGCCATTCACTTACCCTGCATCTTCCCCTCCCTCATATTGGTGGGATGGGGAGGAGAATCAGGAAAAGATAAAACCCGTGGGTTGAGATAAGAACAGTTTAATAATTCAAATGATAATAAAGCCACAACCATAATAACAATACTAATAGTAATGAAAACAGAGACAGCAAAAAAGAGAGAGAGGAATAAAACCCAATAAAGAGAAATGATGCACAATGCAATTGCTCACTACCTGCTGACCGATGCCCATCCAGTCCCTGAGCAGCAATCGGCATCTCCCAGCCAAGTCCCCTCAGTATATAGACAGAATGTGATGTTCCATAGTATGGAATATCCCTTTGTCCAGCTTGGATCAGGTATCATGGCTATGCTGCCTATCACCTTTTTGTGCAGCTCCTCATTGGCAGAGCATGCAGACACTGAAATGTCCTTGACTTTATGCCAGCACTGCTCAGCAACAGCGTCTGTGTGTTATCAACATCATTCTCACAATAAATCCAAAACATCCCAGAGGAAACCAGGACACACTATAACAGTATGGAACAAGTCATGTCAAATTGTAATTGTTGAAAAATAAAACTGTTCCTGACTCTTCGCTGAACAAACAGTCTTCTCTGGATATCAGTATGCCTCCCTCAGGCTGACCTGCTCTCCTGTAATCCACTCCGCTCCTCACAGGGTTAGGTAATTGGACAGAATTGTCAAAGATGCAGTAAAAATTTGGACCATTCTAAGAATGAGATAAGGAAGGAAGCACCATTTTTTTCCTTGTTAATTTGATTTCCAGGGCTGATGTTCACCCTGAATAGGATGAGCCTTTGGTCAGAGCCTGAGCCAGGACCACTTAACCCTGGCTGGAGTGGAGTGTCCCTTTGAGTTGTAAGGGCTGGCTCCCCACTTCCTGTGTTTTGCACTGACCTAGGCTCCAGGTCTGTTGTGTTAAAGCACCTTTTGGAGTTTGGGGAGTGGTGTCTCTGGCAGTGTAGGCAGAGCTAAGAGACCGAGAGGCATCCCAAACCATACATCACATTGGTCAGGTCTTCTTTCTTTATTCAAATATACTTTCAAATCATCTGCTTTCAACACACAGAGAAATGCTTTGTGAGTCATCAGTTGTCCTTTTTTTCCCCACAAGGCTGCTTCTCTTGCTCCTGTATTCAGAAACAAATGGGCTGCCAGTAGTATAACTTTGTCATCATTGATGTATTCAATACCAGACATGCGGGTAAGGTTTTTTGAAAGTGCTTAGGAAAGCTGTGAGTCAAGTTCTATTGATTCACAGGAAAGTTGGGTGAATTATATATGGGTGCTTATGAAAAGCCCACTTATGGACTAGAAAACTGATTTATGTTCATAAAACTCTACTCTTTGCAGACACAATATAACTTAAAAGAGCATCTTAATGGAGTCTAGCTAGAACCTGAAATCAATATTTCATTTCTCTTAAAGAGAGCCTTTGCTTTCTAAAAGACACAAAAAAATAGTGCCTAGAATAAGGAAGCAAGAGGTTCTGCCTGATAACGTCATGCAATCCTTCATCCACTAGAATTACCATGTGACACCACTCATTTTCTTTACTTTGCACTTTACAGTGTGCTTCCTTTTGATACCAACAAATTCCTGTTCATAATTAAGCACCTGATTTAAACTTAGAGGTACACAATTTTGTGTATTAATTTACCTACAGGTCCTTGTATTAACAGTGGAAATTTAGATTGGCTTGCTCCATGGTCAGCTTGATGTGTTCACCTCTTAGCTCTCCTGTGATCCATGAGAACAATTGTCATCTACAGAAGATGGCAGGTAACCATGTATTTTGTATTCATGTGGGGAGGTGTATGTAAGACTGGTTAAAATGAGGAATAATAAAGGAAATGTGACCAATGCTTTGAACATTATTGTGCAATAAGACTCCTTGTGGATTAGGTATCATCTCACACTTTCTCTCTATTCCTATTTTGACTTGGCTAGGCATAGGAAACCCGTATGTCCTAGATTCTTCCCCCTTTTTACTATTCACCTTTACTTGCCAGATACATACTTCTTGAAATTATTATTGTGCCTGCTTTTAGAAATTCTTGTCCTAAGAAGGAGTGAGATTGATTTCAACATAAATGTAGTGTCCATCCATCTAAGCTTAGTGTGAGTCTGGGAAAGAAGATGAACATGCATGCAAAATCCACAGTGATTTATAAAGTTCTGAGTGTGATCTGAGAGATTGGAATTGTTTATTATGTGAGCCTGAGGCACAAAAAATTGTTTAAGATTATAACCATTCAGAAAAAATTCTTTTCTTGCAGGATTTCATTTTTCAAGTGAAATGAAACTTTTCACAAAATGAACTGTATGGAATAAGTTACTAAAAAAAGAATAATATTTTCTGAGCCTGGAGTAGTACTTTGTTCCCCTTGCAATTTCTTATGTTAAATCCCATACATGCAATTCTCACAATGGTAACAGGATATGGGGATTTAACTTCTTTTTCCTTTTTTTCAATAAATAAAGCTCCTTACTTTAGAAGAGGTATAGAGAGTCCTTCAAAATGGTTAATACAGGCTTATTGATTACCAGTAAACATTGTAATATACCGATATCTTTCCAAACAGTTACTTATAGCTACATTTCTATTTCCTTTAGATTCCACAGAGGCACAAGCATTACATTTCAAGCTGTGATTTTTATTTTTAGAATGGCAGTAAGTTTCATTAGCAGTTTCTCCAGACTGGCTGTCATTCTGCCTGAGCTGAAAGGAACTGAACAAATGAAGTCATTCCACTCATTAGTTTCTTTACCTGTGCATCATTTAAAATGGTACTGGTTTGTTGAGCTTTATTTAGCTTGACTGCAGCTTGCACTCAATATAGCTGCAATGGAAAGAAAGGAATAAATGTAATGTTTCAAAATTAAAGCAGCATTCATCTGTTGCACGCTTTAGCAGCTACGTCTTGCTAAATCCTGCAGTTAAATAATTGTTATATATCAAAGATTCAAGAGATTAATGTAAATCATAAATAAATTTTAAAAAATTGGATTTTTTTTTTATTTCAAAGGCTTTTGGTTTACATACAGATCGTGTACTTCAATGTGAGCTCTGCAATCCCTTTAAAAATGGTAAAAATTACGTGAAACCCTCCCATGGTCACTTGACTTCAAGAACATAAAACACTTGCTGCCTTCAGAATGTGAAATATAAAACTTAAAGATGTGTATCACATTTATTCCTTAGACTCAATAAAGATAGCATTCTGAGTGTTAGTGAATTTGGTATGTTCATTAGGAAATGCTGTAGTATGTTGGGGCAGCTTTAAGTTGACTTCTATTCAATAGTTCTTGGCATTTCCAGTTATTCTAGTATTAAGTGATTGAATAAACAAGAAACTACTTTTTATGGTTTTGCCTATTTTGAATGGTATCACATTACCCTTCTTCAAGGCCAGTTAAAGGTGATGCACTGCTATTAGGAGTTCTTATATGCTTATACCTAGTGGAAGTCTTACTAGAATAGAAAAGGTCTTTTTTAACCACCATGATTATATCTTTCCTATAAAAATATAATAACACTTTCCTATAAAAGTATAATAATCACTTAGAGTTGGGAGTTTCATTCCCATCTCAGTGTAATAAAATTATCCCGTGACAGCTGGCTTTAGGCAGCAAGCTGAGTTACATTTCAATTTAGAAACTAAATATATAGTCCAGTTGTCAACCTGAAAACCTTGGAATTTGTCTCTGTCAGTGCTGTTTGTGCCACCCTGAGGAAGTTTCTGCATTTTTCTGCACTTTGGTTTTGCATGTATAGAAAGAAATAGTTACACCCCTACCTCATGGTGAACAAATACATTTCAGGTTATAATCCTTGCCCATAATAACAGTCCTGGTTTATTTTGCAGAGGTAATATAAGTCTAAATGATTCTGCTGCCATCCAACTGAGCATAATTTTTCTCACTATTCTCGCTTTGACAAAGTAGAAAAAAATACAGTAACATATATAAATCCAACACCTCTTACATCTAGTAAAGAGAGGTGTTTTTTATTTAGTATATATTTTAATATTAAACATTTGACACCTTACTTTCATCTTCAGTCAAGGTCTGACAATGCAGACTTACAAAATATTCAACAGAATGAATGAAACAGGGAATTGCCAAAAGCGACTAAGGGACTCATTAAGATGTATATCCTTTAACTTTCAAAATTCTTGGTTAGGAACCTAAATAGAAAGTTCTGAAACACAAGAACGTTTTATGAGAAAACTTGTACTGATTCAAATGGATTTTGTCTCCAACAAAGGCAGTATTATGTGCTTTGGAGGAATATATAGCTATTTACACATTTTAGGTGAATATATTTTTGAGAATTTATTGACTAATATTTTTGGATATAGATATGGCTGTCTAAGAATTCTATAATCCCAAACAGATTTCTTAATTCTGTCTAATTAAATGTATCAAATTACCAAAGGCCAAGTATATAAACTTCAGAATATCTTGAAGATATTTAAAAGTTTTAATGAATAAATCTTTGTAAGGTACAGAAAAATGAATGTTATTTTAAAAATGGAGGAAGAAAAGTGACTCATGTTCTGTCATACAGCAGTTTGGTAGAAAACAGAGGATTCTGCTGTATCGGTATGGGCAAGTACACCATCAGTAGAACACCCCTGGAATAGATTTGGCAATTAGAAGAAAAATAGTCAGACCTCATCACGTATCTTTACCTTTATTAGGGCTGTGTTTTCTTAAATAGTCCTTCTCTAGAACACCATTCCTGTTGCAGATTTTACCTTGATTTCCTAAGGAATTAGTTTGAATCTTTCCTTAATAAGTTGTTGCTAGCAGTAGCCTAATTAAATGGTAGAAGACTCACAGAGAGTGTCATTAGATATGTAGGAACTTAACCTAGAGATGCAGGTACAGGCAAACCTTATTTTTCTCCCTGTTAGGGTTGAAGCACCCCTTAGTGCACAATGGATAAACCACACTGGGGGGAAACTATTAAAAATGCCTCAAGATCTTTCCCTGAGTATTTGCTGAACACAAATTTTAAGCACTCCTCTCCCCAAAAAACCCACCCTAAAACATCCAAAGAAATTAAATGTCCTTAATTCTACTGTTCACATCTAGTCCACCTGCACAGATACTTTTGTGAGGGAGCTCACTGAGGTTCTACCTGGCATCCTAGCATTTGCATTTAAACAATAAATTATGGCACAATAATTCTGTGGACAGAAGCCTGTTGGTGGGTTAAGCCCAATCAGCTGCCTTGTTCCCTCTCATTTTACTGTTTCAATCACTTCCCATCCTACCAATCAGACATTTGAAGAAAAATCCCAGAGCTATTTTAGAGACCTGATCAAAGTTATGTTCAGTAGACTTCTTTCAAATGTCATTTGCTTTTTCCAGCCATGCACATCTTCAGTCACTGTGTCACTTCTGCAAGCTCTGTTAATCCATTTCCATATAGTTATCCTTCTTACTGCATTTTACCCCCAGTCTTCCCTAGTTCAGAATCCATCACATGGCTGTCGATCACTCTCTGCTAAGAAAATCCAATTGTGCAGCAAAAAAGTGCACCAGTGAATTGAACTGCTGATTGCAATAGTACTTATTTGGAAAAATAGTATTTATTAAGGTTTATTCCTGTGTAAGAATCATTAACCTAGGGAGGCAGTTTTTAGAAGACTAACATCATGCACTGCTTGCTCATGCTCTGAGCTGCCTTCCCATGTTTCTTCTAAGGGAAAGTTAATTTGGATGTGTAGGTGTGAGGTTTCCAAATTGTGTACGGCAGATATGTGTTTGTATGTGGTACAGGCCAGTGTGGCTGGTGCACTTACCAGAGTGTATCAACAGTGCTGCTGCTTCACCCTTAACAGTTGCCTCAGGTTTGAGAAAATTACTTGGATTTAGTACTTTGTAGTTTTTCTGGCATCTGAAAAGTAGATAGATCTGAACCATGAGTGTGGAAGTACAGATGTCTCTCTTCCAGACTGTATCTGTTTCAGAAGTGTTTGGTTTTTTATGAAAGACGTGACCAGGTGATAGATATTTCTAGTCACTGCATTTCCTTCTTTCATGTCCAGTGCTGAGTTGTGCTGTTGTACCTATTGCAATTTTTCTAAGGATCCCAAATGTTCAAGTGTCTATCCCTCTCTTGATGTTTGCCTCGGAACTATCCAGGCTAGTGCCAGTGAGTGGAAGACTCCTCTTTTATACAGCACTCTGTTGCAAAGAGCTCCTAAGCCAATCTGAGCGTTCTGGCACACCCTGGCTGCTCTGAAGAGTACTACCTGGTAATGCGAGAACCTTTCACTTTCGATTATCCCAAAATCAGCGTCCTGCAAGCCTGTTTATGGCAAGTATAAAGGATGTAGTTGCAAAAAACTAAATACAGGTACCTACCTGAGTGGGAGACAGCAGCACTTCTTTCCTCCACTCAGCTGGTGGCTCCCACTCCTAGGGCAGGGAGGAGGCGGGCTGCTGCGTGCTCTGAAGGCATGCTCTGTATGCCCAACCAAGCTGCGCAGCCCGGCTCTGCCCACCTCCGGAAAGGTGACATCTCTGAGAGGTGCCGGGCCAGCCAGCAACATGATTACATGCTTCCTCACTGGGTTTTGACCATAGGCCCAGGGGGTTGAACACCCCTACTTGTATTAAAAGCACAAAAAAGAGCAAATTTTGCTCTCTCTGTTCTTATGCTGGGGAATTTGGCTTTGATGGAGATAATATTCCTCTCCTTTCCAGTAATGAGTAATACAAAAGATAAATGTTTTGATGGGGCGTTTTCTTTCCCTCCTGCACGCCCCCCCACTATTTAGTGACAATTAAATTATTTCTTTAGAGACGATGTATTTGACAATCAGTTATATAAAAAGGTGTTTGTAAATATAACTATAACTAATAAAACTAATAAGAGAAGAAAATATACTAAGGAGGGATTATTGGGTATTTACTGTTTCCTATGCTTCTTCCTATTGCACCTGTACTAAATCCTGCCAGAGACAAGATGCTGCAATAGGCAATCTGCTGGGTCCATTAAGAACATTAAAAAAATAGCATATGGGATCGTTAAGTGATCTTCCATTATACATTTCCTGTGGCAGAGAGAAGCTCATACATTCATCCTGAGCTCTGCTTTCTTTTTATACCTATGAAAGGATTATTCTTTTGAATAAAACATGAGTGGGAAAACTTCATTGGCTTGGATTATGCCATTTTCTGCAGCATGAAACATGAGTCAACTTCTGTCAGTGCATAATAGTCTAAAGGTTTTAACAAATGTGGAAAACTATTCTTCCTAATTAAAAAAAAAATAATACGTGAAGCTCTTTGTTTCTGTAATGAAATTGCCACCAGGACAAACACATTAGAGGTACAGAAACAGAATTCGCATTCAAAAAGCAGTAGTTGACTGCATGCTATTAAGATAAGGAAATAATATGCTTCCAGCTGAGTGACTGTACTTCCTTATGATCCATTAGACAAGCAGAATTTACAGCTCATTCCAAACTACTTGTAATTCCAGTAAAAAAGCAAAATATGATGTCAAAACTGGGGAGTCATAGATGACCTTAGCCCAGCACAAGAATCAAACTTGTAGGGAACTAAAGTGATAGAGAATATTGCTTCACACCTCAAGGATGTTTAATTCAAGTAACAGTTTTCAGAACATTTGGGATGGCAATATGATTCATTAGTTGCACTGTACAAGCACTATACTGTACTGCACTGCATGAGAAATGTTATGAATCTTTAAGAACCACAAAGTGAGTTGTGCTAAAAGGACAGAACTGAGCAGCTGGGAACATATGCTCTAGATGGAGAAATAAATGCTGAATTTTAAAACATACAAAAGATACTTGTAAAGCACACACATTTTAGTGGAAAAGCAATGCAGGAAACAAGTATTTCCTGTAATGACACTAGTAGCCTACTGGTTTTAACTTGTGTGCTCTTTTCTTTTTTTTTTTTTTTTCGGGTAGAGTTTTTCTCAGAATCAGAGAAATAAGCTGAGAATCAGAAAGTCCCTCTCATTTTTCCTCCCCATTTTGAGGCAAGACTGGTTGTATCTAAACTATTCCTGACAGATCCCTGCTAAGTTCTTAAAACCTGCAGAGAAAGATGCAGCACATTATCACTGAGCAATCTACTCCGGTACTTACCTGTCTTTCCCATTAGATCCCTTTCCACCTGTCTGATGTACACCTCCAATGCTGCATTTCTAGTCCATACTACTTGTCTCATTCTCAGAAGATATGAAAAAAGCTTATTCCCTTCTTTTTTTTTTTTTTTTTAGCAGCTTTTAAAGTTTGCTATCATGTTTCTCCACGGTTTTCTTTTCTCCTGAGAAACCAAATCACATTTTCATGTTTCCACATTTACTGTCTAATAATTCCTATGAGCTCATCTTTTGGATTGTAACATTCACAATTGGAAATGGGGATCCCAGGGAGGCCATATCAGTGCCGAGAAGAGCAGAATGATTACTTCCTGTGATTCACTGTAAACAGTTTTGTTTTTATCTTTCAGTATTTCAGTAACATTATTTAATTATGATTGATTTTTTTGTAAACAGTCATTACACAAATTCTTATTTACATTAATACTACATGCCATTGACAGCTATGTGTAGCTTAATTTTGGTTGTCACTATTTCCTGTCTAGGACTGGGGTTTTTTTGGAGGGTTTTTTCTACTGTTAGTTTGTTTGGAGATGTTTGTTTGGTTTTTTTTAAGTTGCTGTCATTGTTTCATTTTGTTTCAGACAGTTTCTCCTATTTGTCAAGACGTTTCATTCTAATCTTCCTTTCACAATAAGCTTACAGCCCCACATGGCTTCTTACACATTTAATGCATAATATTTTGTTCAGGCCCCTAATGAAAATATTTAAGATTATAGAACCCATAAAAATCTCCCAATAGTACTATATTCATCCTTTAACTTTTAACCTATTGAAAAATTTTCTCCAATTGCTTATCTGTTTTCTGGGAAGCTAATGAGGAGTTTATTTTTTGAAGAAGCCAAGCAAACATCCTGTTGGACAAGGTCAAAAGTCCTATTCAATTCAAAATATCTGTTTTCACCCAACTAGCACGTTTGTTGCCGTGTCTTAAAAATTTAATTGGTTCAACAGGATTTTTTTCTTTTTACAAACCCATACTGATTATTGCTTATTAGTTCAATGTCTTCTAGATGATAAGTAGATTTTTCAGGTTTCTCTTTTTCTTATATTTCTTTGAGAACTGAAGTTGCAATGATTTCAGTAGCTTTTAGGCCTCTTCTATTGTTTGGTCTCTCTTATTCTCTAGGAATGAAACACTTCATGATGTTACGATCAATGTCTACCATGTTACCAGTTTTCCAAAGTTATTCAGACCTGAAGAAGACATTATTCTTTGGGTCCTGTCTTAACTTACTGGATCTAAAGATATGTCCCGCTTGCCTGTTGTATAGTCTTATTCTCTTTCTTCAGTGAGTCAGAAGTTAGAAACCTGTCATTAATATCAAAGCCTATCTGTCAGATGACTGTGCTAACACTTTTTCCCTTTTGTTCTTTTCTAAAGGCTTCTTCCACTTGATCTTGTTATTTTAGAAACCAGCAATAGACCATACCTGACAGCAATACTGTTGGGCTTTTTCTTTCTATCACTGTGCAGAGATCTAATGAGTCTTAACTGTCATCAGAGCTTGGATTCAGGGAAAGTGCATATGCCCTTGATATACAAAATTGTACCTCTTCTTTCTGTTTCTTAGCAGGTGGCATTATTCTTCATCAGCATTCATGTTCTAGAAATGATCAACTGAGTGATAGCTTTCATGATAAAATAACATTTCTTGCATACACACATTTTTGTTTGTGTTATTTTGCCATAGTTCTCATTTCAGTGTAGGAGCATCTAAAATGTTGCTGATACTGCTGAATATTTTCCTATCTAACCAGTTTCCCCTTCGCTAGAGATTTGTATGTTCATTATGCTGATAAGCTCCTGATCTTCCTTGAAACTCGTTAACCTAATTCAATCATCCAAATTCTCCCACTTAATCAATCTAATACAAGATACCTATCACACCAGGTGACCTTCCTGACATTTTTTCTTGGCAGGAAAGTGGAAGACACATTTTGTGGAAGCACAGACCAGGATATAGTCTGAGGATTCTCGCTCTATCACACTGAAGGCATTCTGACAATACAGCAGTATCCAGCCAATTTGCTTCTTCCTTCTGGAGTCTTCGCAAACTTGAATGTTTGCTTCATATGTTATTGTTGAAGGATCAGTACATACAAAAAAGTTAAATGCGTGTCCTCAAAACTACTGAGAAGGAATTGAGGGCAGCCTAGGTAAGCACTCAGATGGAAAAGTGTAACATCATGAACCACACTGGAATTGTTATCATGAAAGACTATTTTGTATATGAGGCTGGAGAGAGAGAAATGTTTTTAACTCGGGAAACTATGAATCCAGATTAGTCTTTCTTCATGACAATAGTAGGGATTACTGCATTAAAGTAAGTGCAGTACTTTTTGGTTTTGAGAGCAAAACAATGTAAACAAAATGTAACAGATGTAAAAAAAAAAAGTAACAGAACCTGTGGTCTGATCATATTTAACTTCTCATTGCAAAATAGGAGCACAAGCATAAAATAAGACAGCAGGTCTGATTGTAATTTTTTATGTCATAACTGATAACACTGAATATAGCCAAGGAAAATGGATAGTAGAATTAACAAGAGCTACTTGTAACTGCTGAAGAATACAATGTAAAACATTCATTGACATTATATCATACAGAAAATATGCTTCTTTATTGGAAATAGAGGTCAGTGCAGTAATAATTTCAAACAAGCTAATCTATGTCTTAAAACCTCTGGAATCTGTCATGCTTTCATTGATGCCAAGGTCAAAGATAAGGGCTGTGCTCAGCAGGCATACATCAAAAGTACAAATTACTGCAGCCACTTACTGTAGCAATTTCTGAATAACTGCTACCATCACTGGGATATAGGTCAAAATAATTATCATTTTTAGCCCCTTAGATAGCTGTTATGTTCCTAAGTATGTCTTATTTATCTAAGAGCCAGACGCAAAAGCATACCTAGGACTTAGAGGAAAAACAAGCAAGGAATATTGAATCAGTGGTTAGAGCTCTTAGATGGTAAAGTTGAGTCTTGCATACAGGTCAAGCTCCCATAGTCATTACTATTTCTTGTTTCTCATCTACTCTTAATGCAAAATGTATCCCGGAGAGAATCAGGGCACCTTGATTCTCGCTCCCTTTCCCTCTTATCACCACCACCCACTTTTAACTCTCCAGAACAGGATCTGCAGTTGAGAGCAGAGATGTCTGACTGTAGAAACTTCTGGAGGCTCACCGTAGTCCACTGAGTGCTCTCCACTTCCTCATCCAGGGACCCCAATGAGAGGGATGAAATATGCACATCTATAAAAAGCCTACATGGTTCCACTCCAGGAAAGCCAGGTAACTGGGCAGTGCAAAGTGTTGGTGCCTAAATCCTTAGTTTAATAGGGAGGGAAATATGAGTATAGAAGCTGTCCCAGCACTGCAGGGAGCTTAAAAGCATTGGTTTGTTATAAGCTCTAAAGGCAACATCTCAATTTTACAAGTAATGTTAATCAGGAAGCTGTTAGGGGAAAGGGCTAATTTGTTATTAAAAATCACAGAAGGATATGTAATTAAATTTGAATGAAAAGACTTCTAACTAACCACAGGGCTTTGATCCAAGTCCTTACAATGGTTACAAGTTGTGGCAATTACTTCATATCTTCCCAAAATGTAAAGGCCCAGTAAAGACTTTTCTCTGACATCACAGAGAAGAATAAATTAAACAAGAGACCAAGATCAGTACAGGATTTCAGTTGAATTTGCATTTAGGCTCCAAAATCAATCCTGAAAATGTCTTTTGCAGCTGCTGCTGGACACTGAAGGTACTTAGGTAAGACAAACACTTTGACTTCTTTGGGCAAACCGAACTGCTGAACTGTTTAACTAACAACCACCAGAAGGTCTGTTTCTGGTTACTTGTGGTATTGTCTTTGCTGACAGGATTGAGGGGTTGGGTGCCTGGATCCCACGTCTCCTCCTGTTCTGCAGCTTTACAGAAAGGGCCCAACACCCTGGCCCAACAGGTCACCAGCCTCTGAGCTGCTGCCAGAGCACCACATGTGTTGCACACATCCATAGGATTGGCATTCAGATGTAATTGAGTCATATCTCCACCTGGGGAGGGAAAGTTGACCTGACTGTAAGAGAAAGGTATGACTTTCTGTCCTAAGAGTTTGAACGGTAATTCAAGAACAAGCAGCCCCAAAACCAAGATCCCATTCTCACAATTTTACATCTCTCATCTGGTGGCTTTTTCAGTCACTGGCCAGTGGAATATTTTCAGTAGGAGCAGAGGAACATAGCATTCATATTTTGCTAAAGTCTGATGACAAAAGAGATGGAAAATAGTGGCAAGTTTCCCTTTAGTAAGTAGATTATAACTTCCCTGCGTAATTTCTGAGTATATATAAAGTGTTAGAGCAGATCTCTCCTTTTTTTTTTTTCTCTTTTTTTTAGGCTTGGCATTTATGTTAGCATGAGAATTTTTCACTAAAGTACAGGAAAACATCTTCCTTATTGAAATTAAATAAGTTTTAATTTTGTTTTTTTTTTTTTTTTTAGTTTTGCATTTCTCTTGGCCTTTTTCAGTATTTCTTTTGGACTTTCTCTTTTTTCATTCAGCTTGTCTGAGAGAGGAGGAGCAAAATTCAAAGTTTCCTGGGTTCTGCAAGGCATAATGAGAAGAGGCTTTATGAAGCATATTGTTGTCTTGGCTCTCAAGGGAGGCAAGCAAAATCAGTTATCTGTGAATTTCTCTCTATAACATAAGGAAAACTTAGTTTTTCAGAGGTATGGTATGTAGCTAAGTCTAATAAAGCTAGTGAGGTATTTATATATATATGTCTGTGGTCTGAGAGACAATAATTGTCAAAAGTAATGTGAATGGAATGGAACAGAGAGGAATGAGAGCATGCAACGAGTGATAGAGCCACAGAGCAATGTAATTTAACAAAGCAGATGAAGGAATAGAGACCAACCTGCTCAGCTCAGGGAGCTGCTGGCAGCTTGCTTACCTCATGCTGAATGCTGCTCATTGTTTAATCAGTCAAGATATAACTCCTCTGACTGTGTTTGGGGAATCGAGGGAAGAAATACTGAAAACATACTTTTCTGTATTAGTTCCAAGGCTCAATTCTGACACCTCTTTACTACTGTCATGTGTGACTTTTATGAGTCAGCTCAACAACAGAGCACAGTTATTTAGGGTCAGAGTATTCCTTGACACACTTACAAATTGAAAAGGGAGTGAAAATAAGGAATCAGTCATAGGACTGGTCAAGCAGCAATTTTCCATCACCACACAGGCAATGTAGGAGAAATGGTCCCTCTGTTAGTATGCCCCAGCAGGGCATTTTAGAGTGTGATCTGGGTGGTAACATCAGTGTTAAGAATATGTTTGCACTGGCTAAGTCTCATGTGCTGAGCATGCAGCCAACACTGCTAGTTCACGTTAGGCTTCCACTTCCTACTTTTCGAGTATAAAGCTGTACTTTTTTTTTTCCATCTCTGAAACCACATATAAATTTCACTGCCTCTGTGTTGTAGTCCAGTGGACAAAGTATTGGAAGGGATATTAGAAAGCTCTCTAACAGCAACCCAGCATGAGAGAGGCTCCCACTCACTGGGAGGAAAGAAAGTGATCCATCAGTCATGGGACATAAAAGAATGAATGGAGAATGGAAACTACATTATTTCAAGCTAAAATTAAAGCTCTGGATAACTTTGTTTCACCTCTGATTAATTTAAAACTTTGATTAACCAGGTCTGGCTTTTCTTTAATAGAGACCAGAATTACATTTTCTCTGTAACTTATTTATGCTTATAAATAAGCTGGCAAGCCAAATGAGTCAATGTGGTCTTTTAAGTCCAGGTCTTTACAGGTCCTGGCAAAAGAAATGTTTATGCATATTTCAGCCAACGTATTCCCATCGGAGAAAATTCTGATTACTTCACCTTTATGTCCTCTCTGATTCTATTGACTGCTTTGTCTCACAAATGGAAGAGATATATCTAATTAAATTATAAATATCACCATCCTGTGTCTTGGTGCTCTTCCTCTTCCTCCAAAAAGAAAAGACCAAAGGCTCATTCATTTAAAGGCTACAAAGATTTTAGGTGAAATCCCAGTGTTATTGAAGACAATGTCAAAACTCCCACGGAGTTCAATCAGGTCGGGGTTTCGCTGCTTGGTTTTGTAAAGCTGATGAATAAGAGAGCGTGGGCTATGGCTATATACAACAGTCACAACTCACAGAACGTGAATCATCCACTGTAAGACCTGGCTTTTATAATACAAGAAAAAGGTCATCCTGGGAAAATGAGAGTTGCAAATATAAAGCTGAAAAAGGGAAGTGGTTTTGTCCTGTGCATAGTCCCTTTAGGAACACTGTAGCACAACTTTCTCATTTCTGAGTGAAGCGCTTAGAGTCAACATTAGCTGCTGAACAAAATTGGGCATAAAGTGCACAGGGTAATGTAGTAAAAATTAGCATTATAAATGTCTCTGTACCAATAAAAAAAGATAAAAACAAAAACAGATGAGATTTGGCAAAACACTTAGTTGCAATCACACATATCTGAAAGCCAGGGAAGTGACAATTATTGCAATACTTTCTCATAAAGTATTCCCATTTGTCATCTTAACTCTGCTTTATGCTACACAGAAGAAAATTTGTAAGTTCTGTTGAAAATAAATGTGAGAAGAGATGATTCTATAAAAGGGTATAACTCTGACTAACCTCGTGTTTCCCAGTGTGGACAGGAACAGGACCCTGGGGAATGGCCTGAAGTTGTGTCAGAGGAGGTTAGGCACTGGAACAGGCTCCCCAGGGAAGTGGTCACAGCACCAAGCCTGTCAGAGTTCAAGAAGCATTTGGACAATACTCTCAGGCACATGGCGTGACTTTTGGGGATGGTCCTGTGCAGGGCTATGGGTTGGACTCGATGATCCTTATGGGTCCCCCTTCCACTCAGCATATTCTGTGATTCTGTGCCTTGCCACTTACTGTCCCATTTTTGCAGAGTGATGGGAGCTTAAAGAAATGACAAATTTACTTGAGGCAAGCAAAAAACCAAAACCTTATTTACCAACTTAAAAGACAGTTGTAAAGAATGAACAAAATAGGAACATGGGTGTGGAGTAGGTGATCAGAGGTCCCTTCTGACCTGAATTGACTTTTGATCCTGTGGAAACACAAGAATCTGCAAACTCAAAATGCATAAGATCTCAACCTGCTCTTGTTGCAGGAAGGGATTTCTCTGATGCCTTTACTGGCTGCAAGGACCCAGCTCAATCATACTGCTTCTTCCATCCTATTTGTAGAACATCCTTACTAATCTGCTAATTAGAGACTGGATATTTGTACTGTTGCCTTTGTTTAGGTATCTGGAACTTCTGAAAATTTTAATGGTTGCTCTTCAGTTTGTCTGAAAATTAGTGAGATTCTCATCTCCTTAATACTAATTCCTCCACCCATATAAATCTTTTTTCTCCTGGGAAATCAACTGAATTAAGCTACAAATCCACAGTTGGAATATTTTGGAAATTCTGTATGTGAAAGGTATGCTTCTTTCTTCACAGTGGTCTTTCTGTGTGCTGGCTTTTACAAAGACAGTAATAGCACCTGAATTCATATATTTTATTTTAAATGCACCTTGCTACAAAATATTATTGGTCTCCAGATCAGTAATATACTAATAAATTCACCCTGTTAAAAACCATATCTTTGGGGTTAGGACAAAACAAAACAAAGTAACAACAAAATTAAAACATTTTCATTAAAAATTTCACATTTTTTTTAACCTTAAAGGTTCCATCATTTTTCAGAAAACATTGATGAGGCCACATAATAATATGTCAGTTACCATTGTCATTGATTGTATCTAGTGAGTAGCAGCTCACAATTTCCTCTTTCCATTCTTGCTGGATTTGTTTTATTCTGTCAGAGGAAGAAAAAAAGATGAAGACCTTATCTCTGCTTTACCTACACTTAGAAACTAAGATGTTTGTCCAAATTGGACACTCTAATATTTGTTTGAAAAGAAGTACCAGTATTGGGATTTTACCTACAGGCCTTGGACCAAATCCTGCAGCACACTGAGTCTGTAATAGCAGACTTATTATATAACTGATTCAGCTTTGATTTAGTTCAGAGCATCTGGCTTTTAATTGCATAGAAATCCATAAGCCAGGAGGGAAGGGAAAAGAATCATTGTGACTCATCTAAAGATTTAGATAGCAGAGCCATTTTTGGGGATCTTTTCCACATGAAATTAACCTTTGCAAATGGTAATTGATACAATCCTCTTGCTAAAATAAGGCGCCTTCTTGTAACCTGGGGAGAACTTTTTCAAATTATAGACAACACCTCCACTGCAGATGAATTCAGTAAATGAAGCTACTGACCATGTTTAAGAAAGAAAATCCAAATGTAGAGCCAACCTAAAAGAGTAGATAATAAAAATGGCTCATTTGGCTACAGTCTCATTTTAGTACTTCTGCTTTAAGAATTTTGATGGAGAATATTCCTTTAGAATGGCTCCTTCTGCAATAGGATTGAAATTGTTTATTTCATAAATTAATATTGACTGTTACCTTACTGTATTACAGACAGGAAAATAGTTTCTGGTAAAGATTGGGAAATTTTGTTTTAAATATTTATAGATGATTTAAGAGAATTTGTAAAGGGGAGAAGTGTACTGATCTTACCTGAATCTATGACATCAAAATAAGTTTTAAAAGCCATTATTTAAAAAAATCCATTATTGAGATTGTTCAGGAATAGGCAAGCCATTCATATAGAAATTAAAATCTGATTAATTTCCTCTTTTTCAGAGAACCAAAAATCAGTTTGAGCATGTTTTTCTAAATAAGGTATAGCAAGGAAACATGATTTAACACTTTAAGCTATAATTTTTATTTTTTTTAATTTGTTTTTATTCTAGAATATTTTTTAGCTATAAAATAATACCAGCTGGGGCATGTTTATTACAAATTTTACTTGTTATCACTTAAGATATGATTAAAATTTACCATTTTGACCTCTCATACCCTTACAAAAAAAACCAAAACACCAAACCAAAACCCAACTCCCCTGAATAAGTCATTAACATCTCTATAAGGAAAAAAAAAGTACTTTCATAATTTGGCAGACCCCTATAACTTTATCTCCTCACTAACATTTGAGCTAGATATCTTACATATTTCCAGTGTGGCATTGTCTTGCTTTCTTGGGCCTAAAATGAATAGAAAACCGTGGACTTCATGGAGCTATGAATAAAACCATTAATAGTAATTTTATCTAATCAGTTAATCCGTTTTGGTTTGGGTTTTTTTAATACCTATTCTTCTATCTTCACCTGCAAAGAATGAAACTTTGCCTTCTAAGTGACTGCACTCTGAACTAAAACAATACCTTTAAAATGCTGTTCTGGTGGGTTTTGTTTGTTTGTTTGTTTGTTCTTTTAGATGTTTTCACAGAAAAAATCGACCCACAATTTGGGAAAATATTAGGGGCTTGATATGTTTTCACATATAATATATAAATGCAGACACAATTGTCACTCACCGAGGGGGCTCAAATATCTTTGAAGCTTGGGCAGAGTGCTTGTTACCTTTTGGTTTTTTTCTAGGTTAAAATGTTCACACAGTCCTTTTTTAATGCCTATGACATGCTTGTAATCATACTATAACCTATGCCACTAAATATGTACAGTATCAGCTTTATTTTCTTCTCTGGTATAATAATTAGATGAATTTTTCATGGAAATTACTGGTTTTATATTTGATATAAAAAGTTATTAATATCAAAGCCTTCATAAGCTGGCTAAATCCATCTAAAATTATAAATGCCATCTTCAACCTTTATCCATGTTGAACAGTAGAACTGAATTAAATATTACTTCAGGATCCGGAAACAGCTAGAAGCTTCATTTTTAGACTCCTTTTTTTCCTGTATTTTTCTGACAGCTAGGATTTTCAGGCAGGTTTGTTCTTTCAAACCATAGGAACCAGTTCATGCCAGAATTAAAGCTTGGTCTCTAAATAACCTGTGTCAGATATTTGTAAATTATATTACACATGAAATCTGAGCATTAAGTTCTGCAGCCTTCACAAGTACATACAAAGTGTCCAAGATTTGAACAGGTACTCGAAATGTAAATATTATTATCATCAAAAACCTGAATTTTTAGGGTTGGCTACTAATAATCCAAATTCTTTGTTTTCTTTTCTCATTTTGTTTAAGACTGTTTTATTGCATCTCTTTAATTTAGTTATATGTGGAAAGCAAGTCCAGTCCTATAAAAATCCTTTCTTACTGGAACTGGACTTCCAAGGCTCCCCACCCTTGTCAGTGAGTACATTGAAGTATAATCTGGTAGAGATTTAAGCAAGGCAATGAGCATGAGCAAATTGCTGTTTTCTAAGGATCTGCCAGTCATCGCTGCCTTGACAGAATGAATATGTTCTCTCTTTCCCTTACAGATGCCCTTTTCCTCAGGTACATTGCATTTTGGATGTTTAGACATTCAAAGGTCAAATTGTGCCTTGACACACACAGCTTGTACAGCCCTGACCTGTGACATTGTACAGTATGACACATTTACAACTGTTTGCCTCACTAGCTAAAGAATGATGACAAAAAGAGTTACTATTTTAAGGCAAAATCTTATGTTTTAGAAAAAGTCATTACAAGTGCAGACAACTCGTGACTGGTATTTGGTCACCCATCAGAGAGCATTCAGCTGAAAGGCAGCAGTGCTGACTGACACTGTGTCTCAGCCAAAGAGCACAGAACCACGGGAATTAGAGGCAATCTCTCCTGAAAGAAAATTATACCACAGCACAAAAATCCACCTTTCCAGCTGAAGAAGCAGCAGGGAGATCATAGTAATCTATGCTTTTAACTTCTTTTTGTTTTCAGTGGTGTGAAATTTCCATGGCAGACTGGAAAGCATAATGAAAAATCGAAACACCAAACAGGGGAGTGAGCAGAAAAAAAAGGGCTGTGAGAGTCAGCTTTCCATTTGGAACAAAGCTGGGCATGGTCAGACAGCTGGCAGGAATTATTCATGTCTGCCAGACCACCCAGTAGGTGAGCACAGCACATGAAGAAGAGATGAGAAGGCACATACAGGAGCATGAATAATGCTCTGGGCTCTGATTGCAGGTTGCACTCCCTAAACATGCTTCAGAGACAAATGCCTGTGCTTTGCAAACAGGACACATTTGTGACTTGTTGAGAATATTTAGGATTGAAATGTCTTTGTGTTCCTATGCCTAACAGCGAGGACTACCAAATAATATACAATTGGGAAAATTCTGTTGCTTTCTCTGAAATAACTTACTCATTTATAAAAGCCTTTCTTACAATTTCTAGACAAAACAAAGCACTACCATGTGCTGAAAGTCATTCTTACATGCATTTTGCTCCTTAGCCAAGGGTGGTGTCTCATTAAGAGTTACCATTTAAATATTTTAGTGTTAATGTGCAACCAAGGATGCTATGATGACATTTTAAATTTTCTTCACTGTTCTCAACAGTATCCCTTTCTATATTTTTACTTCAAGTATTTTTTACAGTTCAAGATTTTGTTTGACTAAAGCCGATTAAAATTAAGACCACTTATTTTACATTTTTTACTGTATGTCTATAGAACACACTTTAAGCATTGTATTATAATGATAAACTTCTAGCCCTTCTAGAAGTATCTTGGTATTAGAACAAAGTATCTTGGTATTAGAACCAAGTATCTTGGTATTAGAACCCTTGCTTTGTACTCTCCTTGGTAACCCTAGAGAAGAGAAGAGATAAGTCTCAAAAGAATAAGCTAAAAATAAATAAATATGAAACAAAGATAACTCGATTTTTCAGGAAAAGAGATGCTACCTTATAAGTCTAATTTCATACTGTATGCCTTTTTTACGAAGAAAAATTATATTCTGTGGCTATATAAGGTGTGCTTGGTGTTCAGGATCGGTGAACATGACATGGTATTATTTGCTAATCATTTGGGTGCACATCCTTGGGATTTCTATTTTTCTTTATAAATTAGTAATGGACAGAATAAGAAGAGGACAAAGTAGGGGCAGAGAAGAAAATAAAAATCAAGTATAAAAAAAGGTGCTGTAGTTTCTGGAACAATCCAAAAATAGTAAGTCTTATAAGGAAAGTGAGACTATTATTATTTTTATGATTTGTTTCATGTATCATACTTTTTAAAAATTAAGAAATAGCCTGGAGGTGAAAAAAGAAAAAGATAAGATAAAGATGTAACAAAACCCAGGACAGGTTATAGAATGGTCTCATACAATAACTATATTTTGTTGGAGAGAAATAACAATTAATGCACGAAATTGAAAGCAGAAAAAACCAGTTGTGTCAGATTCTTAAATAGAGCGGGACCTGTCAAATATTTTTTGATGATTGGTGACCTGGAAATCTTACAGCCTATTTTATCTGCATTGGTTCAGACTCACAGTACTGGAAAGTCAATATCTGTGTCCTAATGCAGCTTCTGTATATTACTCCCTTTGTGCTTCTGGATCTACAATAAGCCACTGCATTTTACGGTAATATATAAAAGAAAATCCGGATCCTTAAGTGTATCTTGTTGCTCTATAATATGTCAAACCAAAGCGGGTGTGTGAGTTGATTTTTTTCAAATAGTTTATTTATAAAACTTGGAAAACATGGAACAACAAAGAGTATATTTTTTTAGAGAGTTTAAAATGCAAAACCCAAATTTGCACAGAATTAACATTCTGACAATCAGGAAATGAAAAGATAAATAAATTTAATGCAAGAATAAAAAACATATACTTTTAAAATATCATGATACTAGGAAAATACTGTAGGTCATTCTAAAGACTAGGATCCCACATTCTTAAAAATAAATAGATTATTTATTTGAGCTGTCAATCTGACTGATGATCTGCACAAAACCTAGTAGTAAAATTTTCGTTAAACCTTTTATCATCAATTCAATCATTCTTCAGAAAGCTATATGGATTTCATTCTTCTTTCATAAATTAAATTGTTCTTAAAGAAATTCATTGAGATTAAAATATTTATTGTTTTATTTTAAAGAATGATGTTCTTAAGTGGGATTATCCTTTCAAAATCACCGTATTTATTTTTATTTCTGTTCTGTTATTTTATCTTTCTGTTTTTCATGACAGTACAGTTTAGTGCATCAGTCAACAGTAATTCACAATAACATAAAAATATTGTTGGACTTTATCATGTCTTATATTTTAAAGGGCAGCTGTTACTACTGACTGAAACAACTGATCTTCTAGAAGATAATGTCTCCTGTATTCTTGTAATCAAACACTTTGGCTCTTCAAACACAAAAGAAGATAAACTCAAAATACACTAATTACATGACCAGCAACTTTCAATACCTTTTGTTGGGAGGATTTTTTTTTTCTTATTTTTAGAGTGAAAACAGTTCACCATCTCTTTCTATTCCTCCAGGATAAGTGGAGTACTCATGCTATGTAGCATTAAATCCCTGAGTTACAAGTCTAGTCTCTCTTTCTGTCAATGTAGTTTATGGACAGAGATGCGTAACTTCAGTCAGTAAGAGGAGAACCTTGAAACTCTCTAAAAGGTTTCTAGCTCACTACTCACTGAAAAAAGATCTTGGGACAAACAGGCCGTCAATTTAGGGACCTAAACTGAAATGTTTCATGTAAGCAGAGTGAATACTATCTTCAGCCTGTATTGACAAGTACCTAACAAAAATATTTTTAAAAAATAAATAAAAAAAAATATTACGCCATAGTATGTATTGAATATATAATGATAAATTGATCTATACTACTTCTAGTATAATGTGTCACAATTTCATGACATTTAATGTGACAGATATCACATTATACAGCATTAACACACGCCATGAAATATTGCAGTAATAATTCATATAAAGATGAGAAATTCAATTCAAAACCAGTATATTCTTCTGATGCAGAATTTTTTTTCCCCCCTGAAATAAGTATCTTCAGTACTACTTCTTTTTGAGAAGCGTTTTTGGTGGATTACCCATGGACGATAGCCAAACACACACCCAGCTGCTCTCTCTCACTCCCCCTCCTCAGCAGCACAGGGATGAAATAGGATAAGAAATCCCATGGACCAAGATGAGGAGAGAGAGACTGCTCACCTGTTATTGTCACTGGTGGAACAGACTCCACTTTGTGAACACTGATGTATTGCCAGTTTAAACAGATTCAGGTAGTAAGAAAGAAGGCAAGCATTAAAACACCTTTCCCCTCAGCCATGTCCCGCAGGGGGTGGGTGGGAGCCAGCTGGAACTAGCTATGTCTGGCATGGGGCAGCCCTGACCTTTCCTCACAGAGCCCCCCTGCAGCCCTGCTGCTGTTGGCACTGGGGCACCTGCACCTAGCCCATCTTTATAGCAATAAAACCAGATTTTGTATATTTAATAGTGCTAGAAGAGTGAAAAATGTGAACAAGATTTCAGACTTTTCTCTATCTTAGAATCATGAAATAGTTTGGATTGGAAGGGATCTTTAAAGATTATCTGATACAATCCCCCTGCCACAGACAGGGACACCTTCCACTAGGCCAGGTTGTTCAGAGCAATGATATTAAAAAGGACACATTGTCCAGTCATGTCAATCATAGACAGCCCAAGCAGGACTCAAAATAAAATATTCCTCTTTGCCATAACATCAATTACATTCTAGGAGATGTTTTAAAGGGACAATGCAGTGGAGTCCTGGAGTAGACTAGTTTCTTGTTGCTGTTTAAGAGCAGCACAATTAAACACTTGGTAATGCTGGTAAAAAAAATATAACCACAGATTCAAATCGGCTGGTACAGTTATTTTACACCCCTTCAGCACCACAAATCTCTGATTTTAAGCTGTGTTATGGCTTTTGATGTTTCACAGGAACAATACACATTCAGATGCACTGCTAGACACAGTAGACACAGTAGACCATTGAGAATGCTTTGTCTGGCAAAGGCCCCCTATTGTCTTTCAGAGTAGAAATAGCTATCAATGTATCTGTTTCAGTAAGCATTAATTCAATGTTTAAAATTTTTATATACTTTTGAGTGAGTGGTTCTGCTACTCCAGTTTGGATGTGACAATATAAACAGTGTGAGTTGTCAGAGAGAGGATGTCAAATGAACTCACACCTTAGTTATTATGCTCTAGTGTCATGAACACAGTCTTTACACTGCCTTTTAATTTTCACCTGTACCCAGGAGATTTCCCTGATAGCTGTTACTCAGTAAATGTGTTCCTGAATTATGGTGGTTTACGTGAAAATATGTGAGCATTTAAAAAAAAAAAAAGAAAAGTGGAAGTGTTTAATTCTTCTAAATGTAACACCATGTTTGGAGGCTTTTTTTACAGGCATCTGTATTTTTTTGTCAGGAAACAATAAAATCTTTCTAGTTATTTAGCAGAGCTATTAATGACTTCACAGGTGTGTGCTTCTCACATTTTCTGAATAATGAAAGTTAGTTTATTGCCTTTGCAACATATTGTTCTTTATACCACAACACTGATCTGTATTGATTTGTAATTTAAGAAAAGAGTTATTCCTTGTCAAGGGCCTCAAATACACGCTTTGTAAAGCGCAATATGAGGAGGTATCTGTTTTTAACATCTGAAAAAAAGAAAACTTGCATTACATTTTATTAAATTAAATGGTTGCTGTTGTGTAGGAAAGCAATCTTTGCTGATACTGAGAGGGATTAGATGTTTTCAAACATTTTTCATGTCATCATAGCCTCGCAGGGTGATCTTGGCCATATCTTTTAATTTTTCTGTATTCTCAGCATGTTCATTTTTAAACCACTGTGCTTTGTATGCCTTGATAACTCTGAAAATGATCACCACATAAATTCTGGGTGTTTTTAAGGGTACACTGGCAAGTCCATTGGCATAAATATTTCTCAGGAGTCATATTCACTAATATTTTCTTCCATATCTAATATCTAGCTGAGGATACAGTGATTGCTGGTTCATGTACATTTTCTGCAATGATAACTGGTTACGTGTATTTTCAATCATATTTGAGTCTTTTCTGAGCAGCAAAACTGATGGTTAAAGTCAGGCTGTGCATAATATGTCTCAATCCCAATTTGAGCAGGTGATTGTGGTTTATAGGAGAGGTGCGAGATGAACTCAGAAAATGCAAAGCAATTACTATAGCCCATCAAAACACTGGAAAAACACCATAGACATAGCTGTTAGATTGCAGCAGAAAGGGACAAGAAGGTAAGGAAGGGTTCAGAAAAAATACAATGCGGGAATCAGTACTTGTATAATGTCTTAATTAATGGCTAGATTAATGGAACAGTTGCCCTCTTGGCAAGTTTGTGGATAACATTAAGTTAGAGGGAACGGTCAATAAGTGGAGGCTGGAGAAATGGGCTGACAGGAACGCATGACCTGCAGTTAGGAATTTCCCCTCACAGCACGGCAGGCTGGCAACCAGCTCTGTGAGGAAGAGCCAGGGGTCCTGGTGGGTTGCAATGAGAGCAAGAGCCATCAGTGAGTCCTGGCAGCAGAAATGTCCAACAGCATTGGGGGCTGCACCAGCAAGTCCAGAGGATGATCCTTTCCCTCTTCTTAGCACTAATACCCTATTAGGATTCCTGTCATGATTTCTCAGTAATCCTTAGCACTCTGGATTTGCAGTACAAATGAAAAAAAGTCCCATTCTTTAGTAGATTTTTCCCATTTATTGAAATGTTAAAATTTTGCTTTCTTTATAAATCCTTGACCCAAATTATGCTACATTAACTGAGTTTTGATTTAGGTTTTTTTAGCCCCTTTATCATTGCTAAAACAACCTTGTCACTCTATGTTTAGTTCTGTTATGCAGTCTGACAAGTATCAAGAGCTCTTTTTTCCAAGTGTTTTGATTATTCGTAGTCATTTACTTGCCTAGTGTTTTCCGGTTTTACCTCTTACAACCTCTCCTATAAAACACCCACCACCTGCTCAGATGGGAAGTGGTCTCTCACCAATGACCAAATTTGGGCTCAGTCTGACTGTAGCTCAAGCAACAGGTTCAGGATCAAGTCTGACATGTGTAAGCATGTACATGAACTTCCCTAGCCTATATATTCCTTAAAAAAGTAACAGTTTATACTGCTGGTTAAAACGAAAAACAAAAATCTAGGAATTCGGATGAGGTTTGAATATCTTCAGCTCTTCTTCCTTTTAGTTACTAACAGTGTCTGAGATGGCTTAGGTGTAGCTGTCTTGCACTGCAGTTCACTCCTTTAAAGCACAAAACAAATAATCCCCCATCCCTGGGGGGAAAGGGAAAGAAGCTGGCAACAGTCCAGGATTTCCCAATGGCTGTTTAAAAATCTAACCATTCCAAAGTAATTCATTTTAATATCATTCATATTAGGTTTCCATAATTTTGACTGGAAATTACTCCTATCAGAAATTCTCATGATTAAAGAATGCAATATAAATAAACTGGTATCTAACTGTATAGCATTGCTATACCCAAAGACACATTCTAGTCAGAAAAACTGTCCTGAATACTTTTGTAAGATTTGATTGTTTTCTTGTTCTGAAAAGTGTGTGTACTGTAGAAATTAACCTTAACAGCATAGTGCAACAAGTAATCATGCAGCAAGAGCTGCTACAATTGTGGGAGTATTTTTAAAAACATCACACACACTGGATTAAAACCATACCTTCATACTATTCTGTAGAAATGTCAAGTAGTATTACTTTTTGAGGTTATTTTGCTGATGGGAGTCTCTAAGCACTAATGAAATATTAGCAATTGAGTATACTGTATAGTTTTTAATGCCTCTGTTTCAAAAATAATTGATTACATTTTTAACTTCGAAGTCCCTCTTCCACAGAACTTACCAAAGCTCAAGTGGTTGTCTTTTTAACTATCAAGCATCCTCCACTTTGTCTGCAGATGCTCCACTTATAAAAGCTGCGCAAAGTAGAGGTGCATAGTGGCTTATTTCAGTTCATCTTGTATTTTTTCCCCTTCACTGCTGTCCAGTTTTGCCTGCCTGTGCATGTCTCATATTTTAGATGACCCCTCAACACCTGAGATGGAGCAGATGCTCTTTCCAGGACTCTGTGCAGATCTTTTTGTGGGGATAAAGCCTGCAATGAAATCCTTCAGGAAAAGAGCTCCTCTCAGACTATGAGACAGACAGGGTGCAGCAAAGATTTTGAAGATGATACAAGGCACCATCCAGTGGTAATATAAGTTTTTGGCAGGACTGACATGTGTGTATTAAAGAGGGAATATATATGTATATATTTATATCTATGTCTGTATATCTATCTCTATACTCCTCTATCCTCTCTCTATGTATATATCAAAAATGTAACTATAATAGCTCCATTTTTCTTCTATGCTCAGTGTTGCGAGCAGTGTGGAAAAAATTGTACTGAACTACTGAACACTAGTATTGCTTTTGCAGTAGGGTATATTGCAAAAAAGAAATCCACAGAATAATATATTTCTGTTGTTGTGGTTTCACCCCAGCCAGCAACCAAGTACCACACAGCTGCTTGCTTACTCCCCCAAAGGCAGGATTGGAGAGAGAATTGGAAGGGTAAAAGCTAGAAAACTCCTGGGTTGAGATAAAAACAGTTTAATAGGGAAAGAAAAGCCATGCACATAAGCAAAGCAAAACAAGGAATTCATTCACTATTTCCCATGTGCAGGTAGGTGTTCAGCCATTTCCAGGACAGCAGGACCCCATCGCATGTGATGGTTACCTGAGGGACAGACACCACTCAAATGTGCCCTCCTTCCTCCTTCTTCCCCGCACCTTATATACTGAGCATGTTGTCACATGGTATGAAATATCCCTTTGGTCGGTTGGGGTTGCCTGTTCCAGCTGTATCTCCTCCCAGCCTTCCATGCACCCCCAAATCCCCCAAATTCCTTGCCAATGTGGAAGTATGAAAAGCAGAAAAGACCTTGGCCCTGTGTAAGTGCTACTCAGCAATAACAAAAATATCTCTATATTATCAACCAGCCCTGTGTTCAAGCAACACGTTTTGGAGGAATTATTATGATTACATGGACTGCATTTTTCTGTAGAACCTTATATGTTGAAGAATTCTTAGTGCATAAAGAGTTAAATGAGCTATACAAATGTATAAATGCCAAAGATATCAGGAAACTGGGATTAAATGACTAAAAATACAAGCACTCATATTGCCATTTCTACTCTAGATATTGCATGAACTCCAATGACCAATACTGGCGTTGGCTACCAGTGTCTGTTTTAAACTGTTTCCTGCTTCTCTTCTGTGAGACTTTATTTCAATTTGTCTTCTATGTGCGTCTTTTTACTCACCTCCCTGTCATACATATTAACAAACATGTTAATGTCATAGAAGTTAACATCTATGTCATAGACATTAACATGAAAGGAAAGGGAAAATTACAAAAGCAGCAGGAACAATTTCAGGAATGCAGATAAAAATAGATATTGTTCAATAAAGCATGACAAAGTGTTTCTGAGTATGCATAGTTAGGTTTTCCCATTTGCAAGTATTAAATTTTTATAACAGAGAATTGTCAGGAGGCGGAAGAAAGGAGTCAGAGAAGCTGGGGTATACTAAGCATTGTTAAAAGCAATAGGACAGAGGCTATAGAAAGAAATAAAAGATGGGGGTTTTGGCATTTATTGGCCTTCCCTTTTTAAGGGTCTGTGGTCAACGGTATTGGAGGCTGCAGTCAGGGGGATGGAGAAGCAATAGCAATGACACAAAACAGTTCTCAGCCAGCCTGATGCCAAGCCTGCTCAACACTCTCGACAGACCTAATTATCCAGCCAGGAAAGCAAACTTTATAAGGGAATAGATTAAGTTTATAAGGGATGGTTTTACACCTTGTGGAAAAGGACAACACATCATATTTCACACGCTGCCTGCTGTGTCATCTAGCTGGAAAATGACAGCTGCTTAGATCGTAAAATCCCCATTTAAAAAGAGACTAGGCTGGTATCAATCACAGTAGGCAATTTCCTTCATTCTTCAAGTAGACAATGCACATACAAATACTATAGAGACAGTTCAAATTCAATGGAAGGGTTATCCAATTTAGATTATATGTTACTCATGCAATCATCTTTTAACACACTTTCAAATGCACAAATCTGTCTAAAGTATAAAAGAACAGTTGAATATCGCCTTGTTTTTCTGCAAGATGGAGTCTTCTACCCTATTTTTAACACAAACACAAAGCAACAGCTAGTTTGTCTTTGCCCTGTACTTAATTTCTGTACAATTACTTGTACAGAAAATATATCAAGATGCATGCATAATCTCTTGTCTCATCTACAGTCCCAGTCATCTAGAAAACTGTAGAGCTAGACTCAAAAATACATTGTAGATTTTCTTTTGGGGCAACATAAACCATTTTTAAATTACAATGTCCCAGTCAATGAGTTTCTAAGGTATGCCAATTTCTTCTGTAGTTCTAACTTTTCTCATTTCACTTAGAAATTGTCTTAGAAAACAAAAAAGGGTTATGTTTATAATTTCTTTTTAACAATAAACTTAATATATAAAAAGTCAAAAATAAAAAAATCTTAGAATATAAAAGTTCATTGATGTCAAAATTTCACTTGTTTTGGGGGAATAAAACCGAGAAAATTTTAATCTGAAAATACAAAACAATACATATACAAGCTTTCTCAATCTCAAATTATTCAAAACTTTGTCTGCCTCTTGTCTTCCAAACAATCAATTAACCACCAGACTTCACTACAAATAATTGATATGTAATAAATATGGAAGTCAGAATACAGACCAGAATCTTTTATCAAAACTTATATGTAGTGTTGCATTGAAAGTAGTGCCTTTCTTCTAATAAAGCATTTCAGTCAATATTTGAATATATGATAAGCACAGGAGTCTTGAATACTGATGACTAGAATATTGATTAAAATTCTTTTCCAAGGTTTATTTCCTACTGAGACAACGTTAATATGCCACAATTCTTGCCGGAAACTTTAAAGAAACAAGGGGCCAAATCCAAATAAAGATTTTCAGTGATTAAAATAGAATCTAAAAATGTTACAGGAATTCATATCTAAAATTGTGCTGCAGAACAATAACTCATGAGCTGCTTAATTTAGAACATAAGTTTTTTACAACAAAGTGACTGAAATTCTCAAGTGTTCGCAGATGTATACATTCTCAGATCAAGTTTGGCTTAAGAAATGCATCTCATTAGACTCTATCGACTTAATGGCACTGCACCTAAATTCTCAGTGGACCAAATTCATCTAGCACACTCACAGAATGAGTACTCTTCCATCCCAGTACAACCACTCTTGCTCTCTGCAGAGCATAATGCTGCACCTCTCTCCAGAGAGGGGTGAGGTGCCCAGCCAGGGAGTGGCAGCCTCTTGCACCTGTGGGGCATTTACTGAAGAAGAAGGTTGGATCTGACTAAATTAGGAAAAGATGAGGACCTGTGCTTCCCTTTCACTAATCTGAAAATGGAGCAGCTCTGATTAGTTCTTTCAAAGAGTTGTTGCTTATATTTGTAGTTTTGGCTGGCTTAGGGTTTCTAGAGATTGAATTCATGTGGGTTTTGTGCAGACAACACTTTAGTCCTTGACTGAACTCCAGAACTGGGCGACAGCTCAGGTGCATCACTGATGAGCATTTCCTAGGACTAGCTACAGTAATGTCACCATTATCATGGAAGGGACTTGGACTCATACTCTGTGTTTGAACAAGGGTGAAGCTTTTTCAGCTAAAATGCCAGTGCAGTACTGAAATAACCCAAATCATTATCCAGAACTTAACTAGAAGCAGAAAAAATGAGTGCAAACCAATGGGGTTCCAAACAGAGTATCTCAAACCATAGCAGTCGTATGTCATCTTTTTTCCCTCCTTTGTCTCAGGGAAATGAGATCTTATGCCATACAGACAGACTGGGGTGAATTTTATGTTTGTTATCTTTTGCATGGGCTTATGACCACATCATTTAAAGAGCTATCAGCTAGGATTGAATTAAAATTTGGATAAGTAGGCTCTATACTACATTGTGATATATATTGCAGCCTGTATATGCTGGACAATCCTGCTGAAGCTAATGATGAAGCTCCACATGCATCTCACTGATGGCAAAAATTGCAATAGTTTTTTTTAATAATTATTATTCCTGTAGCTGATATAACCTTTAGTTTTGTACGATTTAAAAAAACAAAGTGGTTTTTAAACTCAGCTGGCAAGGACAGACACACTTGGTAAGAATAGGACAACCTCATATATAACAGATCTTGAGAAGCTTCTGGTTCATTGCCAAGTCCCCATCATTAAATCACAATTGTAATGGGTCAGGTTAAACAAAGAAGCAAACAAAGAGCAAAACCGAGCAAAACCAAACCAAACCAGATTTTGTGCAAGAATTTATTGTGCTAATAGGTCATTAAAAGCCCACACTGAACATTTAATTCTTTCGATACAAAATAGGAAGCTTAAGCTGTGTCAACATGAAATGTCATGGATTTTCTTGATTTTGTAATGTGGAAAAAAACATTTCTCTAGATTTTTCACCTCTCTCATTCCTCTCAGCATTGGTCAGAGAACATACTGCTTTGCACAAAATGACCTTATAGGTGATCTTACAAAAACATTAAATCAAAAGCTGAAATCCACTTGATATAATTTGGAAGATTTTTTGAAGACAAAGAGTAGCATTCTCTTGTTTTTCTCTCCAAGGTAGAAACTGACCTTGACAATTACAGCCTACAGAATTCACTTGTGAAATTCAGAGCAACTGGAAGCTATGCAGCACAAAGACATAAAGTGTAGAAAGACATGCTTTTCTTCACACACAGAGCTGTTTCCATCATATCTTTCCTCAAATCACTCGTGACCTGCAATACAACAAATGAATAGAACCACTGACATCCTGTCTCTTCACCTTGAAGCAATGCCTGTGGGGGGAAGGGGATACGGAGGGAGATTTACAAAGTTCTTTAGCTGAAAACTGAACTGACAGCTGATTAATTAGCCTTTTTTAATGGGATTTGGGGAATAAAAACAAAGGCTTTCATAAAAGGTGAAAGTATTCTATTCTATTGTTCTGTCTTTGAAAGTTGACTTTTAAAAGCAGCTATGAGTATTAAAATTTGTCTCTCTATGCAGAGCAATGATTGTGTTCACACTTATCTATGATCATGAGCTGAACAGTGTTGTTATTTGTACTCAAGACATATGAGCTTTCTGACAAATGCACTAAGCAGGAGCTTTTACTGGCTCACAAATTCTCACTGCATTACTATAGGAAATTACCAGGATAAAGATTTGATGGAGGTTATGATTCAAAAAGAATGCAGCCATATTTTCCCAAGTACTGAATTTCACAAACTTTTCAGAGGATTTTTTTATTATTATTTTTCCCGCTTTTAGCTGGTGATGATAGTCCTTGAAGTGAAGTAGGTGAGCAGGTGGAATAGAATATGCTTTCAAAAAGATCCAACAAAAATGGTCCTGTCACATCTGCCTCATTATCGTCTTTACTTCTGAAGCATCTGATGTTTGATTTACATTCTAGGTGGAGCATCTTGGTGCTAAATGAAAGGGAATTTTAGTAAACATCATAGCAGAATCATCTGTATCAATTATCATAGTCATATTAATCATCTCATAAGCAACTGCCAGCAGTTTTTTGTTAGCTCTGAGGCTGTCACGGTCTTGCCTTCAAATGAAAGCAATTAGCTGTTTGCATGCATTCGGTTTGTAAGCTGTCATATAATGATTCATACTGTTGATGTTAATGAAACCTGCCTTGTTAAAATAATTTTGATGGCAGACTCTCAGCTGTCATCCCACCCTTCCCATAAATCTCATGCAGTTTGTGTCATTATGAGCACGATGACCTCAGCTATCATGAATTATGCAACCTCCCTGCCCTAGATTATAAGCAGAGATGTTGCATCCCTAGGTTCCACTACCATATTCCTTGACCAGCTGCAGAGTTCAGGCACTTAATCACGGAAAGGTAGCTCCTCCAATAACTGGGCTCAGACATGCAGTCTGACCTGTAGATGTCTCTGGATCCCAGTCACCTCAGTTGGGACACCTAGACATACAGGCTTCTAAGGCTGCAGCCCTGCTCCACTTGCTGGTACAGACCATCACACTGGTCATGACTTTCTAGGTAGGTTGGAAGAAGTAAGTAAGAAGGGCAGCAGGTGGCAATAAAGGGAGGGTGAAGAAAGTGCTTAAAAATCATCTGAATCTCTTGTACAAGAAAAGGAGATTGTTGTTTGACAGGATAGCAAGATTTTTTTGTTTGTTGTGGTGGAGTGGCTATGTATAGAGTTGGGAAGATGAGATCATTGGGAATGGGCAGCAAAAGTGTTGGAGTCACCTCAGTGTTTTCTACACTATGTGCTACATAACGTAACAATGCGGAAAGTACTTATGGAAAACACTTTCGGTAAATTGCTAAAAAAGCCTAAAGATGACTACAGTCCTGAGAAAAGTCAAGCACATGCCACCCAAACAGGTGGCCCTGATAGCTAACCTCCTAGAACAGTAAGACAACTGGATCATTAATTTTTGTGACAGTCATATCTGAAAAGTCAAAATGTCCACGGGGAGCATAAACACAGACCTACACAGAAGTATAGTCATTGTCTTCAAATATAAAGAAAGCAAGAGGTTAAAATTTATCACAAGATGGCAAACAATCTGCAAATCTAGGACAAAATTGCACTTTTATTTGGACAAACAGCTCTTTCACACCTATTCCTGCTTACATGATCCGCATATGGAGCAGTAGTGGCAAATATTATGTTTTCCAGATAATGAAACTTTAGTAATTCTGAAAGTGCTATCTGATATCATAAAAACATTCAGTTACTTTTGTTTATGTGGGAACTTAAAATACTATTTATCTAGGTTTCTTTCACTTATGTACACATCAGTTACACAGATTCATAGTTTTGTGTAAAGCATAACACTGTATTGAATATACCTTTTCCCATCATTTTGCTAGCATCCTCTTGTTTTACCAGTTTTTCTTGTCTGTAGGTTTATTTTGTTCAAGGGCCATTGCTCATGACTACAGCAGCCCAGAAACTCAACTTCATAGGAATTTTAGAACTGTGAATTAAGTATAATCAAGGTCTGCAAAACTTTTTCTTTTTTCTTCTGTCTTTCTGTCTTTTTGTCTTCCCGTCTTTCTGTCTTTCTTATTGCTTTCATCAAAAACAACTAAAATATTGGTTTCTTGCTATCAAAGATATTCAGAGTTTAATTTTTAAATACAAAAATGAGCTAAAAACAAAATTAATTTATTATGACTATATTACTCATGCCAAGTATGCTTGTGGGGTAAATTAATAGTTCAGATTGGGTTTGGATAACTGGCAGGTAAATCAGAAGCAAATGGAAAAATCTTTAAGCATTTGAAATTCCCCATTCCAAGTACAACTCTCCAATAGTATTTATAGAATTCACAAATCTGCTTGCTGGTTAGCTACACTTAAGCATCTGTATAACCTGTTTCCACTCAAGAAAACTTCTGCTCGTGTCCAAAACCTGACTAAAGGAAATCAGGTTGGGATTAAGCAATGGGGAGCTACCTGGAAAGCAGAATATATCCAGGAGTCCTGCACCTTCAGTAGATGCTTGGAGACTTCAAAGGATACCTAAGAGAGAGTTGTCAGAGCAGCCTGGATGTGGGTTAAATTTTATCTTACATTTCTTAATTGTAATATTCTCCTTGCATCTCTTGCTGTTAAAAGAGTTGCCTGGAGTAAAAAAATGGTCTGTTTTACTATGAAGCTTATTAAATGCCAAGAGAGATAACAAATAACTGTCAAAAAGATGCTAAAGCTGTCAGATCCCATCTTTCTTATGGGTACAGACTAATAAACACCTGCAGAAGCTAAAGTGTTTCGTGGAGATTACAATAGACATCAAGTAAGAGATTAGAAACTTCTTAATATTTAGCTTAATGCTACTCATGGGCAGTTTATGTTTATTTATTCTTGTTACAGCATTGTCCTTTGGCTTAAATTGTTCTCATTAGTGTTAACTCGCTCTCCATTGCTCTTTCTGCCCTCCTAGCCTTCAACCTTGTAAATAAATGGGCTTTCTTGTCCTGTATGTAATGAAATAAACAATTAGAAAAGGAGAAGAGTATTTAAAAATACTGACCTAATGTTTCAGGTTTGTTAAGTGGCCATTCAACTTGATCACTTGCTCAAACAGCAAATAAGGGTCACTAGAAGGACAAGAAAATAATAATAAAAAATCCTTATTGAGTTCTCTAAAATCTATGAGGGTGCAGTGATGCATACTACAAAGTTAAAGACTTGTGAAGAATCCAAGTAAATTATGGTGAACCAGAAAACTCCAGGGCCAAATTACTTATAACCAAATTGCCTTCAAAACCTCACATATTTTTGAGAAAAAACACTAGTGTTATCGCTCAGTTACAAAATTTCCATTATGTGAGTGTATAAAGATTGAGAGAAAAGAAATGTGAGACAACTCTAAACACTAGAAGTTAACTTAAATATGGTAAACTAAATAAATCTCATTAGAAAATATGCATCTTAAAAGCTTTTAATCACTATGCATAACATCTAATATAAGCTAGTAGCAGCAACCTGAATTGTACCAGCTCATCAGGTAGGCACACAGCAAGGGAAATTGGCTCTGTGCATTGAGTGCATCCTGAGAGCAGATTTGTGGATGAGGATTACTGTTCACAAAACAGGATCTAAGGGGAGTAATTTTAAAAGCTTGTGCAGCTACAATAAGCTGTTCAAGCATTCATGTCAGGGTTCAAAGAGAAGTTGGTCCAGTGTGACACTTTTGACCTTTGGGAATGCCTGCTCTGGACTATATTCTATAACATGAGAGAAGACTGTGATGGAAAAATGCAGAGTATCAACACAAATAACTCACATTATTAGGCCAGGCTTTATACTCAGGTTCACAGCTCCAGTACAGAGGTGAAAACTCACCTTTTGAGCTCACCATGACACCTGCCTGGTCTCAGGTTTTATACAGGAAATTACCATTTCTAAGATAGTATGTCCAGACCTCATTTTATATATATATATCTAGAGAGAGATATAGATACATATAGATATATATTGAGATATATATTTTGATATATTGATATATAATAATTTGGCTATATTATTAGTTCTACCTTTACTTGGTACAGATGGGAGGCAGGTAATGCCTAGAAAAACAGTAAGACTTTGCTTGTGTTTGACTGAAGTGTATTGTCAGTACTGTAGATCAGATAGGTTAATGACTTGGCAGGAGAATATGTGTACTGAACTCAGATAATTATTTGTACTCCATGAGATGTGAACACAAGAAAGTTGCACATCTTTACGTTAAGCTGTTGGATAGAGAGTATTGAAACCATCTTAGACATTGATACTGGCTTACACCACTGCAAAGTAAGTACCTTGACAAAACATTTTCCTAGCTACTGTTGGTGAAAAAAATTAAATCACATTTTCTGAGGATTTAAGCAAAATTATGCACTAATAAAGATTTTCCTTTGTTTGTTTTTAAGATATACTTGTAGGTTTTTTTAAATGCTATTTTGCATTCCTAACATGATGGGTAACATTCCTTTTAACATAAATTATAGAAGGAATGGAAGAATCTATATTGGGGGGAGCTTAGGATTTAATAGCAATATGAAGATAAGTACTACACTTATTCATACAGTGAAAACTTCTTCAAGCAGATTGTGGAACCTAACTCACCTGGACTCTGTCCCCGCCCCCTGCCCCCCTTTTAATAAAAACAGAAGTGAATAAGCAATAAAAAAAATATAAAATTTGTCCTGATTTCAGCTGGGATAGAGTTAATTTTCTTTCTACTGTTTTGGATTTAGGATGAGAGTAATGTTGATAACACAGTGATATTTTAGTTGTTCCTGAGTGTGGTGGTTTGAAAAACCCTTTCTCTGAGGTAGTAATGGTTTGCCCCACTGATAATGCTGGACCAATCAATAGTCCACGTGCGCCCTATGGAAATTACATGCCCACGGAAATGGAAGAGAAGGGGGTGAAGATAGTTTAGAAGGTAGGTAGCCATGATCTGAGCCACGAGGAGGCAGGGGGCCAGTGAGCCCCTCTGGGGGCCAAGGGCCCCCAGCCCCCAGCTGAGGCTATGGGAGAGCTGGTATAGTGTCAAAGCTGGACCGGGTCCCGTAATCAAGAGCTGGAAGAGTTTCCTTACTGTCAGCAGCAGCAGAAGACATTAAAAGCGGCAGCGGAGCAGTCCTGAACAGAGACAATGGTGGCTAAAAGCCAAAAAGATAGCCAGTAGCAGGGAGATAACGTGAAGCGGCTGAAAGACGCAGAGATGTTCCTGCAGGAGGGAGAGCTGGCAACAAAACAGAGGAAAACTCAACAGATCTGGTTTGGGGTAAGACTGTATTACTTTCCCAAAAACCAGAGACTTTCTGAAGAGGAGGGGTGGACTTCCAAACCCTCAGGGAGTCCCAAAATGCAGCAGCAGCTAGAGAGAGAGAGAAAGGAGCTAAAACACCCGGAGTTGTCCTGAGAGCTGAGCCAGAATGGAATGTGGAGGAGGTGGCCGTGCCCTCTGCTGCTGCTGCTGCTGTTTCTATCACGCTGGCGAGCTGAGACAGAGCAAAAGAGCATTGGTAAGACTGAACTGAAAGCTGCCTTAAATGCTCTAACCCAAGAGAAGTGAAGGTCCCCAAGGAGATCCCCCGAAGGCGCGGGCTCGGAGTTGGAATTTCCACAAAGTAAGAACAAAATCCTGACTGCCATACTTAAATCTGCTGCCTTGGAAAAAATGGAGGACACTAACCAGTGCCACAAGAAAACTGAAATGAAAGAACTGTGGCCTGAGAAGTGACAGAAAGACTTTTCTCTTTTCTTCTTGGACTTTTATTGAAGTAAAGGAGAAATTTAATTTAATGTAAATATATATGTGGGTGTAAATAAACCTCTGTAAATATTTTCCCCTTCACCCAATAACAAATGGTTGTGTTTTGTTTGAAAACTCTCCACATGAGGTGAAAAGAGATCAAGTCCAAACCATCACTAAACCCTCTCACAGGGGCAAACTGTGGGAGGGGAGCTTGAACTTAAAAATTAGGTTCTTTAGAGTTTCAAACCACCACACTGAGAAAGGGTTACACAGAGTCAGGGACCTCCAGTGAGTAGGCTGGGGTGCACAAGAAGCTGAGAGGGAGCACAGCCTGGACAGCTGACCCAACGTGACTAAGGGGATGTTCCATACTGTATGGCATCATGCTCAGTATATAAACTAGGGAGAAATCTGTCCAGGTTTACTGCTTGGGAACTGGCTGGACATTGGTCAACAGGTGGTGAACAATTACATTATGCATCACTTATTTTGTATATTCTAGTTCTTTTATAATTATATTGTTACTACTTTTGCTATTTTTATTATTTTTCCCTTCCTTTTCTGTCCTTTTAAACTGTCATTACCCCACTCCTGAATTTTACTTTTTTCTTTTCCTAATTCTTTTCCCCATCCCACCAGGCAGGATGGGACGTAAGCCAGAGGCTGTGTGGTGTTAAACTGCCTGCCTAGTTAAATCATGACAATTTTTTGATTGAAACTCCTGGTTAAAACACAGTACCTGTTGTGGAGGCTTAATAGCAATATGATTACTGATCAATAACAACTCACTTCAGGCAAAATTCTTCAGATCCATAAAGTCTTTGGGAATATCTGCTATATATTGAGGGGAAGGAACTATATTTGCTATATATTGAAAACCGAAGGAACCTGCATGGACTTCACCCATGATTATTGCAGGAGACCTTGAGGGAACAATCTCTGTAGAGGTTTTGCAAAGGCAGGTTTCTTGTCAAACAGATCTCACAGCTCTTCATGGCAGATGAAAAGAACCTGAAGAAAAGGATGAAATGGGATGGGATGATGTGTGTATTGTTAGGGCTCCAGAGCATCTCACTCACATAAGAATGGGCATGCAGCCTGAAGACACCCCTTATAGATAGAATTTGGGCCTCTCTTTATTTGTTCGTGTTATATTCTCCCATCATGTCATTGAGTAGCTTAGACTCTGTCAGGCCATTTTGGCCAGATCCACCATATCTGCAGGACCTTGTCCCCCTCTGCTCCTCTCTGGAAACTACAGAACTTTCATCTTTGTACCAGTCCCCTGCTCAGTCTGGTGCTTCATTACTCCCGCAGCTGAGTGACAAGCTGCTGCCTTTCTGCTCTCAATGCTCTGTGTCCCAGGTAGGGTGTTCCTTGTAATGCTCTCCCTCCATTCTCCAAGGCTTTCCTGGCACCTGAACTGGCTCCAGCCTCCCCAAGAACTCCTGGCACTGTGACTGGGAGACCCATGAATGAACCACTCCTTCCTCTTTCAATCTCCTTTCCCTGCCTTCTGCTTATTGCCTGGGACTAACTATATAAAATTCTGTCCTTCAGAATAAAATAGAATAGAATATGTGTATAAACATATATAGACATATGCACACTCCTATGCATATACATATATACACACACAAGACATGCTCACATATATACCTATATATATGTATATTGATGATTAAAGGCCATTGGGGCAGCTGTTCCTTTTCAAAAGACTATAAGGCTATGACTGGTTCCCTGCTATGCTGGCCAGTTTCTCATATGAGTTATATTGGCACATAAGGCCACCTATTCATACACAAAATACAAGAGAGGAAGCCAGAGGAGAGACAGTGCTCAGTGCTCTTAGCTTTGCTTTAATGAGGATAGGAACGGCCACCAAGCAAAGTTATCATCCTTGTTTCAAAGATGTGTTAATTTAGGAAGTCATGGAGAATAAATACATCTGTGCTTAAGCTACTACAAACAAAACAGAGTATCTTGTCCTTTGACAAAAACATGTGGAAGTTTCTTTACTGAAATCCCAGTATTCACATTTTACTTTCCAAACTCCCCTCACACATGTGATTGAAACAGAAAAGAGGTTATGTGGACACACATGCATCTGGTTTCCAACATCAGTTTTTCTTGGGTGACATTTAAAAAGGTTTTGAAATTGAGTTGTACTGGCTCCATTCACTTCTCCTTGGGGTCTGCTCTGTTCCAGCAGCACTGGTATGTCTATAAATAAGAGTTTGTATCCCTTGACAACTGCTTGAATTAGAACAGCACTCGTGGTCAATCACAGCAGAAAGAGCAGCAGGGAAATACTTTGGCCTAGCAGGCACATACATGCCATGCATTGGTTTACGGTGATGTCCCTTTGCTTGCCATAATCACTGTCAGCTTTTCTACTGTGCTTTAGAAAGATGGTCCATCTGCTGCATTATCTCTTGACAACTCTAATCTCTTGAAGGGAGAGAAAGCAGGTAAGAAAAACAGAGATAGGCCGGAAGGGTTGTCAGGCATCGGAACGGGTAAGTGGTTGAGTCACCATTTGTGGAGGTATTTAAAAGACATACAGATGTGGCACTTAGGGATGTGATTTAGTGGTGGACTTGGCAGTGCTGGGTTAATGGTTGGAGTCAATGATCTTAGAGGTCTTTTCTAACCTAAATGATTCTATGATTCTATGAATTAACTGCTTCTGAGCTGGGATTCAGGTAAGCCTTAAAGCCTTAAAAGGTTTACTTCCTTTTGCTTCTTTTATTTCACTACCCTTGACTTCTCGTGACTTCAGGAAAAAGCTCTTACTTTTGGCCACTCCACTGTCAACAGTACCTGATAACTTATCTGTTTATTCCTACAAACAAGAAGGAGATCCTTCTGCAATACTGCAGCCAATGCAGTTGAAATTCCTTTTCTTTTGTAGGTATATAGAATTGATAAAATGTATATATGATATAGAACTAGAAAGAATTCAGAGTTTCCATACTTTGCATCTGTCTCTTCTGCTCTAGTATTCACCATATTTGTCCAATAAATAATACACTGTGGATTTGGTATCAAGACCAGTGTTAAAATAGTCACAGAAAAAGCAAATCAATAAGGAAGTGCAGGTTTTATGCATAAATTTTATTATGGGTAACTGTAGGAAATTGTCAACTAGTAGGTTAACTGCTAGATTTGAAAATTAATATAACTTTCATTGTTCCCTTTTATTGTTTTCTCCAACAAGTGCATAGAGAAACTTAGAGCTCCTCACTTTTCCCCAAGAAGTATTTCTGTTTGAAGGGAATGGTATAGGTGAAGGAGAGAATCCAAAACAATGTTGGGTTTTAAAAATGAGAGAAACTTTTAACATTTCAGCAGTCTAACTCCTTTATATGTAGCTAGAAATGTTGTCATTTGCTTTTACTAGCTTTTTTTACTAGCACTATGATAAAATTATTTGATTACTGTTGTTCTGCTTTACTTAACTAAAGTACTCTCTTAACTATGTGTTAATTTTAATATAGTAAGACAATTCATTCAGGGATGTGTTGTGGTTTAATGGTTGTCAATAAGGGAGAAGGGTAGTATGTAAATTTGCTTTGCTTCATTGCTTTGACTCCATCATGTAAAGACTCACTGGAAGACGATGTCTGTATTCATATTTCTGTTGTCCCATAAAATTAAGAAACTGGATTGAAGATGGACTACATTGTCTAAATTCCCAAATCAATGTAGAAGATTTCAAAGAGCATCTGGTTTTATAGAGTATTATGGAATAAAAATACAATGGGACAAGCTGAGCTTATGTAATTATACAACAAAAAATTGCTTGCAGAATTGTCTTATCTTGATGATCCATCATAAATGTTGCCACAAACACAGATCTTTCAAAGACAGTGACTCCTCTAGAGTTTCCTTGTCCACTCCTTGTCCATCTTAGTGATGATCCCTTTCAGAATACCATCATTGTACCCTGAAACATGCTTTGAATCTTGCTACAAGATAAACAACTGGCTAAATATTCATTTATCCAGGCATGCATTCTAGTTTATAATAGTTGTTACCTTAGCACAATAAATAAATGGCTAACATACAACCATGGTTTATATATATGAAGATATATTAATATAATGTCCATTAAGAAATATATTTATTTGTAAACTGCCTTTCAGGAAACTGTTTTTATTTCTTTTGTCCTCATTTACAGAAGCCTTGTTACAATGAAGTGCTGTGTTCCATATAGTAAATACATTTCAAGCCTGCACAGGAAGAAGTATAATTAAAGGGAAAATACAATTTTCCTTGAAGTTTTCTTTTATACTTCATTTCTTTTTTAATTCTGATACAAATATGGAGCCCAACAGACTAAAGGAATTTATGCTGACTGAACACTAGAGAGTTGTTTGTTCAAAGAGTGCTAAGCATGATAAAACACAATTAAGTGTCATCCATACACACACAGTACAGACTCTTTTGTTTATTAAATCTGATAGACTTATCATTTAATGAATAAAAATCAACCCATCTGTTGTTTGTTTTTCCAAAAATGTTGACAGAAAATAGAATACCTTCAAGTATATCAGCAATATCTGCTTTCAAGGCATTTCAGAAACTGAGATTTAAAGAACCTTGTTCCTAACACTTAATATAGTCAATAGTGAGAAACCAGTCAGGTTCTGTTTTGAAGAAGGCATCACTTACACTTACGTGTTTTAACAAGTCTTATTAAAGAAGGTAATGCTACAAAAACTGAAAAGATTTCTCGTAATGGAGAAGGAAAAACAAGGTCTTAAAACCTTTAGTCAAATTGTTGAACATTCGGTGCAGGTAGCTGAGTGAGCAGCTGCAGTTTGAGCTGCAGGGTGAGCTCTGGGTGGTGGAGCTCAAGGCAAGAGCCTGTGACCTGCTGACCCATTGCACAACAAAGGGCACCTGTGGCCCAGCCAGGGGATGAGACAGAGACACAGCAGGAGCCAAGGACTCCAGACTTTGCCACACTTAGACTTTGAGGGTATAAAAGCCCAGGGTTTCCATTTGGTTTCCCTCCTTGGATCTGTTTTTTCATTACTTAGTTATTGCACCAAGATTAAATTATTTTAGGGGTTGGGACCTCTGAGAGTCTGCTATGGGAAACCTGGGGTTAAGCCACTAAGGAAACCTGGTCTAACTCTGTGCGTGTGGAGGTGTAGCTGCAAAGGGGCCTCGGTCCCAGCTCAGGTGGTGCAAGTGTGACTGCCAGAGTGGGTCCTGAAGGGTTGGACAGAGAAGTTTTCTTAGCAAAATACCCTGCCATTTTAACAGAGTGAATTAATACATTGACTCATGACTCCTGAAATAAACAGATGCCTTTTATTTACTAACCTCAGATGGGCAAGGATATTTCTGGTGTTGCCAAGTGGTGAGAATCTAGACAGCATAGTTTATCTTCTATTCAATAAAGATTTTGTCTGAAAAATAGCATGAATAAATTAAATGGAGAAATAGAGTAGGCAGAGAAAGAGGGAGGATAATAAAGTCTGCAGAATATATGAACACAGAGCCTTCCCTCATGCTTGGCTTGCTCTTTGTTTTTCTGTATCAATGACAGAGTACATTCCTGTTACAAGAATGCCCTTCTGGAGTCACTCTAGAAAATTTTAGCCCAGAAGGCTAAAAGATAAGTATTGAGAGAACTTTGGTTTAGTGAACAAAAAGAATAAGTTATGGCCATAACAAAAATAATTATCTTAATAAACCCCCCGAAATTTATGTCTGTGTCCCAGCTTTTGTGAATTTTAAATGACACAAAGATATGTATGAATAATACCCTTGTGTGCATAGAATCATAGAATATCTTGGGTTGAAGGGACCCACAAGGATCATCAAAGTCCAATTTCTGGCCCTGCACAGGACAACGCAAAGAATTTTACCATGTGCCCAAGAATATTGTCCAAATGCTTCTTGAACTCTGTCAGGCTTAGTGCTGTGACCAGTTCTCTGGGAAGCCTGTTCCAGTGCCCAACCACCCTCTGGGAGAAGAACCTTTCCCTAATATCTAAACCTCCTCTGACACAGCCTCAGGGCATTCCCTTGAGTCCTGTCACTGGTCATCACCTCGGGAGGAAGTTGTTGCTTAAGTTTTCCAGTATTTCTGTGTTTCCATTGAGTACTGGTTTTGGTACTGTTAGTGCTCCTTCTTAGTCTTGTTTTGGGGGAAAATTTTAAGCACATTCATGCATAGCTCTGTAGGACAGGAAAATAGTGCATTTTCATTCAGATAGCATATTTTCTATTTAATAAAAATGTGTCAAATTTCCATACCTGGCAGTATCTACTTTCTGATCAAAATGTTTTGTCATGATTTCATTGTGCTCTTAAATCTTAGTCCTTTGCAGCTTTTCTCTTTTTTAAAAGCTGTAAACATTCAAACTGACAATTCAAGCTAGCTTGTCAATTTTATTTCAATATTATTTGAATAGGAATTATGGTAATTAGATATAAAAAAGCAGCAAAAGAAATGCAAAATTTTCTACATTGTATTTCAGACTTAAAAAGGACCCTTGCACAGTCAGAAGGATGACAGCTGTAAAAAATTAACAGCTCAAAATATAATTTTAAATTCTCATAGAGGTAAAGTTTTCATAGGGTTTAGGGGTTACCTATATGCAAGGTGTAAGTAATAATGCCCATATTAGTCACTTATTACCTCCCATTTGTACAAGTCTAAGCAATCTTACAAGCATGTGACTATTGTCTCCTCTGTCTCTATGGATTTGCTCACATTTGCTGTGACTATATGACACAGCAAGGATCAGGCTGTAAGATTTGGTGTACTGGGCTGCTTGAAAGTTTCCAGCTAAGTGTTTAAAAAAGGTACTGAGCTATTTACCAGGATGGCAACAGTAAACATCCTATGTGAAATTCTGCTGTTGTCAGTGTTGATGATAAAACTCCCCACTGGCTTAAATAAGGCTAGAATTCACTTCTCCTGCACTTCATTTTCAATTAGTGTGTTCAGAGAGCTTTTGACATGACTAGTAATTAAGACCTTAAGGGGGCTATGGAGACATTCAAAGCAGCCTTTTCTGTTTGCCTCTTTAAAATGTTATAGGGCTTCTTCATCATTATAAACTCTTCTGAATCTTTCCTCGGAAGGTGGGAAGTAAGGCAGAAGTATGGGGGAGAGGCTAGACACTAGTCTTGGGTTTGTTTCTTTGCTTTTTACTTTAACCTTCTACTCTAAAACTACTTAGGGGGTGGTGAGTCACTGTTCTGTATATAGCTTTTTGAAAAGATGTTTTTTAAAAGATGAACTTACCGCAGATTGTGGGTCTGATGAAGGAAAATTTTATTTCCTCTGGTATCCTTGAAATGTACAACATAAGTAATCATATAGTCTTTCTGAACCATTTTGAAACTGTCTTTTCTTATTACCTAAAAATAGTGGCATCTTCTATAGGCCATTTTTTCTTGAATTACTGCTTAGATGCTTTTTCTCTGAAGAGCAGGACAATTTGCGGTCGAATGCCAATCAACATGGCCTGTCCTCAGGAAGGAGCAGCAGAAGAGGAGACTGCAGTATCTCATTTATTCACTAAGTCTTTCATGCATCTGCAAATTCCCCCTCCCTTTCATTTTCTTGTAATTTTTCTTGTCTCTCTGGAAATCTTAGAAGGAAGCTGTACATGAGCTTTCCCCCAACACAGAGATAAGATGATTTATGAGAGGGAAGGTTGCCTTCTCTAAGAGTGAAACCTTTTGCTAGGTAAGCTCAGGAGAACAAGAGAGAAAGAAAAAGCTCATTTGTAGGTGACCTGAAACCTATCTAGGAAAGAGAGTTTAGATTTCCTGCCTGAGTTGATAAATAACATAACTTCAGTGGGCTTTAGGTTAGTCCTTAGTCTGTATTTAGCTCATTTAACAGAATTGGAAAGGTCTCATAAAAGCAATAATAACTGAATTCTAGAAAGACCTCTGTAGTAACTGTAAATATTTCAAGGGGTGTGCAAGCAACAAATTTGTCATTATTCATTTCGTTTTATGAAATCTCTCTACCATAATGCCCTGCAAGTAAATACAATGCTGATCTTCCAAACCAGAACATTCTTCAAACATTTCCCATCTTGCACTTTTGTTAAATACTTGCCACTTGTAAAAATGTCATAGTATAAAAAGAAAAGCTTTTTTTTCCATCTAAATATCTAATCTATACAATAAGTTTTCGATGAATAGGAGTTTTGTGTTTTGGTTTGGTTTGGTTTTTTCCCGAAGAAAGAATAACTAAGTCGTATTGTTGCTATTTTCTAACTGGTTTTGCTGATAAACATTAATTTATTCCTCCTCTCCTGCTTTTTGCTGTCAGAGATTAAACAGATATACAGGAGATGGCAGAAGCGGCACACAAAATTTGGATGGTGTGCTTGACATACTTTAAAACACTTGGTGGAGCAGATGAGAGTTTAAAGAGAGTACCCTAATTAGCATTAGTCAGGGACAGATACAAAAGAAGTTTGAAAACTGGAAACAGAGGACATCATTAGGAAACTCGGGCTAAAGAAATGGAACTCTAACTCTCAGCAGGACGAAATTCCCACAGAAGCCAAAATCTCCATTGCAGCATGCACAAAGTTTTAATATTAACATGTAAAAAAACCCATATGACATCACTCTTTCCAAACTCAGTTGTAACAACCTTTTTTAGAACAATTAGGCTTTCAACAGAACAGCCATGGAAACACAATTATCTTGCTTCTTTTGAAGAAAGAGCTGGCATTGCTGCTGCACCCTTGAGACCAACTTAGTCTGATATTTTGATCCCATGCTGCATATTCCTGAAACTGACCCTTGCTTTCCCTGGAAAACTGCAGATAATACCTCTGGGAATGCAATGGTCAACTGGAAATTTACCATAAGCATTATGGGCACTGTTTCAAATAGCAGGAGGGGTGTTATTTTAAAAACACTAACAGAATACCTCATAGCAGAGTAGACAGTTTAGGACAGAGAAATCCATGGGGTTTTTTTGACAGATAATGAACCAAAATCTGTATATAAACAAAAAAAAACCATCTAAGGATACACAGGAGATGGCAAGCAGCTTGTACAAGGAGGGAAGTGGGAATCTCATGCAAAGTCCATGGTAATGTTTCAAGTAAATTAGGGATGGCAGTTAAGGATAATAAGGTCACATTCAAACCTAATGTATTATGCAAAAACAGTCCAGCGAAATAAATTCCTAGCAGATCCATGGCCATAGCCAAAAAATGTGCTATTAAGTGAACTTTAAAGTAATTTAAATATCTGCAGTTTTATTGCAAATTAAAACACAAATGTTTGTGTAAAAACCTACATATTACCAACATTCTTAGCTGGCTAACTTAGATGCCTTCCAAGGCTTTTGGGCAGTGAAGTTCAACAGTGCATGCAAAAAACCAGATTTCTTGAACACCAGTGCCAGCACAATTTTATTCAGAAACAACATTTGCTTCCTTTCTTTTGTTATAATAGAAAATAAGAAACTTCTCTAATTTTTCTATTATTTCTCTGGTATCTGTGTTCCTGTTTCATAAGGAAACCAACTTGTTTGTTGACGGGTTTGGTGTGTGCTTCACTTCTTTGTCATCAGTCAGTGAATCAGTAATTGGCAAATATATTTGGTCTGAAAAGTCTGACTTTCTTTCAGGAAGTATTCAGCTAATAACTCCTTCAAAACTAACCAGGTGACCACATGATTATTTCACAGGACAGTGGGTAATCACTGAAATCAACCTTTGAAGCTCCTGTTGAATTCTATTGACTCAAATTGGTTTCCAAATCCATACTATTGTGCATAACTCTCCCTTCAAGTTTGCTTTTCCCCTGCAGACCTTCCAGAGAAGCACCCTTACTTTTGATCTAAAAGCTGTTTAAGAGGTAATTGTGGTATTCTTACAAATACTTATGAGACTGGATGACTTGATGCCAAGCATATTTTGATAGGATACTGTCATGGTTTGCTTATTTATAAAGTACATAGAACTCCTACTGTTGTTTCAAATATACAACAGGTTTAAAGGCAATGAAAGAAATTTAACCAGAAAAATAAAGGGCCTCAAATGTATTTGGGAGATACACATAGGAGTGTAAAACCCATATAAAATATAATGAGAATATGCCTAAGGGGCAGTTTCATGCTTATTCATGCAACGTGTTTCCTTCCCTATCCATCCCTTTAGGTATGGTACAACAACTGGTTAGCACAATGGTTATGTTTCAGAATGCTCATTTTTGTCATTAAAAACATTAATGCCACCTTGATTTCTGTTGAAGCTAATGACTTTCTGTGACTCATTGTGGTTGTGTCAAAGCAGAAATAACATGGATTAATCCTTTCATCTAATCTGACAGTCAACAGCTCTTTGTTTGCTCTACCAGCCACCACAGTCCTCAGCCTTGCTCATAAATCTTTTGTTCTTGAACATGTATCTGTTTTCCAGGCATCATTTTTCAGCAGATGTCTGCAAGGGCTCAGTTGTCCCTGAAACTTCAGTTCTTATCTGTTTTTCCTTCAAATACCCATTCTTCTTCAGCTCTATCCCTACTTTTCAGAACATATGGAAATTGAAGACGTATCAGGTGATACAAAAGTGTGACTAGCTTATATCTATTCAATGTTAACATACAGCTCTAAATTTTTGGTTACCATCTATTGATGCCTCAGTTTTCATCACAGCCCTTACTTCATTGTGTTACTTATCACAGTGCCCTTTCCTGTTATTGCTCTGTTTTGTGGGTCCTCCAGCACGTCAGCTTAGCTTCAAATAATGCTACTTATGAAATATCATTCTTTATTTGATTAAACACTGTGTAATCAAAACCACAGGCTTTGGATAAAATTAATCATATGATGATTGACTTCATTTTTTTAGTAGAAATTACTTAATAGGAAATAAGTAATTTTCATAAAGTGAGTCACATAAATCAGGAAACTAGTTCACTAAATAGCCAGTGAGAAAGCAGTATCTGCAAGACAGCTTGCAAAGAAATAAAGAATTTGGTACATACCACATGGGGAATTTCAAGACTCAGGTCTGAATGGGAGGGTCTAAAACTCTTGGTAGGGGAGTGTGGTTATACAGAATAAAACATCTCACTTTCTGTCAGAAATGTCTCAGATAAAAACATTAGAAAAAAAATGATCTGTTGATTAATCCTTATCATGTTTCTTCTAATAATGCATTTCTGACATCTCCGACTTTCTTTGAAATGTTGTATGATGTTCCATATTCTCTCCCGTAATGTACTTTGTGAACCTTTGGTACTAATCTCTTTGTTACCATGGAAGCTGAAGGCCATAGAAACCCATTCTTCTTAATCATGCCCTTTTTCTCATGTCATTTCAGACATCTTGATCACAGAGAGGGTTGGTTTTACACTTAAAGTTACCAGTAGATTAATACCAACTAGTTTTTTCTAGCTTTTATTAGTTAGTAGAATATAAGCTATCAGAAAAAATAGAGATTGCTGGGTCAGATCTATCAACTTGCCATTTGGATGGCAAATTCTGCAATGAAACCTGGAGAATGAAAATAATCAACATATTAGTATATTCATAATGCATCAAAAAAATCTTTGGCTCTGCCAGCTGCTAACATCCTAAACTCTTCTGTCTGAGATGTAGCACCCCAGACTAGACTAGGAGGGAGAGTATGAGCATACTATGTTGACTATGGACTGCTAATAGCCAGTACTCTTTCTAACTGCTGGGGCACATGGGAGCTCTCTCTCAAGTATTTTCTTTTGGGTAAAATCTAGGCTGTCAGGGGCTGAAGTTAGTCTGGTTTCCCAAACCTCTTCCATAAAGTACTACAAAAATAAATTATATTTCCCATATTATTTGAGCCCTCTCAGAAGGTCTTTGGGAGTTCAGGTGAGATTTATCTGGATTTAGCACAACTTCTGATAGTCTGCTGGAATCATAACCACCAAACTCCCATGACACTTCAGCATGGAATGACATTTGGAGAGAGAATAAATACCTCAAACCATATGGCAACCAGATTGAAGGAGATACTAGCAACAAAAACATATTGCTCTCATATTTCCCAAACAATGGCAACTAATTGCATTTTGTTGGTCAGCAGTCCGAATTCCTTGAGCTCTCCTTGCTCATATATTACATCCATACAACCCCAAAACCCCCACCTGACAGCATAAAACCGTATTTCTACAAGGCACTGGAGCACAGCCCTCACTGGTGCTAGGTACTAGCTGTGAAATAAAGATAACCAAAAATTCAGCATGAGCTTTCCCATGCACTTTGAAGTTGGGGTAGGAAAACTAAAAATAACTAACCCATGATTTTTTCTCTTCTGAGGACAGAAGGGCATATCTGTTGTTAAATGCTTGGATATGATGCACAAGCACACTATGCAAGTACCAAAATAGCATACAAGTTTCAAATCCTGACCTGCATGCACGAAGTTTGCTTGCATTCATTATGAATTGAATACTCTGTTTCCTGTGAGATTTAAATCACTTCAGGAAGTATTTTATAGACACAAATAGCAGTTAGGTATCAAATTTATTAAAAAATCATTGGGAATCGTGTTTTTTCTGTCTATCTGAATATTTTGAATATTCCTTTTTTTTTCCCATGTCTGTAACAGTATGTTAAAACTTTATGCTGAAGAACAGCATAAGAAATGGTAGCAAAAATAGGATGGAAGTACCTCTTCAAATCTGAACTAAGCTAGAACTTCAGTTACATGATATATGCAATACTTATTTAACAAATTTATTGTATTAATGTACTAATAAAATCCTTCCATGCTATAATTTTTAATAATTACAGAATAAATTACTGAAAAAAAGAATCTCTGATAACTAATTTTTAATTACTTTATGTGACAATTGTCTAATAGAAGATGTTCTGAGCTAGTTTGTATGTCTGCTTAGATATTCAAGGGAAATCAACAGCTAACTCAATACATTAGATTTTAGTATGTAGGTTAAAGGCCCTCATGAAAAATCCTTTGCCTATGGGGAAAATAACTGACTTGTATTTTTTGATTAACTAACATAAAACCAAAAAAATTTTAGCTGCAGAAAGGATAATGCTAGTCACTTGAGCTTCCCACTCACTTTACTCTCTCATATTCTTTTGCCTGCTGCTTTCCCCTGTTCTTTTTAAAAACTGTGCTTTAAAATAGTCTACTTCTAGCCAGATGTAATATTTGAAACCAGCACCAATAAGACACTGCAGGTTTGTTTCCATATGCAAAGGTGCTTTTCTTAGTATTGAGGTTATGCCAACGTGTCCAAGTATATTAATGACCACAGGCAAAAAACCCAACACTTTCCATAAAGAATCTAATTAATACACAACACATAACAAATTACGAGAAGCCAAAGTGTAAGGTTAAATAGCCTTAACATTAAATTCTTCTTTTTTTCCTTGATCATGGGCTATGTGGGGCACCTTATCTCCTTCTGTGATCAAGAGAGAGAAAAGAGCAACTGAGAGGTGTTCATAGTATGTGAAATTCATCATCTTCTGGAGGTGTCTTTGAGGTGATGTAGCTCAGAGGGGAAGTTTAACTTTTAGATGGCTGCAATGAGTCCAAATTAATCACACACTACTAAGCAGGCTGTGTACAGGAAATCCTAAGGGTTTCAGTGACAAGACTTAGTCTACCTAAATATAGACTAAACTTCACATGGCTGTTATAATTAGCATAAGAGGTGCTCAAAGTCAGGACTGATGTCTCAAAGAGACTTGAACACAGAGGTGCCTCACCTGAATGCCAAAGAGGCTTTGGTAGAGTAAGCCTTTACATGTTCAAAGGGCAGCCAACAGGGAAGCACTCCTGAAGGTACTTGCAGCAGTCCTCAGGGATTCAAACACATAATTCAAGAGGAATGTAGGAGACTTCAACTACTGTGGCAATGAACTGGCATTTCTCAAAAGAAGTGAAGAAAGACTGACACATAAATCCTGCCAATGCAGACCAGACACCTAACCTGGGCCTTGGACCTTGGGGCAACAGCTGGCCACTGGGACCAGCACTTTCCACCTGAATCAGAGCTGGGCTTGCTACTGCACATGAATGAAAATTGATACTACTGATTGGAGCTGCACTGGTTTCTCTTGGTGTAGCATGTCTGCTTCAAGCTTGCTTTTGTCTTTAGGCCTATATAGGTCTATAAATATTTTAATAGCTCTAATTCTGATAAGACCGAATTGAGTTTTTTACTGCCTTATGTTCTCCCTTGTATTTGCAGATAAAAAAGAATTTAACATGAAGCGTAGGAAAACACTTTTAAAATAAAAATAAAAATATTTTCCACCTTGACCTTAGTCTAGATATCTGAACGTGCAATAATCAGGAAATAACGCACCATTTGAATTTGAATGTTATACTACTAGTTCTTGGCAGGTCAGTAACCATGAGGTCTGTAATTAACACTTGCTCTCCTTCAGTAGCATGGGACTCTGCTGACTTTCATCAGAAGGTTTGTATGCTTGTTGCTTAGCAGGTGGTATTTTGTGTCACCACAGAATAAAAAGTACTCAGAGCATGACTTCTCCCACACCTATTGGTAGAAATGAATATTAAACATATTGCAAAGTAGCTTCAGTTTAGGGGTTTTTTTTAGCATTTGTTTGTTTTGTTTTGTTTTGTTGTTTGTTTGGTTTTTTTTGTTTTGTTTTTATAGCTGTCCAAAGCAGCTAAAATCATGCAGTTTGAGATAGTCCAGGCAGTTATTTCTAAGGCTGGTAGGTCTTTTTTTCAGAGAGACAACCTACTGAAATTCCTGGGCATATGAGAAAGAGGTCCTCCAGCTTTGGGATAAACAATCTGCATGTATGACTCTCGGCATGTTTCTTAAAAAATTCAACAATTTGCATCCACTTCAAATACATGTAATTGAAAATGCAACTTTCCTTCCACCTTTATATGAATTTTGGAACTAGGAAATGAGTGGGTCAAAGAACTCTTTATAAGTTTAGGTTACTCTAACATTATTGCAAGGTTGTGACTGACTTAGCCATTTAAATTGTTATCGTCCATTTCTACCATCGTACCCAAGAGAGCAACAGATATCTTAGTTAAAAAAAAAATCATCTTACAGTGAGATCTCATCTTACAAACATAAATGGTATCTTTTCTCATTGTGCTCATCTCTCCTGGAAATGGCTGGTGATACCTGCTGGTCATACATGTAGCTCTGATGCTGCTCCTTGATTTTCCACAACCTCAGCTGTAATTCTGCTTTATTCACTTGTAGCCATTCTGATGAGAACAGAACTTTCTTCTTAACTGAGCATGGGTCTTCAGAGACAACCCTGGCATGGACACTGTGCAACAGCTCTGGGTGCTTCACATCAACTCATTCCCAGTGGTGAGTAGTGTTGACCATTTAAAAGTTGACAGCAGTTAAACAGTTTTGCTCTTTGAACAAGGAAGGAGAAATCATGTCATGGATTGAAGTGACTGACCTAGTAACCTTATCCTGATGTCAAAAATGGAATATGGGAGATACTATTACTTTTCCTCTTCAAAAATAAATAGTATGAAAAGCAGAGCCCATAGACCCAGTGTCTAGTTCTCAGTGGTCTGATGGTCATGGGTGTAGTTTTGACCCAAACCATAAAGATAAAGAAGGGGAGTACCAGTCAGGCTGCATAGAAATACTTCATTCTTTACACTATGATCTATGTCAAAGTTGCTACACCGCTCTTATATAATCAGGATTTTCTTCTGCTGATCATCAATTTGTGGGTGAAGGCTCAAAGAGAGGCTTGTCTTTCCCCTGCTTATTGCTGTGAATTTTAAAAAAGAACACAACATGGATGCAGAAATTACTGTTTATGTGATTTTGTTCATACTTACAGGAATGTATATATTGTGAAAAATATCCATCATCGTGGTTGCACCTTGAATGTAAGAAATACTTAGAGATATTACGGCTGAAAGTGGGGTAGCTACCTGATATTCAGCCAGTGTAAGAGCAATGCTGAGATAAATGAGGTGAACAGTCACATGCTTTATAGAGACTCAGGTAAGAAATGATACAGATGAGAAAAACAGCACTGAGCTGGTGTCCTAAACATCTGTTATTTTTGCAGTTTTCACATGCCTTTGAGTCTCCTGCATGTACTTTCCTCTCTTTTGCCTTCAGGATGGCCCATAAAATTGGCTGCTTCAATGCCTTTGTGAAAGGATATGTGAAGTGCAGATGTATCTCTGATTTTTCTACTTGAAAACTCTAATTTTTCTCTTTTTCTTCTTCCTATTTGTTCTCTTGTAAGTCATATAGTTTTGTCCCGTTGTTTCCAACAAACTGAGATTCATAGTTGCCCCCAAAATCTTGTGACAAATAGTGAACTATCACTTCCTGCTCGCTTCCTCTAAATCTCTGCTGTTTGTGATTTTCTGAATCTTTATCACAATCTTTTTGTTGCCTTCTGCCAATGAGTTTTAATCTTTTTAGTAATTCTTCAAGTTCTCTCATATCTTCAGATATTATTGTTACCCTTTTTATTTATTTGGTTAATACAGATGGTCAGGATTGTACTGAATCATTAAAATGACTGTGAACCTTCACAAACTGCAGAAAATAATGAAATTTCTGTTTTGCTATCAGTTCTTATTAGTCCTGAAAATCAGATTACCAGTTTTTGATATTTATTGAGGACTTGACCTTCCTACACTTGACCTTTAGAATATAATCACTTTCCAGTTATTAATACTTCATATTTTGAAACAGAGTTCTATTGTGATTTCTTTTTTTCCATTTCTATTGGGATCTTTAGTCATCATTTGCTCAGATTCTTCTTCCAGCTGATATTATTTGGTGTTTCAGGAGAGATGGTGTTTATTGTGGTACTTTGAGAAGTACTCCCAGCATGTTTTGAAGGACTCAACTTAGTAAAGGACAAAATTCAGATTTCACTCCCTAGACACCACAATTCTGAGAAAAAAAACATTTGAGAATTATTTGAAGTGATTTAATTATTTGACTTCTTTGCTATCTTTTCAAATCCTCAAGAGGACCATTCAGATTATTTTGAAAGTGAACTGCATCTATTTTCTTGCAGCGTCAGTCCATTACATGTTAAAGTCTGAAACCTAATATGTGCTAATTTTACTTTTTTTTTTCCAGTAACTCTTATCTCTTCCTTCCTTATTTTAATGTATAAAATTGTAACTTTTTTTTTTTTTTGGATATGTATGTAAATATAAGACTTCTTGCTAAGAGCTGAAAAGATTTCACAATGGATGCAGAAGAAAGGAATGCCTGAAGTATGTCTTTTGGGTGGCTTGCTTTGCCTCTCACATGCTCACAAAGAGCTATACAATATCCAATGGAGAGAAATTATCCTTTGCACTATATTTATTAGGTTATATTTTAGTAACAATTATTTGTAAACCTACCCGCATATTTTCTTCATTTTTATAAACTGTTGAGGTGTATATGGTATATGGCACAATTGATAATTATGAATTTGTGATGAATTTTAATGGTTGTGGTACAGATCCTTAACTTTTGGCACTGCCATGAGCAGAATGCTGTACTCACAACCCCCTGCAGGTACAGCCTGCCAGTACAGCTTGATTCACCTACTGTATTGGTTCAGACAAGAGAAGTCTTGAAAGAACTAAATTGTGAATACAGATGTTGCAAGTAATCCCAAACATGCTGATGCTCAAACCTGACCTGCCTATATTAAAACTTCAGTTTTAATTTCCAAGACTTACATCCTGTATGGCTAGAAGGATAGGGAGGTGGGTTTTTGGATATAGTCTAGGTCATGCCAAGGTTGTAAGAAACTAAATTTGTGTCTGTATCATAACAAAGATCAAGATTTACTTAGTCTAGGTGATAAGTTGTCAACTCGTGCCCTAAGCCAGACAGGTGGAAAGTTTTGAAGCTTCTACCCTAGGTCTTTGCATCTCTCAAGGTTGTCTGTTATGTGAGCAAAGTCTTTCCTAATACCCATCATTTCAAAAACTTAGATCAGATAACTGCTCATTTGAGTAATGAATTAATAGGGGTCACTTTACCTTTCCCAGTACAAGCAGGTCCTGCTGCAAAAAAGGATGTTGTCCTGACCATTGTTTTTAAGAAAGAAGGGAAACACAGAGAAAATGGAGGCTTGTGAGCAGCAGGAGCTCAAAGAGGCATGGCTAAGTGGAGCCCTTTCTGCTAGACTACCTCTTCAAATCAGAAGTGTTACCATTTAATGTTCCTAAGTGTTCCTTGACAACAGCTATCTGCTGGAAGTTGGCCTTAGCTTGCTTGGAAGCTTTTGTGACCCTGAGATTGAAGTAATTTGGGATTCATGCCGTGATTTTTGCTAGACTGGGCCCCTACTGCTTTTTCTTTTTTTGGCTAAATGCCATCTACTTTGGTAACAGCTTCCATTGGATGAAGTTCACAGCAAAAAGTTGTTTTCTCAGTACCTAAGTGATACTGAGACCAGCACGCTGGTTTCCTTCGATAAAATTTCATATTGATAAACAATGAAACTATGTAGATAAAATTTTCTCGCTTGCTTCTGGTACTGTTCAGAATCTTTGTACTCAATAGCTGCAATCTGAAATTCCTAATCTACAGGAATCACTTTTCTAAAAACTTTTAAGGTATGCCCTAACGGAATGGTTCTCATATATATATCTACATAAACACTTTATGTATATATAAACACTATATACAATAATACTAATTTCCACTTTGCCTTACCCCAAGATCCCCAAAAGGACTTATTTATCTGGTTGCTGTAGCAGGATCAAAAGCCACCACATGTGTCTTCAGTCTACTGCAGTAGAACAGTTCAGAAACCAGTATGAGGAGAAATCTGGAATTAGCCAAGACAGGAAATTTCAAAGGCAGGCTGTCTGGGACATTTATTGGCCAGTCATCTGCTGATAGAAGGTACCTTCTGCACTCTGGGTTTATAGTGCTAAAAATATCTTCTTCTTCATAAAAATCCAAAACTTATTGTTGATGTTTTTTTTCCCAAAAAAAAGACTTACCCTCTTCCCAAGTAATATTTGAATGGCCATCATCCGAAGGGAGATTTCTCTTCTTTGCCCAGAAGTATTTACACTCACATTTTCCACTTCCCTGTTACAGTTGTTGCCACTTCTCCCTGTAGGGAACCAGGATCTGAGGAGAAGCACTAGCAGTGCAGAAGGAATTTGGAAGCGAGGGAATCAAGACTATAGGCAGGACCTTCGAATTTCAGCATTTTTGCTGGAGCACAGGCTTGGTAGGCACCTGAGGAAATATGAGGGCAGCAGTGGCTTCAGGGTACAAGGAAAGGTGACTCCATCAGCCCTTTCTGAGGAAATGTCCTCCTGTCTTCCAGTATAGTCCCTGGTCCAGACCAGCTCCTCTGGTGCTACTCATTCCAGTGCGCTCGGAGTGACAGTATTCTGCTGGTTTTGTCTCAAAGGAAACAGCCCTGACCTTGCCAAGAGGTCCCAGAGGCCCAGAAAGATGGTTTCAGTTTGTTTCTAATGGGAACTGCTAGGAGAAGAGGAAGGGGAAGCACTGTTCTTGTACTCTGGAAGAGCACAAAAGAAGGAAGATGATGAATAAAGGAGGGAAGAAACAGCATTCCCTGCCTTTGCCTATCCCCCAAACATAACCATAATCTTCTACAGAAATCTCTCTCTGAAACTATCCAGACTCCTCTCTCCTACCCAGACTTTTGGAGATGTCTGGAACCTTCTGACTTCCATCTTTGGCTCAGCATCCCACGCAGGTCTCCTCTGCCATCCTGCTTTAAGAGCCATCTGCCCTGTCAGTTCTCCTCTCCTCATCCAAAAATGCTCAAATCAAAAATGCCCAGCCCTCTCTTTGACCACCCACATGCAAACATGCTCCTTCCCATGCCCTTACTTAGTTCAGTCCTGTTACCTCCTCTCCACAAATTAATAACAACTTTCAAACTAGGAAGTGGCTTTGTAAGATATATATGCAACACTCGACTTTAATAACTTTAAAATTTACAAATAAATTTTAAACAGTATGTAAACTTTTGTTTCGTTTTATAAATCATGGTATAGATGTTATTTTGTACTCCATTCAGAAAAAGCCTCATAAAAATGTGAAGTGACTGAAGAAGAAGACAAAAAATATTATATAAATTGAGAGAGAAATGCAAAGAAACACTCTTACAGGTGAAAAACTTAATGTTATATTATTTTTTGTTGAACCAGAAATGAACTTCAAAGTCAGTTTAAACTAATTCTAATTAAATTTCCTATGTAATATGGTTGTCAATAAAATAATCACGTGCATCAGCGGGCTGTAGCTATTTTTTTCTTTCATCTCACTTTCCTTGTCTTTGGCATTTTGTAAAACAGGCATTTTTTTTTCCTGCAGGACTCAGAACCTATTGATTTTTCAAGTTACCTATGGAATTCTGCCTTGTGAGGTGCAAAATGAAAAGGGAAAATCACAAAACTTGATAAAATTCCCCATGGACCCCACTTTAATTAACTGTGTGTCCCTGAAGGATCCTCAAGACTGGAGAAAGGCATTTGTTAAACAAGGCAACACTTTCTATGGGAATGGAAAATAACTACTCTCTTAAACTTCCTACAAAAAACAAAAAAGCACTAGTTAGGCTGGTTGTATGAATTACATTATATAAGGTACATCTTTTCAGATGGAAAATTTGATGATTTTCAACTCTTATAATGTGGTACTGCTGTTAGTCAAATTATTTTTAATCTATTTTGGCAGCTTTATTAGCTTAGCTTGTAAAAGAGAAGTGTATTACACTAGTTTAGTCATGTCTGTGACCATGCTCAACTAATTGTATTTAGACATCCTGCTAGATCTTTTTGCATATAGTGCTCTTTAGTTATCATTTGAATTATGTCTATTGATCAATAAAAATCTGAATTTTTAACACCAGACTGCTTTCCAAAGTGCAATTTCACAGTCTATTCTGTAATACAGTTGTGAAAACATTCAGGACCCAACTGGCCAACAAGTCCTCCTTCAGATGCCAGTGTCCTACCTGATAGGCCTGAGTCCATTGCAAACTTCAGGTCACTGAGCACTCAAAAGCAAACTCCTAATGCAAAACAATCTCAAATCATGGATGAATTTTACAATTGACTTTTTTCAATAATAGAAGAAAAACATGTTGGAAGCTCTGTAAAGTGTGCTAAGATGCCAGTGAGTTCTTAAGCAACCAAATCAGAGTAAATATAAATAAAAAATATTGCATATCCAATTTAAACAATCTCTTTTCTATTGAAAGAATTAAATTAAAAAATATTTATAAAATGAATTTAATTATCTTGTCCTTTGGAAATAAGGAGCTAAGCATAAAGGATTTTACTGTGTTCTCACTTTGATGTGTTCTTGTAACTTAGAAGAAATTTCTAGCTTTGATGAAGTTGGACATAACTCCCACTCCCTTCAAAGTGGTTGGGACTTCATTCCGTGAGAGAGAAGAACTCAATCCTCTAGTTCTGCCAGACAATTGAAGCACTACATTTTTTCTATTATGAAAGAGGGTAATAAGTAAGAAATACTCTACTCCCACCTTCAGAAGCAGATTAAATGACATTTAGCATCCTTAAGACCAGTAGCCTAGTTGCAGAAATGACACAAAAATACCAGGCAGCTTGAATTCACCATAACTTCCAGGGCATGGTTCTCTGGAACGACTTTTTCACCTAAACCAGAAAACTGGATGATTGTTCAGCTCTTGTTCACGTATCTTTTGCTGCAAAAAATTAACTCTGTGCAAATGAAGTCTGATTTGTAACTAACCTCTTACATACAGTTAAGAGGAAGAGAAATGAAGGAGTTCTCATTAGAAAATCTCCACTAATATTGCTCACTGCTGGCTTGATAGTGAAAATACTATATTTTATCACAATTACTGTATTTGGTTTCTGTGGCAAGGTTTTGGTGACCATACAAGTGAAAATAAATGCTTATTGAGTAGATATTGAGATGTTGAATCTTTTATTTTGAGTCATAATCTTAAGCTGGAGATGATGTAGCATGGGAACAAGCTTTTTTTATATCAAATTAAATCTTTAGATGTTGATTAAAGGACCATAGAAATCAAAGAAAAAATAATGATCTACAGCATTTGAAAGACTGAATTATGTCACCAGAGAATGTCAGGCCTGAAAATCAATTATTAACTTGAGTAAATGACAAAAAAGTGTATCTGAATCTTTATTAATAGAAAACTAGAGGATGATAATATAATTAATACAGATCACCTAGCACTAAAGACCTCTGTATTGAAAGCATATCCTCTCAAACCACTGAATGTTAGTGCAATGGTGCTGGTTTAGTCCACTTGGACTTACATTAAAAAACTTAATTTCACTGCATGATGTTTTGATGAACAGGCTAAAAAAATGTGAAGCTGATGGGATATGTCCTAATTAGATACTTTAATTAGATACTTTGTTTAAATTGTAGTTTTAAAGGAAAACTTTTCATTATGTTTCTGCAGGGTATTCCAAGAACCATTTCTTTACTAAAGATTAGTGAACATTTTTGCTTGTCAGTTTGCTGTCTCTGTATAATAAGACTCATGGCCAGCATCTTTTATTTAGTATAGCATTATCAGATGTAGTGTCTCAGTATTTTTTGACTATTAAACTGTGATAACTAGTTTATGACCTAATTTTATTAAGTAATAAAGAGAATATGTCACTTGGTAGCCAGGGTGAGTGTGTGTGTAGGGGGAAGACAAGACAATTCCCCCACCTGCAAGTGCAAACTGCAAGGAGATCAAAGACCAGGCTCAGACCTGGCTACAGGGGCTTCCCTGGTAATCCCTGTGTTGGTTCTAAAACTCCTTATAAGCTCCTCTCTCCCTGTCATCTCCAGATTCTGGCACCATTTTGTGGAAGAAAACCAAAATAACCACTTTTAATTTGAAAGGAATAGGCTGTGGATGTTGGGAACTGAACTGCTACAGACCATACTGTTTGGAACCAGCTATCTTCTTGATTGACTTGTGTTAGGGATCAGTTAAACTTAGTGTCTGAAAGAAGCAGATTGTTTTCAGACTTTTTGGCTATATATGTGCTGCTAAATATAATATGCAAGGAGTTGTCCTTTGGTCCTGCATGCAAATGGCACATCATGGCTTGTGTTCTTAGAGCTAGACACTCTCCCTCCAGCCCAGTCAGTTTGTGCATGTGGCAGGGAATACACTAGCAGTTGTGCAGTAGGGGCAATCACACACTAATACCTGATATCATGTTCAGATCTATCTAATACTCTTGGCTCTGGATGCCGAGTAAGCAAAGCACACTAATGTAACCAAATACAGCTAAAATCCCCTTTAGTGGATCAATTAAAAGCATCATTGACACTCTTTGGAAACATGTGGGACTGTCAGACACTTAAGTAGCAATTCATGTTATAACTTTAAATAATGAATGCTGGTTAGTCAGAAGATGGTCTTATTTGTGGCAACAGATGGCCTTGCAAGGCACATTCAGTCACCTATACCTGTGCTAACAATCAAATGAGAAATCAGAAATGTTCAGGGAGACAACATTCTGTGTAAAATACAGACATTTTTTCTGAAAAAGATGAGACTCAAAGAAACCACACCCAAAAGGTGTTAATCTCTAAGGCAGCAGATCTAGTCTTGCAAGTTTTTGAGGCTAATGGAGTCTGTGATAACAGGCTACATCATGAATGGAATACAGGTCAAAACTCATAGCTTTGTTGAGGAAATCCAGAGTTAACATGTAGGCAAGGATTACAATTGCAGAGAAAGATAATCACCCAGTCTTGACTGAAGCTTGATTTTTGACTCAAGATCAACAGTGACAGATAAAGATACTGCAGTCAGAAGCAGGTTGAGGGTCATGAAAAATTAAAAATCTGAGTTCCCTATGGAAAGCTAGAGCACCGTATTCTGTCCAAAACATCATCCAAGTGTGAACACTGAAACCTTGTGCATCAGGTGGGAAGACATTAGGAGCACGATGGGAGCATGCGTCTCATGGTCAAAGAGGAGCACTGTTGGCTCCCAGGAATTCCTCATGGGACAGGTAAGAGCTGTCATGAAGTCAAGTGGTGTATATTTATTTTAAACTGGGCATATGTGCATGCCTGTTATATCAGAAATAGCAGGGCCAGTACTAAAGAGATACAAGGACCATTTAATTCTGAGTGGATTACCTAAGTTGTATATTAACCACACCTTCCCCATTCCTTCCTCTCCCATGCACATATGACATACAGTACTGTCCATAAAATGCTTAATAAAAAGGTCAAACTCTGCCTGTTGCTATGTAGAAGTACCACTCTCTTGAGCAAAAAGTGGATAAACAGGACTTCTTAAGCTTTGAGAAGAAAATGTACTAAATGTATTCTCACAGGGTAATTCATGTCCTTGCTAATATCTCTATTTTCATTTTATCTAGTTTTTTCGAATCCTCCATAAATCCCATAACTGAGTGATGGCTGTGTACATTTAAAACTCATCACTTAATGGGAAAAGTTCTTTTCACAGAAAGTCTAAAGAACTAAATGCATGCCTTTGTGCAAATGGGTTAGCTATAATTATAGTACCATTGGAAAAAAAAAAAAGAGACCAATACTGGATTAAATGGGTGTCAAGGTGTTGTCAAGTCATAGCTCTCAAGAAAAGGTAATGAATCAAAATAAGAAAAATTTGAGGAACTACCAACAGAATGGAAAATTTCTCAATGGAGATGGGAATGAGAAGAGTTTTATATAAAGGAATATATCTACATAATTTTGGATATTGATGTATTTTTCTTTATAGATGTTGGACCTTGGGCAAAAGAGGATCTGTGAAAGATCAGTGGCTTGCATTACAGTGACAAAGTTATGTTAATGATCCCCTCTGGTCTTCAACTCTGTATCACAGTGAAGCTATAGGGATCCACAGTACACATTTTTTCTCTCAGCATTCCTAAAGAGCACAAGCGTTGTGAATCTCTTTGGAAGTTAATACAACTTTGTTGACTGACTTAGAAAGAGAACTTAAGACCATGGTTCACCTCAGATTTGGGCTCATATTGTCACTAGGGCATTTCTTTACTTCTTTACAGTGACACTGTGTGGACAAGAGTATGAAAGAGAATAAAGTGTTAATCATAACTTTCTTGAGGCATGAATGAGTTGGAATTTTCACTGAGCAGTTACTAATTCTTAGTGTCCAAGTTTCACATTCGTGTAAAAGTTTGAAAGGGTGCCATGTCACATTTTGACTGTGAAATGAAAGACGATGTGCCTATACTATATACAGTGAGATATGTGGAAATTCTAAAAGCAAAGCATACAGAGAAGTTATGACTGTCACTTCTGAGGTTTACCATTATATGATGGCTTCCACTTGGATAAAATACGTATCTATATCTGCACTCATGCTTATTTATTTGCAGATATAGTGAGAACTGGTTGAGCACCCTGTAGCATATCAATGAAAACTCTTTGCTTCTGCAAGCTAGAACTAGTAAGACACACCTTGAGTGGCATGAGAGACTAGTAGGCGAGCAACGTGCCTTTCACAAATTAATATGCATGGCATAAGTCTGCAGTATGTTGAGGACAGTGTACATATGTCTTGAGGGTCAAGGTTCTGCTCAGGAAGCAAGTCTTAAAATTTGGAAATACAGTTTTGGGTAAGGCACCGTAATACAGACTATTCTTCATCTAATTGTCCTGAACGCGCTGGTTAATCATGTGTGGGAAGAGCTTCCAAGTAATTTGAAGAGTATCATTACGGAAAAACAGACAAAATGAGACACCCTGTGCCAACATTGCTAGAGCTGGCTCTTTCTTACGCACTTGATGCTGGGAGAACCATTACAGTTTGCACATTCCACCCCTACTGGTGAGCTTCATCTCAGATTAACACTCGTTGACAACAAGCCATATAATTTATGAAGGGTGTGAATTATCTCTCACTTAGCATTTCTGCACAAACCTTTAGCAAACAATAAAACTTAATCCATATTTTTGGAAAAATCTTATTAGCATTTCAGCTCTTCCTAGGTTCTTATCATAATACTATTTTTGTGCTTATAAAAATGGAATGGAGGGCTAATGTAAGAAAGAAAGAGCATTCCTTCTTTAAATCTCATCCCTATCCTACTATTCTGACCTCAAGAAAACTCCAGAAAACTCAAGAAAGTTTTCTTTCTAAAATAAAGAACTTAATAGAAAAAGACAACTGTTTCATAAAACCTGATATCTAATAATTATTTCACTACTACCTAAGCCACAAATTACCTAAACCACAAATTAAGATTCCATAACCTTTTTTAATTCTATGATATTTTCTGAATTATACATATGATAGTTCGTTTATTTTGTTTTTGTCAAAGGTTTATGTGACAGAATTTTTTTATTATATGCTACAGTTTCTAGGATTTCTTATAAGCCACCTTTTCAATGGGCTGACGTTCAGATCTAAAATATAATCTACTTTCTTATCAACTTTTTAATGTATTTTATTTGCTTGTATTTCCCTCACACATACCTCCAAACCCTTAGGCTATTCTTTTAAATTATCAAATTAAATTATTTAAATAAGTTTTCCAAATGTGGGATGATAATTCCTGAGAGTTTTGAAATGTAATTGAATGAAAATGGAAAAGTTTAAGGAAAGATTAAGCAAGAATTTATCAGGAACAGTCTAGACAGCTATAGTCTTAATCTCAGAACAAAGGTGTGCCACAGACAACATATTGAAAGCCCATGTAATTCTACCATTTCATGATTTTTATTTTTTTATTTTGGGATAATGGTTTTGGAAACTTACCTGGAACTACAGTCTCAAGTATAATATGTGAGGCTATTCATTCTCAAAGTATCAAAGAAATATTTTAAATGTTTTGTGGAAGTGGTTCTATTTTTTTTGCTTGGTTGGCATTTTTTTAAGAGAACATTTGAGACTTGAAAAATAAACAGTTTCATCACAGGAAACTTTATTTTAAAATTTGATACTACTTTAACAGAAAAATATAATTCATTCTAAAATACATTGTATGACTAAATGCACTGTCACAAGAAACCTGACATATCTCAAGGGCTTGTTACATATAATCCTGGTGCTTTATAAGCATTAATCCATTATCTCTAGAACACTCTCTTTTAGCAAGTAGTACTTCAGCTGTAAACATGAAGAAGTTGGTGTACAGCACAATTAGAACAGTAAAATTATGGAGGAAGCTGTGGCTGAGCTATTAATAGAATCCTTGACTCCCTGAAGCAGAAGAAATTTTCCCCATCCTAATAGGGATTGCTGTTACCTTTTCTTTCTCTTGGATACTGGTTACATTCAGATTGGATGGTCACCTGAGTGTTTTCACCCAAGCAGTTCAAAAAGTGAAAACCAACTGGTTAACACTAAAGCAGGTCACCAAACACCAGGAAAGTGAGAACTACATAAAGGAAAGAGTTGGAATTCCTGTCAGTTCACAAAGGGAGTTTACCTGGGGACTCTGTGCCAAGTCCTGCCTTGCTAAACCTTTTCAGACCCTGCATGTCCACAATTAATGACTGTACAAGGCTAAACCATCAGTGATCTACACACCTGTAGCAGGGATTGTCTTCCATGGTACTGCAAAACATTGTGATCAACAATTTTGCCTGATGCACCTTCTATTGATGAATAGATTTCTAATAAAATGGCAGCTAACTTTACAACAGGAAAGCTGTAGGCAAATTACAGGATGTGGACACTAGTTAGAACTCTTATATTTTGTTTTCATTTTACCCCACGCTATATTTTGACCATCTTTCTTATTTTGTCTTTACAGGTCTGGTTTTTTAAATGGTTATGGGAAGTAAATGTAAAGTAACTCTCTAGTTTATTTGAATCAAACACTCAATGATACCCATAAAATTATAACATAAATATTTAAAATTATTAGAAAAATGTTGACATGTAGTGGAACACAAGATTCCATAAAAACATTAGACACTTTATTCTGCATCACATTCGAGTCAAGATGGGTTTATATATAAAATATATAAACTATATAAAATAAATCAGTAAATTAGTCTCATATAAGGAGGAATAGAGGTGGATACTTAGATTATCTAACACTTTGTAGAGCTTATCAGAAGGCATATTTTCCCCTGTACAGACTGAACATTTTTCATCTCTACACCTTCAGCATGCAATTATTACTTTAAAACTATCCTGTTTCTTTTATTCCTCTTATTAGATATCTATCTATATTTATTTAAAACGTCTAGCTTGGCCTTTTCTTTTTTAAGATGAGCATGAGAATTGTTGATTTTGTTTCAGAAATTCATACATATTAAATGTAGTTAGACAATCCAAATAACACTCTGGTGGAATAGTTTTGATATGGTTATCTTACTTTCTGAAAAATAGGATGTAACAATAATTGTAGCAGTGATGAAAATCTTGAACCCGATAATGAAATGAATAGACATTAGCTTGTTGTAAAGATTCTCTCCCAGATGCAGGAGGGGAACCTCAGATCAGCCTTTCCACTGAATTCTGTTTGGCTTTTGCTCATTTATGTAACCTGAGCAAGAAAACATTTATTAAAGGCTTTCCTGTCTTTACAGTCCTCAATAACAGAAATTTGGGAAGGGAGGGAGGTGTTCCGTTAAGTACACCACCAGTTTTTGGCATCTCTGTTGTAACTCAAATGAAACTTGAGCAGGGCAAGCCTACTATTATCCATAGGTACCCCAAGGATATTGAGACAGCAGCAAAACCTGCTTAACCTGTTTGCTTTCCCATACTCCTAGGCTTTACCTAGCTGCATTATGCCAACCTCCTCTTTAATTGTTTGATTTAATTGTTTCTCATAGAATAATTGTTTTTTCTAACCACATCAACAGTTCTTATACAGTTTTGTTGCTTTCATTTATAGTCGCCACATTTTGTTTGTTTGCTTTTGACATTGAGTTTTTAACTCATGCAGTCCTTAATGCAGGGCCTTACTGTTTCTTCATTCCCTGTGTCATAGAAGGAGATCAGCAAAGACAGAAAGTTTAATGAGATGAAATTAGCAGAGGTTCTTTCAATTATGTCTTTTCATTGTGTCAAAAGAAGATGGGGTCAACAACCTACAAGTTCTGCTTGTCCTTGGGATCCTAAAACAAGAAAAGTGACAGAAATAATGGGACAGGTCAAATTGCTCCTTTGAAAGGATGGGCACTGCAACAGCAATACAGCAGCTGGGAAGCATTGCAGGCAAATACTCATCCCTCCTTCTGTTCTGACAAGTATGAAGTGAATAAACATTTGTGTAACAATTGTGATTTGCTTTTTCATGAACATCTGCAGCCATAGCAGCGATTAAATTTAAAATCCCAAACAATGAAAAGCAATGCTGCGCTCAAAAAAGATTGTTTTGTAGATGCTACTCTAAAAAACTCCTTCATGGGAGTGCTGTTTCCTCTCATGTCACATTCCATTACAAAGGTTCCATCAACCTTTGTTCCTATAATGCATCCCAATGAGTACAGCGCAGCGATGCTCTTTTGAAGGATATCTCTTAACTTGTTAGAACTTGATTGTGGAAAGGCACACAGTATTGCATGTATTAGCCTGTTAACTGCTAAATAAAGGTCTTAGTTGCTGTGTTTTCAGCTTTTCTCACACTTCCCAGGAGCAATAGCCTGTGTTTGAGCTGCTCAGCAGAGAGCTGTTATTCTAATCACATTTTACCCTATCAGGACTTTCTCCCTTTCCTCCTCACTGTGCAAACAGTTCAATTACTGACATGACTATTTGCCAGCTTTTAGTGGTACTCAATGGAAATTCTGTTATTTTCATTCTGCCTGGCTCACATGGCATGAGTGTGAAAGCCTGCATCCCAAATACCTGCTGCACAGCAATGTACTTGCAGAGCAGGGTAGTGTCCAAGCCTGTGGTACCTTCCTGTGTTCTGGAATTCAGAGCTCAGTGTTTGACTCTCCATGCAAAGCTTCTGCCAATGTCAGCACAAAAAGTTGATACTTTGCTCATACCCATCTCTACTGGCTGCTTAAGCTAGAAAGCTAAGCCGCAAATTTTCAGAGTAAGGTAGGCATACATGCTTTCTACCACTCCAGTGCTAGCCTTATTAGATCAGTGGGTCTGGACTGGAAATTCTTGATTTCTGGGTGTTTTCCAGACATCCTGATTGCAGTATCAACAAGCTCATTAAAAGCCTATGTATACTCAGTTTTGGGTGATTTCAGTGTGGTTCACATGGGCCTGATACCACTTTGCCACTGGGCTGTCAGTGTTGGGCTGTCTCTCTGGCTGCCTCCAGCCTACAAACCAGGGAAAAACAGTGGGAGGTCACATTCCAGACACAACTCTGACCATGCCAGCCTTTGCAAACAAACATAGGGAAAACAGAAGTTTGGGACAGATTATGATATCTAACTGCAATGGGGAAATGATTCCTGAAGATAGGGAGAGAGAGAGGAAGCCTCGAGGGCAGCAGAATCAAGGCTGAAACCCAGAAAATAGTCCCTAGTCCAGAGTTCTATAGACTGCTCTTTAGTAAAGTTGAACAAACACACAGGTAACTCTCACCTTCCTCAAGGAGGAGCAACTGATTCTTGGTTGCAGAAAGGCACTTTGCTACATTCAGGACACAGAGCCTTTCATACCCTTGCAGTTGATTAACTACGCTGGTCCTTCCTCACAGAGTCGCCTCTTGCTTTGTGCTGTGTGATTGAACTGCTAATCCAGTTCATTCAGGCCTAACCACATTCTGGGCTGCATCAAAAGCAGAGCATCAGGTTGAGGGAAGTGCTTCTCCCCCCTCTACTTCTTTCCAGTGAGACCCCACCTGGAATGCTGCAACCAGCTCTGGGGACTCCAGCACAGGAAAGACATGGACCTTTTGGAACAGGTCTAGAACAGGACCTCAAACGTAATCGGAGTGCTGGAGCAACCCTCCTACGAAGACAGGCTGAGAAACTTGGGGATGTTCAGCCTGGAGAAGAGAAGGGTGCAGGGAGACCTTATAGCAGCCTTTCCCCTGAAAGTGGCTTATAAGAAAGATGGGGAGAAACATTTTAGCAGGGCCTGTTGTAACAGGAAAAAGGCTAATGTTTTTAAGTTAAAAAAGGGTAGATTTAGACTAGACATAAGGAAGAAATTTTTTTACTATGAAGGTGATGAGGCACTGGAAGAGGTTGCCCAGAAAGGCGGTAGATGCTCCATCCCCGAAGCCATGCAAAGTCAGGTTTGACAAGTCTCTGAGCAACCTGTTATAGTTGAAAATGTCCCTGCTCATGGAAGGAGGGTTGGACTAGAGGATCTTTAAAGATCCCTTCCAACACAAACCATTCTATGACTTTGTGGTTCTGTCTGGCGTCAGGTCTCTCCTCTGAATGAAGGACTCTGAAAGCACACTCAGTTTCTCCTAGTTCCATTCAGCGGGACCTGAGAAGAGCTTGGACAGAAAGAAAAGTACACTGAAGTTGTGGCATGAAAGTAGAGGAGGACCAAGATTGCTCTTGGAGGAGGTCCTGGAGTTCCTGGGGAAGACATACTAGCTAGCGTGGATGAACCTCGTAGGACACATGAGAACAAAGTGGCATGCAGTCTTTCTAGGGAGATAACTTGTGCTGGAATGAACTGGATGCAGGGTATGTTCACATACTCATTCTTTTCTGTTAAGATGAAATTAAGAAAGTTCCCTAAGTAAAATGGTGTTTTGTTATTCTTTTTTTCCCATTTGACTCATTATGATCATGCCACCATTTTGCACACAGGTGAGAATAAAGTGGCAAGACTAGTTTGAATCCAGGACTGTTTATCACTTTTGAGACATTAAAACAAAAACCAAAACCCCAACAAATAAAACAAAACAGCAACTAAATGCAAATTGCCATTTCACCTCTATGGCTTCAACAACTATTCTGTATCATGTCATTCATTCACAAACATTTCTCTTTGGGAAGGCCTTTTCCAATATTTTCCAGTATCCATGGCCTCACACTTCAAACTTACTTCTCATTATGGAAGTAATGTTTTTATTTTGTGTATTTGTTGAATAACCTACTCACTGCTATCGCATAAAAATATTTTTCTGGAGCTCTGCAATATGACAGTTATAGGGCAAATTTACAGAATTTTGATGTTTCATACTGCCAGATTGCCTAACTCAGTACTTCTCCTGTACTTTTCAGCCACTCCAAATACTACAGGTAATTAAGTTCTATGGACATAATTTTAATTGACTGTTGTGTCCTATGTTGTTGTGTTTTCTTAAACAGTTGTGATGGGGTGCTGTGCTCTTAAATGAGACAAGGAAGAAGAAATACACTTTCATTAAACCAAATATGATACTTGTGAGTTATGGTAAAAGTAGCCACAAATTAGCATGTTGTGTACTCCTCCCTAAACATAACTCACCTACCTGAACAACGTATTGTAAAATTTCCTGCTTCGTGCTATTTAGAGTTTTCAGATTTAAGGAGGGAGGAGGGGGAGAAGATTGCCATGATAATAGTTGATATAACTTTTACTGCAAATATTTTGTGAGTATGCTGATTATAATATTTATGGAGCAATCCAATTCAGGATTGTGTCACCCGGTGTGAACACGCATTTAGGAAGGATGTTGCTCATACTCTGAGAAAACTCCAATCAGTTTATTAACAGTCATCTGAATAATCTGCTTGAGAAATCAGGATCCAGAGATCAATTCTCATGAAAAATGTGATAGCTTCTTTGATTTTGGTTCCACTGATTTTGATCAGGCTTCTCTAACTGGTAAAATATCAAGTTTAAATTAGGATCATTGGAGCTTGTCTCGTTCTATCCTTCAGCGAAATGTCTTTTATTTAACTTGCATTACCACACTGCGACTCTTCTCACCTCCTAATCCAGTGCTTTCACATATTTTGGTGAGTTTGATCTGTTTTTCTGCAAACAGAGACACACTGCAGATCTCAACCTTTGCTAGTACATTTTTACAATGTACACAGAGAAAAACAGAGGATATAACTCGTAGCTTCAGGTTCTTGCTTAGAATCATCGGATAGCTTGGGTTGGAAGAGACCTTAAAGACCACCTGGTTCCAACCCTCCTGCAGGGACATTTTTCACTAGATAAGGCTGCTCAAACCCCCATCCAAATTGGCCTTTAACACTCCCAGGGATTGGAGCATCCACAACTTCTCTTGGCAACTGTGAGCAACTGTCCTTCTCTTAGGACATGTTGCACTCTGCAGCTGGATGATTCAGGAGAGGAAAAGACAGAGACATCTGGATTTACCTACCCATAATCCTGTAGCTATAAAAATAAACACAAAATATGTCTGTTAAACAGGAAAAGCACTGCGAATTCTGATGCTAGAGATTCAACAAATTAGAAAAGTGCAGATGAATTTTTTTTAAAATTCTGTTTGTAATAAATTTAATCAAAGACTCAAAGTTATTTTTAAAGCGCATGCAATGACATTATCATAGGCATGTCATCCAAAAAACTTCAAGTAATCTGTTTTCCTCTCTCTACATGATGAAACACAGAAAATGAATAATGGAATGAATGAGATACTTGTGTCAATGAAAGATAGAAAGATTTTTTAAAAAATGTATTTTTATATGAAGTTAGAAAATAAAATATTTCTACTTATTCTCAGAAGAAAGGTATTCTCTGTGTCAACCAAAAGTTGCAGAGTTGGCACATAATGTGTATGAATTTCTAAAATTTGTCATCTTCCTATGACAATAGGATTTCTGTTTTCAAAATGTATAATTTTTAACTATAGAATTTGAGCTATGTCTCCAACTGCTGATTATTGGTAAAGCTAGGAACAGGACCTGCATCAAGTGGTTTCCAGAACAATGTCCTTTCTGCTGACCTATGCAGAGGAGACGAACACTTTAAAATTTATTACATATATTATATATGTTAGAAGTATGTTACCATATCCTAAGATGGATAGCTGCTGCTCTTACTGCAACAAATAGGCCTCACAACATGAGCTTTATGTTTATGATGTTGCATATCAGAGAAGTGTACTTTTTATAACATATATTCAATAAGTAGAGAACATTTTTGCACTGTTAGAGATAGTGATGAAGCATCTGTTGATGCAAATATCAGTTCTAACTAAATGTAAGTGATCTTTTGTTACTCTTGAATACAGCTATACTGCCAAGTTGGTGTGACTTCTTGTTTGCTCTGGGGCCAAGTCAAATGATCATTTTACACAGCATGCAGATTAGTTCACTCCCCAGGTCCTGCTTATAGCTTCCAATTAGTTACCTTGATAAGAAGCCTTTAGTCAAAAAAGAGAAAAGTTTGCTGACAGCTGAGTCAGTTCTTTTATTGCAAAATGTCACATCCCAGTTTACCTATGACATAGCTTTTATGTATAACAAAAATACCTAAGTGTGGCAGATTGTGAAACTACCATTCCATTATTCACCTGTTTGTCTCCTTTTGCAGCATCTTCTGTGGAGGAGATAGTATGCAACTGCTCACAACCTCTTTTCCCAGACCACTGCAAGGAATTTGCTAGGTTATTTGTGAGAAAATCAGCAAGCCTGCTGTGCATACTCAGGCATCCTGGGAATTTCATTAGTCCAAACTGAAAATCGCAAAAGTTGTCAATCAGTGGTACAGTTTCTCTTCTTTCCCTAAGACTGAGGGAGGAGACAAAGGATTTTGTGATGAAACAAAGCCTAAAGCATGCCTAAAGCATGATTTAATTGAGGGATGTCTTTTTCTCCAAATTTTCTGTCAACTTGTGCACTCTTTCTCAAAGTTACCATAATACCTGATATTTGATACAAAATAAATTTATGCATAACCCACAAAATAAAGGGCATATACAATCTTTGTATTTCCAGAAAAGTGTTTCACACAGTTTCCCCTTTTTACATAAATTTTGCTAGATATATTTGTAAGCATATATGTTTAAGTATGATATCCACTTCCCTACTGGAAATTTCCATTTAAAAGGCTACCACTTCAGCCTGTTCTTACAGTACTTCTTATTGAGAGATTTGACTTACTCTTTAAATCTGAACTTTAAGTTTTCTTGATAGAGGTAATAAGTCTTTCATTGAACTATGCAGTTAGCCCTATTCCAATTCTTGCTGCAGTCATTTATTTCACTCTTCTTACTCTGCCATATTGCTATCTACCCATTTATTATCCCATCTTCCTTGCTGAATTGTAAGGCTTAACAGTGTAACTATGAAAAGCATGTATTTTTTTTCTTCCAGCCATAACACAAAATGATTGTTTGTCCTAACATTCCTGCCTTTCCATTTTTTTCAGCTGCACTTCCTAGAAATAAATCTCAGCTCCTGTCTCTTGGAAGAAAGATTAAAATATTCAGGAAACACAGTAGTGTTGGCACCCGCTGACAAGGGGTTCTACAGGAATTGATAAAACCGTTTATTAAAGGGGAAAAATTAATTTTAACCATCTATTCCTATTCTTCATGTTTATTTCTCACATTTATCCCAATTTAAGGTATGTATCAGATTTTAGAATTTCTTTAGGGTCTTAGAGACTTACATTACATGTTAGGTGTTCTTAACTTTTAAAAGCTTTGCATTCAATCAGCTTACAGCTTTGAAGAAATAAGTTGTACTGCACAAAGCACTATCTTTCTTTAGTTAAAAGACAAAAATCTAGGGCATCTACTGCTCAAATGTGAAATGGTTTTGAAAGAATAGCATAGTCACAGAAGTTGCTTTTCAGTTAAAGCTGCATACCTTTTCTTGTAGAAAATGCACTTAGAATTATTTTTATCAGGGCAAAACACCTTTCCCACTTCATCTAATTCCATGGAAATATTTCAGCTGAAACTGAAGAAAAAAATAGGAAGATGTCGCTTTTCATCAGAGTACCCTTAACCCATAGTATTATGGTGTCAACTATGGACTGTTGACATAATACGATACAGTTTTACTCAGTTGAAAAGGGGATAAAGGACAGGAATTAACAAAATGAAAAAGTCTGAAGAAGTTTAGCCTCTTTGCTCCATGGTTTTTCTGAGCCTTTTAACTCTGAAATCTTTTGTCTCTGTGGGCTTGAACAAGACCAAACTGGACATCTTTTTCCATAACTTTTGTAAAATATTAATTAAGAAATGACTCCTACCACTTTTGCATGAAATAGACAGACTGACATACTGTTTTAGACAGTACAGTGTTAGTTATAATATTTTTTTTAGATTCTTGTATATTTATAATAATTCAGTTGATGGTTTTCTCAGACATTTCACTCTTAGTTGTTCGTCAGCTACTGTGTGTGGTTTATATTGAATAGTCTTTTTTTTACTTTACAAACCATCGCCTAACTGAAGAAGTTGCACTTGTTTAGCATTGCAGAGTGAAGGCTAAAGAATTTCTTATAGCAGGTGGCAACTACTTGAAAGGTAGCTACAAAGATGACAAAATCTTCTTGGCACTAGCAATCAGTACGACGAGAAGGCCAAACGAGCCATGGAACCTTGAGAGGTTTAGGTCAGAAATAAGGACACACAAAAAAACCCCAAACACTCTGCAAAAATGCAACAGTGAAATAGGTTGTCCCATCCCTGGCGGTTTTCAAAACTCAGGCAAAACTATAGGTGAATGACTGATGTGTTACTGACAGTCCTGCTCTGAGTAACAGGTTGGACTAGATGTTGTCTAAGGGTCACTTTCAAGCAACATTTCCACGATCTAAGGGCTCTGTGCAATTTTTGCCCCACCAAACTGCCTCAAAAAAAAGGAACTCTGCATTATCAACAGCATTGGCAGATGCTGAGAAAAATCACAGCATGTCTCTCTGCCATTATACCATTCTACCACCACTGAGGTTGTTACAAATTGAACGTGCAACTCTGCGCAAATGAAACATAAAGCAGATTGCTTTACACTGTTTTACAGTTTTACACTGATTTTTGTAGATATAAGGCTGTACTTGTCCCTACCAACTACACAGTCCTTTGAAGTTTTATCTGTATGTCTGTCTCTCACAAAATTCCGCCACACCTACCACAGTAACAAACCTGGTGAATTTATTCATTCTGATTAACAACATGGGTCTTCAGAAGATTAATCCTTGTGACAAATTCTTTAGCACTTTTACAGGACATTTTGGCTGCCTATTTGAGGGGATGGAGCTTCAGAAACAATCATTAATGAATTTGTATTTAATCATTGTGTATTTAACCTGTGTAAGTCAGCAGATGGGACCTTTGAACTTTCAAAGGTGTTGCAAAATTTATTATGGCTTTTTTCCCTTTTTCTTTTTTTTTTTTAGTAAGTGCTTCTGCTAAACAGTAAAGAGTGGCCTAAGCTAAGTAAAAACACAGAACAATGGCACAAAAGAGCCAAATTCTTCAAAGTAAAAACCAAATAGCTATAGATATTCTCAGCTTAGCTGAAAAGCTGTGCCTTAAAAATTACTAAATTCAAGTGGATTTTCCGCAGCTTATTTTAGACCTGACATTTATGTGGACCTCTTTCTTCTTGGATAATGCTCTTGTCCTTTTTATAGTTATGTTTTCTCAATGTCGAAATTGAGACACTGACAAGTCCAGATGGTTCTTGAATATCTCCATTGATGGAGACTCCACAACCTTTCTGGGCAATCTGTTCCAGTGCACAGTCACGCCCAGAGTAACAAAACTCTTCTGCATCTTCAGGTGGAACTTCCTGTGCATCAGTTTCTGCCCATTGCCTCTTGTCTTAGTGGTTGGGTCCACCAAGAAGAGCCTGGCTTCATCATCTTATCTTCATCCTCAGATACTTATATACGTGGATGAGGTTCCCTCTCAGTCTTCTCAAGGCTCAACAGGCCCAGCTTGCTCAGCCTGTCTGCATAAGAGAGAGGCTCCAGTACCTTAATCATCTTTGTTGCCCTCTTTTGGACCTACTCCAGGAGCTCCATGTCTCTCTTGTACTGAGGAGCCCAGAACCAGACACAGCACTCCAGACTGGCCTCACCAGGGCTGAGTAGAGGGGAAGGATTACCTTGCTCGACCTGCTGACAATGCACCCCAGGATACCACTGGTCTTCTTGTCCCCAAGGACACACTGCTGGCTCATGGATAGCTTGTCATCTACCAGAACCCCCAGGCCCTTCTCCACAGAGCTGCTTTGCAGCAGATCAGCCTCCAGCCTGTACTGCTGCATGGGGTTATTCTTCCCCAGGTGTAGGACTCTGCATTTGTCTTTGTTGAACTTCTCTGCCCATCTCCCCAACCTACCCAGGGCTTTCTGAATGGCAGCACAGCTCTCTGGGGTATTGGCCACTCCTCCCAGCTTTGTGTCATCAGTGAATTTGCTGAGGAGGCATCTGCCCCTTCATCAAAGCAATTGATGAAAAAATTAAACAATACTGGGCCCAGTATTGCGTGGTATACCTGTATTATAGATGTATCAAACAAAAGGTAGTTACGAGCAGCTTACATCAGAGAAAGCGTGGATTACATGGATTGCCTAGAAAAGTTGCAAGAAATGAACTCTGAAGATACAATATATCTAAAATTAGCAAAATCAAATATGGAAGTTACAAAAAATGTATTAGTAACTGATAAAATGAAAAATTATTAGAATAGTATTTCAGAAAGCTAAATCAGTCAAAAAGAGAGTTTTAAATCTAGCCACATACATCTTAATGGCTGTTTTCAAATTCATGTGTTCATAACTGAACAAAAAAGAACAAGAGAAATTTTATGCTGATATGCAGCAAATAAAGCTCTATACTAGTTTATACATCACTGGTAGATTTATGAACTACGTCCTTCATCCAATTTCCATTAAAATCAAAAAGGAATTCAAATTAGGTCCCTCTATTGTACTTAATAATTTTTTCAATTAACATTGCCAATATGCAAACCAAGAAGAAATAAGTGTTACTTTTACATTACATTTTAATTTCTTGTTGAAGAAGCAACTTCATCCTGGAGATATTTCCACACAGTTATTTCAATAGATTGTTCATCACAAGAAAAAGCCTGAAACAACTGCAACATATAGTGAAGTCCTGTCAGGGTCCTTTCGCAACTTTCCAGCTCTCAGTTTAGTCTCTGAACCAAATATAAAACTTTGTTAGTAGCACGAGCATTTCAGAGCTCTTTGTTGCAAAATATCTTTGTTTTTAACTGTAGACCTGACACAACTATGGTTAGACTGTTGTTTTGCTCAGTAAGCATCTAAAGCGCTTTGAAAGGCAAATATATTTTCATGGCAGACCACTGTGACTGGTGCAGTTGTGTAAAGGTGGCTTTGCACTCTCCTCTTTTGTTTTCTTAAAATTTTCTTGCACAGGCACAGATATACTGAAATTTATTTTGGGTAAAGCAGAGCCCAAACGTCATATACTATAAGAACAGCCAAATACATTTTAGAATGGGGTTTATAAATGCCAGGAAACTCCTCCCATACTAAAATTTAGAGCAAAACTTCATATGTAGAATAGGCAAATTCATATCATAGAGCAGCTTAGGGTCTATGAGCATAGATGGGGGATAAAATTCTCTTAAAATACCGAGAGCATAAAAATATATTTTTCCATGGAAACAATTCAATTGCTGTACATGCATTTAATGGACATTTATTTTAAATGGAAGTTCAGGAAAGGTTAAACACAGTTCATTTAGATAATTAATAATGTCATGGTGAAGGTCCAAAAGTAAAACTTTATGAGCAATCCCTATGCTAAAACCACTCCTTCAGAATGTTGCATTACAGAAAGTCTTCAAGGCATTTTGAAGGCATTACTGCCATTGATGATGCCAGTATGCAGTCTCCTATGACTTGCATATGAGGAGCACTGACTCAATGAGCTCTGACTCAGAAAATTCAAACTCAAAATATTTTTCAGAACACAATAGACCAGAAATACATTATTATCATGTCAAGTGTTAGATACATTATATTTATGTGTATGTGTAATTCTATGTATTTAGAAACAAACTTTTATTACATATAAAATAATTAAAAATTGCGGTTATAGTCAACAGATACTGTTCCTGAACATTTAGTTCAAAGTACTCTGAAAGCTCTTGGTTTAGATCACCTAGACTGACACCTCTAACTGATAGAAACCTTTACCTTTGACCTTAGACAACTCCTGTATTGTTTTTTTTACAAAAAAAAAAAAATCAGTTAATTTGAGTTTTGTGCTTCACAAATGTTTGTGAAGCACTCTGACACCCTAGAGGAAATGAATAATTCTGCCTTACAGCAGTGTTTGAATAATGTGAGGCAAAGAAGGCCATAGGGTATACAGCGAACAGTGAGAGGCAAATACAATATACAAATGCTCACTGTTGGAGTACTGCTTCTCTTCGTGCTTAATGAAGCATGTGTCCTATGTAACTACAGTGTAATAGTATATTCAGCAAAAGATAGCTGAATTAAGGCTTCCTGGCCAGTCTTAATTCTGGCATTTCCTATCTTTTGAGTACTTGATTCTGCAAACTTAATAATGTTCTTTTGTTTGTAAAACTATCTGTGTTTTAAAGACACCAGTCATTACAGTATCTAGGCAACAGCACATAAAATACGAACAGCAAATCCTTCATTACAGAGAAACTTGCTTTCATCTCTCCCTCAAGAGGAAATAATCCACAGCAACTCTGCCATTCATAAGGCACATGCAGAAAGTGGTCTGGTTTTGAATGCTCATTTAGATTTGAGGACAAGCTTATCTCCAGCAGCAGCATGCTCCACAGGGATGCTCTGCCTTTACCCCACTGGAGTTGAAGCTTTTGTGACTTCCAGTGTCACCATCGAATGCAACAGCTGTGGGAGGAAAGGAGTGTAAGGGAGCAAGATGGAGAAGCTGAGCAGACAGGCTATACAGGCAATGAGGCATTTTAGGGTGTTGCATTGGATCCAGTGTTGCATAAGTAGTCATGTTACAGCAACTTATGATACAGCCTATTTTCTTCCATCCATGGTAGCAGCTGGGTCACTGAACAGCAATAAAAAGCTGTAGCTTCTGCAGAGTTTTCAGATTTCATTTCTGTGGTAGTTAACACCATGACTTGCTTCAGGAAAATTTGATTGATACGAACCAGGTAAGATTTCTGAAGAAAAGAAAAACACATATTCCTACATTTTGTGAAGGAGCCCTTCAGACCACAGAACACCACAAAGTGTTAATCAGAATACACTGTGAGAAAGACACCAGCCCAGGCAGACCCGCTGGGTCTGTCTCTAAGCAAGGAAGTCACAGAAGGGCTTTGCAGCCATGTGCCCACAGCTGGGCTGTGTGACTACAAAGTGCGCTCTTCAGGCCTGATACTGCCTGAAAGCAGGGAAACTTAAGGTCCTTTTGCTTCCAGTAGACCTGTGCCTGAGCTACATCCATATACCAGACACACCATGGTCAGATAGGAAAACAACACTCTTGCCAGAAATGATCCTACAGGCTGATTATAATCGTAAGAGAGGAAGATCACTGAGAGAGCTCACCTTTCTCTTTCAGTAAGGATGAATTTAGATAAAGAACAATACAGAGCCTCAGCTTACTGCATTAATTTTTATTTGACTTTTTCCAGAAAAGGCACTGGTCCATGGAGATCCCCTTTCTACTTACTCTTCCAACTCCACCAGGACCTAAATAGTATGAAGTCCTCCATCTTTCTTTTTGAAATAGTGTTTTCACCCTGAATGAAACTATTACCTACCTCCAACACCACCTTTCTCTTATCAGTCTCCAGTATAACTCTTTCGGGATGAATATAACTTGGGTTTTGAGGAAAGTATTTTAGATATGTAAACTGGTATGCTTTTATAATTTGGGTTTTGTCTCTCCAATTTCTACGAAAAATAAGGGTAAATTTGTATTTCTACAAATACATATGTTAATAACCAAGGTTAATTGGAAGGATTATCTGCAAAGCAATAACTTTTCTTTTTTTATCCAGCCATTTATTTCATCATGAATGATAAAAAATAACCCAGAACTTCAAAAAAATTTACTGTCCTTTTTACCATTTGATGTTTTACAGGGGGGGGGGCTGTGTCTGGGGTTTTTTTTTGAATTTTGGATATCAGAATTGCAGCATAAGAATCAGTATTATTTCACCTTCATCCTCCCTTACACGCATCTCTTTGAGGATGATAGCTGCAACATGATATCTCAAGTGAATTCTATCTGCCTGGAACTCTTTCTCAAAGAGAAACTGATGTTTCTAGGGAAAAGCAAACACAGAGAGATGATTTTTTCCCCCTTGTTAAAGGTTGAAGGAGCAATGGAAAATTCTTTTTTAATACAGGAAATATTACAATGTAAGACCAGTTTATTTTGCTGTGCTACAGTTTAGTTTTTAGTTCCAAGCGATAAATGCTTAAACAGAAATGCAAGAAATATAAGGTATAGTTTGTTGTTTGCCTAGGTTTCTTCAGAAAAAAAAAACAACAAGCCTAAACTCAAAATAAAACAAAGCAGTCCTGCCATTGCTAAAATATCTAATTCTCCTATGGGCAATTTATTAAATTTTTCTACTAGTAATGCAAAAGATTCAAATTAGAGCCCAGTAAAACCATCTGGAGTCAAGAGAAATGCTCCTGGAGATTTTAGTGGGAAGCAATGATTCCAAATATTCATTGATGATGCAAATTGAAGCTGAAGCTGACAGGAGGATGATGATAAAAGGAGAGGGGTACACAATAACATAACCTCCCACACCTATATAATTGGAAGTTCCCCATGACATGTTGTGCTACTGGATGAGCAGAGCAATGCTCTCCCATTTCTCCCTCTGCCCTGTATGTCAAAATGTGCTGGGTCTGCAACATCCAGACAGCTGAGCTACTCCTGGAACAATTCCACAGATGCCTTGACATGCATTTCCAAGAAGACATTAACTTTATATGTCTCAACTGAGATTCTTAGATGGTACTACAAAATGCAGACAGAAGAAAAAAGATGCCATGTATCACAGTGAAAAAGATGGCACAAAAATGTCTGTCCATCCCAACAGGATTTCCCAGTAATAAGGTTGGCTACTGCACAGCTATCTTCTGAGAAAAATGGCATGAGAAGCCTATACAGGGTAGCTGGGAAATAATTGCTTACCATTTCTTGTAATGCAGTGCAATACACCGCAATACAGTTAAGAATTACTCACCTAAGTGAAAGACAGCCATCCTTGGCTCTCCTTTTGGTCAGTGGGAGCTCCTAGGACACTCCATTTCACCTGTCATTTCACTTAACTGTGTAGCCTGTGTGGAGTGTAACTTTCCTTTTGGTAATGATATAAAAAAGAATTTGTGGTGATTGCCTTAGAAAACTTCTAGAAGTCTAAAAGAGGTCTATGCTTGGTTACCTTATGAATCGTCCATGAAATCTGAAGTTATCAGGGTACTAATAAGAGTCAATGTGATTTACCCTGTGTCTACCACATTATGACTAACTCGTATGTCTTGCAAATAATAACAGAGTATTAACCTTTGTTGAACATTGAGGGTGCTGCAACTCTGGATGAATAAAAATGTTCTGATCTAAAATGAAATTTTATTCTTGTGCAAACTAAAATGTCAATATCATTTGAAATATTAAATACAAAATATTGATTCCTATTTTGCTGGCACAAAAGCTTAAATTAATTAAAAAACCGAAACAAACCAAACTAAAACAAACTTACACAAGGAAATCCTGTTTTCTTGGATTTCCTATTTCTGTCATTAACAGTACTACAAATTATCTATTAAGATTACACTACTGAGCTAGGTTCTGCATAAATTTAAGAAACCTCATTTCATCATCCACAAAAGCATAACTCTAAGGGAGAATAATTAAATTGACTTTTTTTCCTCATAGCCTCAGCACAAGAACATTTTTTTTCCCAAATTCAATCAGACAGATATGAAGGACTGCATATAATAAATATTGCAAGGTCAGTATTCCAGTCTTTTTAAGTAACATTTTGGAAAGTCCTGAGCACTTTCAAATTTTATATTTCTTATTTAGTTTGAAGTATATTTTCTTTCTCATCATATCAAGGCAAATCCTGGGAGGTGGCATGTGTCTCACTTTTTTTCCTCTACCTCACTGGAAACAGAAACTGGAGGGGAGAAAACTCTTCTGAGAGGTTAGTATTTCAAGTTTTCTTGTTGTTTGTTTGTCTATTTGTTTGGTTTTGCTTTTGTTACAGAACTGCTGGATTACACTCGAGCTTGGTTATAGCATTTACTAGCCTGTTGGTGAAGCTCTTGGGGCTTTCATGGTATATAAACCAAAAAGAAAATGAGCAAATAGAAAACAAGAACTTCCAGCTAATGCAGAAGAGTTCTGAAGAAACCCACACAACTTTCAGACACTCAGCCTAGATCTGGAGCAAACATGAGACTTCATGTGGCAAGTAGTTCTCACTTCTTTTCTGTTTGTTTTTTGAAACAGAAAGGATCAGGAGGAGAATAATAAAAAAACAGCCATATACTTGGGGTTGATGCAAACAGATTGACAGTAAGCAAAAGTTACAGAATTATAAATTCCATTTCTGGTAATTGTATATTAAAATGCTATCTAATATTTTTATAATAATTTGGTAATTTTACTGTTTATCTTAAAAAAAATCCTAAATAGTAGAAATTAACTCCTGAACCAGATTTTATTGACTTGATTACAAGAAAATCTTTTGGTCTTTAATCAGTTGATGAAGGAACATGTTTTGTTTTATTTAAATAGTATAAACAAGGGTTTTATTGTGACATTGTTTTGTATGCAAAAGTGCCTCATTCTCACTTTACTGTTGAAAAAAAATAATTGTCAGTAATGGTTAAAACACTACAATATGAATAATATGATGACAAAACCAGCAAGATCACATAACAGATTTGCTTAATTTGGTTTGTGGTTTTGATTTTAAATATAGAAAATATTATCAGCAGATGGGGTTAATCAGCTTTTTAAAAATGTTGATTAATAGTCAAAATCACCAAAGGTTGAGTTGTATCTTCAACAGAAGTATTTAATATAGTTTTATTCCTCACAGTTTCTGTGTGAATAGCCATTGTGATCTATTACATTTTCATTACTGGATGAATTCATGAGACTTCCTTTGTATGTCAATGTGATACAGTCAACTTTCAAATTCTTATTCCTAAAACTAAGCCCAATGCTGCATGATGCAGAATATGTCAGTTTAGTCAAAGAACAAAAGGCAATAAGAAGAGCACACTAATCTTTAACAAAACAAGGCACACTAAAAAGGTTGAAAACAATTTCAGCTCTGTTAGCCATACAATTGCACTTCAGTATCAAGTAGATATTTTGCTGGGTCAGACAGCTATAGTACTACAGTATCACACAGATACCACTGAGATTAGGTATCCAAATACTTCTTTCTGCCAACTGAAACACCAAAATGCACAACTTGTTAGCTTTCATTTTGGCAATTTGATGGTTTATGTCTTCTTCCAAGCTTGCAAACTGTGATAATGGATAAGGTGGGGTTCTCTTGTTGGGTTTGATTTTTTTTTTTCCCTTTAAACTTGCCTTCTTTAACTGTAATACTGCAGGAGGGAGTTTTTTAATGCTTGGCACTCTGTCAGAAAAGTAAACATCATTTTCCCGAGAAATGCCAAAACCCTAAAGGCTCTAGCTGCATACACAGCCAAGGCATTTCTTTTCAAGAGCCCTTAAGCATGAGGATGATCATCAAGTATGAGAAAATTCAATTGGAAATGTACTGATGTTACAGAAATACTTTTCCCATGTTGTAACATGAATGTGAAGATTCTTTGCCTAAGTATTGAGTTGCACATGAGTACAATGTGAGACAGCCGCCCTCAAGGCGTAATACAGCTCAAGGTGCAGAGGAGTTAACTCCCCAGAAGAGACATGATTTACTGCTGACCACACCTACAGCATTTATAAAATGTCAGTACAGCACATCTTGGTGTGGGAGAGAAAAATACAGCCATGCAGTATTTCCTTTAAGAGCTCTTCTTTTGCAGGGTCAGTGGCTGCTGTATGTTTTCATTGAGTGTGAATGCTCTTTTTCCTTAAAAACAGAATTTTCATGGTAATGGCATTTGCAAAACAGCTTCTGTATTACAATGCTTCCAGAGGAATTTTGTGGAAGGATTCCAGGTCCTTTTTTATTTAGGTATTTATATATATGAAAGAAGTTATGGTGTTTATGGATAAGATAAAGCTTGAACTGCTTGCATCTAAATGCCTTTTATTGTCTACAGGCAAAACTTGGGTGGGTATCTCGGCCTCATTTCTCCTTTGTCTCTGTCTTTGACACTAGTGCTAATAAAGCTTTCAGGAGGGACTGTGGTGTTGGTATAAGATCTCACTAAGGATATATCATAAAGAAAAGGATATATCATAAAGAAGATATATTATGTCGTCTAAGTTTACAGATGAAAGGTTATAGTAGAGCTACTTGTGGCGTGATCTATGTTCTGGGAAGAATAACGGACAGCCAAGAGATCAGGTGGGATAACAGTGTCACTTCAGATATTACCTTTTAAACCATTTCTACAGGGTAGCAGCTTCTACTGCTAACAGCCTGACAGATGAAATGGTGAAAAGAATCAATACTTTCTGATGTATTTCTCATAAAATGAAAAACTGGTCTTCAGTGGACACCTCCAAAGTATTGTCTGTGAGTGCCTGCAAGTGCTGGACCTTTTAAAACAAAAAACTCAGTGTGAAAAATGATAGCTAAGGAGCATTTTTTACTTACTAAGCAAGTTTATTTCTCTGCCGGAAATAAGCGTTGTGTTTCACAGGTATTCAGTGAGGATCTGTATGAACATGTTCCCAACAAGTAGTCACACCCTGCTGCATGGGGAGTACAACATGAATCACAAACAGTTTGAAAGTTTGGCCTGGATTTCTTTTTTTTTGCAGAGTGCAGACATCCCGCAGTAGTTGAAAAAATTATGTGCAAACTTTACTTGGGAATAACACAAGGAAGAGATTTCCTTTTTTCTTCAATGTTCAGCTTATCGAGAAACATTGCCTTTGGGACATCCCCGCAATAAGTAAATCCCAAGACAAACTTCACAACATCACAAAGTGCCTATTAAGCACTCTGTCAATAGAAGAGTATCAGTGGATGACTGACCATCTATAGCAGAGGCTGGAAAAATGAGCTAAAAGATAATATATTAAACATAAAAAAATGGCAACGACAAAATTAATTACGAATCACACGGAATTCTATTTTAGCCACTCTAGAGTTATCCTGTAAGCTACACTTAGAGTTCTGCTGGGATACTTCTGATGCATATTAAGCTTGTGCTTTTGTTCAAATTTAGATATTTTTGAGAAATAGATTTAAAGCACAATTATTGTTAAATTTGATTCACTACCTGACACATATTTATTTTAATATACTGAGTTTATCTACTTGTTGAACAGCTGTTCATAAATGATTCTGCAGGTGAAAATCTGGGTTCAACCCCTCTGTCCTCATTCTCTTGGTTTCAGGAGGAAGAAATCAATGCTGATAAACCTGGCCAGGAGCTCTGCAAAAATAAATATACCAATAAATGCTTTTTTAGATGACGTGAATTGACAGAGAATTTTTAGATGACAGAGAATTGACATGATTTGCCCAAGGGAGGTAAAAAGCAGAAAGGGGAATAGTTCCTGTTCTCCTGGTTCATGTGAGTTCGTCTGATTCTCAGCCATGTGTATAGCTTGGAATGGTACCACACATGATGACTCCTTTAACTCACACCTTGAGGACAAATTATGAAATTCAATAAGGACAAAGGCAAATAACTTCTGACAGTGATCTTGGCTGGGGTCTGGCTGCCTGAGGGGTAGCTCTTCTGAGGAGACCCTGGGGGTCCTGGTGGGCAGTGAGATGAGCCTCTGCCAGTAGTGAGCCCCGGCAGATGGAATGACCAACAGCATCTGGGGCTGTGTTAACAGAGCATGGCCAGTGGATCAGGGACAGGTTTATTCCCCTCTGTTTAGCACTCATTAGATCACATCGACAACATGCATCCTGTATTGTGTCCCCCCCATAAAAAGCCAATCATTAATTGACTGGAGTGATTTTGGGAAAATGCACCAAGATTGTCAGTGCTGGAGCACTTGCCTTTAAGGAGAGGCTGAGGAAGATGGGCTTTTTCAGCCAGAAGTCCAGGGAAGACCTACAGATAAGTTACTTGGGATTTTCACAGTGGGGTATCATAGGAGCATGATAGCAAATTGAAAGCTGAAATGGGAGGTTTGGAGTGGATATAAGGAGGAACTTTGTCACCATAAGCACAGCCCAGCAATAGAGCATGTTGCCCAGAAAGAGATTGTGCAGTTTCCTACCTCTGAGGTTTTCAGACTCACCCAGGTGAAGCCCTGAGTAACCTGTTCTGACCACAGCTGATCCTGGTTCGAGCAGGAGGCCTGACTAGAGACCCCCTGAGGTTCCTTCAGACCTGAATTATCCTGTGATCCTATGACACTGACTTGACTATTTATACCTCAAGTTAACATTTTGTGCTGGCAATAACTCTAGAAGTCAACTCACCCGTATCAAGCAGCATCCATGGTTTGTACAGTATTCTTGAATGTTTATTCACAAATTCAGACTAATAGAAGTGGAAATATAAACTTTAAAATATGAGTTAGTATCTGTAAATTGTTCAAGAAAAAGAATGTTTTTCCAAAAGTTAGCATTAGAAAAATGCATAATTAACATTGATCTAATGTTCCTAATAAACAGTAACTTAAATAATTCCATTAGTAATATTTTAGGGGTACCCTTCTCATGTTACTTGGTACATCTATTCGGTCTCTGCTATAGAAAACAACACTCTGTTGAAACCACAGTAAAAACACAAGTTTACTGACTGTGTTGGCAGAGTTCAGCAACATCCAGTTACAAAATACACCAGCGATTGCACCACATAATTGTAGGTGCAGTAGTGGTAATATCCATTTCTATAAATGCTCAACTATGTTGGTATTGTTTTTTATGACACACCATTTCTAACAATTTTGTTGTCATTTTTTTTAATTGAAGCAACACGTATGGTAAAATCCTTATGGATAGTCCCAGTTGATGTTTCAAGGGTAACATGGAACTTGTTTGACAGAAATGAATTTCATTCTCATGCAGTCCAAAGCTGCTTTTAACTCTTGAGGTCCAATTTCAGAGAAAATCCCTGCAGGATTTTGTAGCTGGCAGAAAAGAGTTTGAATTTGTGCATTTCTGTTAGTATTAATTTTATATTGCTCAGGCTTATAGTTCCAAAAAGCAACTGTTGCAGTCCTCTTCAGAGATATAGCCCATGATGCCATGAATAAGCAAAGGTAAACTCTCCTTGTTCAAATCTAACAGATGAGGATTCTGACACAGCCGATCCACAACTGTTGTTTTGTGACTCATTGAAACCCTTTGCTAAAAGCCATGACAAAAAGAGCGGCTCAGTACTATTTCTAGAACTAGAGCGTATTCTCACACATCTGCTCAGTGTACCTGAATGACTTTCAACCAAATCAGACCACAGTGTAACCCCATGCAATTCTTGTAATGACTGACCAGAAGCTGTTCATTCTGAACACATTTATATGTAAGCTGAGACACAATAAATGAGAAACTCAACATCTTCATGTGATTACCTCTCATTGTCTTTCTCTTTTCTTTTTGTGAGTGTTCCAGAAAGCTATTAACACTGGTATAAAGAGGGATTAATTCACAACAGCAGTGACTGCAATACAAGGCTGCTTCTAAGCTAGGGCTTCTGCCTTTTCACTAGTAGCCCTACGTATTTCTTGTATCAGGCCATTGCACACTTTACTGCTTAAATCTTATCACTTCTGATCTAACTCCAATGCTTATATTGATCTAATTTTTGTTGCTGAACAGTCAGGTGAATCAAGAAAATCAGTAGTGAATATATAATTTTGGCTAAGCATAGCTTTAAAATTAACCTGGTTCCAAAATGCTATTACTACTCATAGGGGATTGTATAATTTGGGAATCTAAAAATGAAAAGACTGAGTCTTAAAATTGTTATTATTTCAAGTGATTCACCTCAGAATCAACCTGACATTTGCATACAAATTAGTTCTTTTTTTAATGTCCCCTTCCCAAAAATTTCAATGTCAATTCAAAGCACGAAGATAAATTTGTAAATTAGTATGTTTGCTTCTTTTCCCCTTACAAGAAGACAGCAGCTTGAAATATGTCTAAATTTAACTCCTTTCCTTACATGTAAGCTAGCATAATGACAAATTCATCTAAATGTGAATGATTAAGGGGATTCTCTGAATCTCAAAGAAAGGACATGGCACATTCTCTGTAGTATTGAAAGGCAAACATACTGCCCCGTCACTTCATGTTGGGGCAGATCCTATACAAGTGTTGATTAATTAATAAGGGATAGATTTTTTAGGTATCTATAATCCAAGACACCCAAATACAATAGTATTAGGTGGCCAAATCTATTCCTAACCTGTGTGGCCATGTCTTTATACATCCTTTTTTAAACACGTGATGCAGCTTGCCATGTATCAGAACATATATGGAGGTGAACAGTGGAATTTTAAACTGTGGGGGAAAAAACTCTATATAGTAGGGAACAGAATACACATTTCTACATACCAAAACCTTGTAAGAACAGTAGGAGAGTTTCATTTGCATTGATCTTCCATGGCAGATAAAGATCAGAAGGAGTGTTGATATCTTAACCTTGGAAGGGTTGGCAACATATCCCTGGATATAAAACTGTGCAGAGGGATGCTCAGGAGTCATTGAAAACCACTGTAAGCCATTATTTTGATCAGCATACACAAAGTCTTACAGTCTTACATTTTTTGACAACCTGAACCAGATTTTGGCCTTGGATCCATTGGGATATAAATTGTGTCTGTTCATACAATCATTTTGGAGAATTGACTGTCAAGGTGGCTTTTTATTACTGATAATAACCATATGCATATTACATTGGAGGACTTCATCAAAGCCATGAGGTGCATCAAAGGAAACTCTCTTTCCTGGTGTCATATATGTCACACAGTCTTCACCAGAGACACTGATAAAACGGGAAATTGCCTTGGGAAATGAGTCTGGAGAGATAAAGGTGAATGATGAAACAGGGACAAAGAAAAAAAAGAATTTTCCCTTTGCTATTAGATACCTGTTGTGACTTTGTTCAAAGCAGCAGTCTTCTAGTAGTTCCTTAGACTTAAAGAAGTGATATTTTTATCCAAGAGAAACAGAAGCACCTCACAGCAAACCATACTTACATGGGAACTTACAGGCCCTTGCAGCATCACCAGCATTTCATTCTGTGTAAACAGTCAGCTATGCTGCAGATGACATGTAAAACTTGTAAACATAAAGCAATCAAAGCCTGCACAAATATATGCACTGGTCGTGTGAATAGTCCTGTTAGCATCAGCTGAGTTTCCTGGGGACTGGACATGTCAGAGAATGATGCCTGGAGGAGTGAAGTATAGTAATTGTGTTTGTAATGGAGATGAAAACAGTAATGTTATGCCCACTGAAGTTCACACTCTCTTGAAAAAAGACATTCCTTAGCAAGAAACAGTTCAGAGAAATGGCAAGGGACTTATTTTTACTGAGAAGTTATAAAGAAAAATGTAAAGGACATAAGAACCTGAAAATAATCAGAAGTTATAAAAAAAAGAACATATTTATTGGGGGTGTTAGATCTCCCAAGAGACCAGGTCTCATTTATCAGGGGTGTTAGATTTCCCAAGAGACCAGGTCTCCTAAGCTCTTGCTTCCTATTTCTGCTGACATGCTGACAGCACCAAGGGCACAGAGAAGGTGCACCTTAGCCAAGCAGCTGTGTCCTTACACAGTTACTGTGTCTTTCAAGCCTCCTCCAGATAATGCTGGAGTTTCAATCTTGCTGAGCCACTTGCAAGATGTAGGCCAGGTGCATCAGCCTCACTGTCCACAGATGAACTGCAAAAGTAAAATGGAGAAGCATATTCACCCTTTCCTAGTAACATGGGGAAAAAATGGTGGAAAAGGAAATTTAGACATTTTGCCATAAGAATCCAGTCAAAAGTACATATGGAAAAACATTATGGAGGAAAAGAAAAATTACATTCCTTGGCATGTTTAAAATCATTCATGCTGGTTTTACTGATAAAACTACCTGTATGGAGCAGTCCTACACTGCTGCAAGGTGACAAGGTGACCTAGTAATTTCTTTTCATTTGTATATTCTTTGACACTAATTTGTGCTACTTCTGACCAATTCTAGACATCATCAAAATCTATTGCTTATTCTGAGACTGCAAGTAAGAACAGAACTGCAACGAATCCTCTGACAACCCATTTGTTAATATGGAGTTTTGTGTGTGATTTTCCAATTGCTCATCTTCTGGACGGAAAGTATTCCTTTCTAAAAGCTGCAATAGCTGCTAAGAATGGATAGCTCATATCACTACATGAAAACTAGACATCTGTTACCAAAAAAACCCTTCTGTTCCTGAATGTCTGGGAAACTCAGCTGCACATGTGTTTCCATACCCTGTATGAACTGGATCCATATCCAAGAATCATGTAAAAAGGTGGCAAAGGGATTGACAGTAATAACTTTGGCTGCCCTTACGTTCCACTCTCTTTAGGCGACTTCTTATCCTTAAGGACACTGTAAAAGTGACAAGTGTAATCTGACCTAATAAAGCTCGGTTTGCTACAAACAGCTGTTTGAAAGGGCAGTGTAGAGGTGTATGAATCAGACAGTCTCAGAAACAGACAACCCCAGATAAATGGCCAACAGGAGTAAGAGCTAGTGAACCATTTCTCAGTCCTCATTTTTAATAGAAGTCTGTTCTTCTAGCAGCAGACGATGGCTGGTGGCAAACAAATCTCTGTGTGTCATGCAGATTCTTCCTCTGATTGTTTTTCTTTGTCTGAAATAGAGATAATTTCACAGTCATCCTGTGTATTCTAAGAAAACAGAACTATTTACATTAAATTTTCTTAAAGGAATATAACAATTTCATATAAATAGCACAAATGAAAGGTGAGTTCTCATTAAAGTATTAGAGCCTGCCCAAAGTTTTTTGGCAGCCTACATTATTATACACGGCAAGTTGAAATGTTTTTTCCTTGTGCTTGGTTTGTTCAGCATTTGCATTCCTACCTCAAATACACTGATTGCCTACGGCTTTCCTCTGATGATGAGGACTCTTCAGCCATTTTAAGGATTTCTGTGGTCTCTGAAGACTTCCTACTTGAGGCCAGAAGTGAGAAAGCAGATATGAATTCCACACTCAGACCTCGGGGTTGAGAGGTGGCTAACCTATAGTGCAATTTCCTACTGTGTGAGTAAGAGAGGTTGGGCAGAATATGCAAACCCAGCCTGTGGCTGCTGCCTGAAAAGGCCTCCTTTGTAGTCTAAAAGCATATATAGGTTTAGTGCCACAGCAGTCTTTCCCAGAAAAGGACACATCATCTGTGAAAGAGATTGTATATTAGAAAGTAGATGAATTTGGCTTTATTTTCACGTTGGCACAGAAGATAAGGCTGCCAAATGAACCTGAAGAAAAGATTATTGCTTTCCAACCATCTGTTTTGTGTCACTCCTGCCACACAAGGCACTCTAACCACAAAAGTCTGGATAAACTGTCTCCGATGACCTCCCAGAGGTGAAATTGATACACTCTGCTCATGATGGGCACACTCATTTTTTTCTCTATGAATGATGTCATCAGGAGATGATTTCAGGAAAAAACAAGACCATAATTATTTTTAACAGAAATACAGTATTTTTGTCAAAAATTAAAAAGAGCTGTCTTCCTCAGTTTCTTGAGTAACAGTTGGTTTTGAAAATAATTACCTGAGTTCAGAATATATGATGTTATGAAACAGAATAGACAAATACCAGATTAAGATATAAAAACAAAAATTGTGCAAAATCAATTTGTGATTTATTGTAGTTCTTCCAAAATATTTGTAGCAAATTGTGAACAGTACTGCACTAAGGTCCTAAAGAACCTCCAGCCTTAACATAGCAAAACATAGGATTAAAGACCAAATTAAGTAAGGGTGATTATTTCTGTGGATTCTAAAGAGGAGATTTAGCTTGGAGATATGTGTTTGGGGACTGCAGAGTGAGGATCTGATAGACGAAAGCAGAAAAGATGTCTAGCAGGATAGAAGGAAGGAAGCAAAGCAGATAAAAGCAGAAAGAAAATTAAAGGATTGGGCAGAACAAAAAGAATAAGAGAAGGAAGATAAAAGCAGAGGTGAGGTGATGAGATATGCAAAATTCTACTCAGACACTTATAAAATTAAAACCACACCCTGATGTGTACAAAACTTACCCACACCTTCTCTTCACGCACAGATCACTTATGCTACCTGATAGTCCCATAGATATGCACTCCATTTCACTAATATAAAGGCATATAAAATCCACATCCAATTAACTTTCAGTCTAAATCAGATACAACCCTCATCTGAGCAGCAATTTATATACACAGTGAATTTATTGCCATGAGACATCACATCGATTATTAGCAGGACTATACACCATCCTGAAGCCTGATGTTAAATAGCTACAGGTTGAGACCTCTAAAGTGTGTGTGCTTCTTTCTTTATTTCCAATCTAGTGCTACGCCTATTACTAAGAACCTAGGTGTCATTAAAAAATATAAGAGCACACTGCCGGTACCGAGAGTGACACACCACGTGGAAGTGTCATCCTGTAAGATCTCTGAGTGGTTAAAGAACTGCAGTGATAAAGTCAGGGAGTGGTGTTTGAGAGGCACTGCTTTCATGTACACTCAAGGCAGCAGATATTAATGTTTGGGTAAGGGTTTTCTTTTTGGTTCATTTGGTTGAGTGGTCAAACCGATCTTGCTCCAAGCGCCAACTGGTGGCAGGATACCAACTGGAAAGAAATTACAAGAGTGAATTTATAGACTGAGGGGAGACCTCATAGGAGTCAACAGCTTCCTCATGAGGGGAAGCAGAGGGGCAGACACTGAGCTCTTCTCTCTGGTGACCATTGACAGGATCAGAATGTGGGAAAAGTCAATGACTAGAAGAAGCAGCCTTGAGCAAGAACTCGTCTTTCTGGCTGCATGGATGTGCACTAAAATCTGAAAAGGGATTTGAAAGCTTATATAAATGAGCATGGTGAATGTTAACACAGACACGTTCATGTGGGTATACACAGTCATCTAAAAAGAGAGACATACATGCAGATATAATAGTTGAAAGGGGGAGTGATAGCCACAACCAAGTACCCACATGTTTTAATCCTAGGAGAATTTAATCAGATGGTTACAGCTCTGAGACCTCCATTTCTATTGTTAGTGAATGTATAGTTTGCATCAGGGCGAGCTTGCACTGCAAAAATCTATCTTGATCTACCATGCAATCTAATACAGAATGAGCTTGCATGAAAAGGTAATACCCCTCCCAAAAGATTTCTGCCCCATTTAGAATACCTATTTTCTGGCTCCCAGAGTAAGGAAAATAAAGTGTCAACAGAGATGGTCAGCTTCTCACAGTCCATCATATTTCATGGGTCTAACCAATGCAATGTTTAATTAATCTAACAAATCCTGTCACACTTGACCTGGGTTTGCATTTCTCTCCAAGCCATACAAATACAACACTATCCTCAGTGTTGTTGTCCTGCTGACTCACTATCAAATAAAATTGTCCTGCTGGATGAGTTTGCAGAGGTCAGGTGAGGGTAGATGATTAGTTCTTTTCAGCCTTACTTACTCTTGGCTCCTTTCCACATTTTTTGCTACAGGGAGGGCTTAAGATATCGTCAATCTGGTGTACGCCTTTCATGCACTGAAAACGAGCATGTTAAAGGTGTCAGTGCTGCATACTGCTGCTACATCTTCCCAGCTTTAGGGCTTTTCTAGCAATTACCAAAGGATGTCTATTGCACTGATTACAGGTACCATCAAGCTGCTACTTCCCTTCATTATGTGCATTACTGCAACACCAGTGGCAAGGGAGATAACATCACATCCTTGTTCTTTCTCCTATCACCACATTCCAGATTTTTACAAGCAGCAGTTTGGCATGCTTTTAAGTGATGGTGGCTAAATTCTGTAAGAGCTGCAGCAGTAGACATTAGGAGGAACAACTGCAGGAGCAAAAGAGCTCTTATTTTAACCTGTATCAGATACTGGCTTCCATGGACAGCCTCACTGCTTGTTTGGAAGCCTTGAATATGTCCAGAATATCTATTAGGAGATCAAGAAAAAAATACATGGCAAATAACTCCATCTCTGAGTAAATAAAAGATGCAGAACCATGAGATGTCTGTTCCAGAAATGCAAAATTGGTTTAATGACAACTACAGTAAAAAGTTTGGTACTAGAAGGTAAGAAGGGAGTGATTTTGTCATAATATTCCTAAAAATTGCATATTAAGGTTCAAAAGTGACTTTGGACAATTTCAGATTCAGACAACTGCTCCTCTTCGAGGAAATAATTTTTTGAGGGCTTTGTGGTATCTTTTTAGTGATAGTAGTTACACCACTAAAAATGGAAAATACATCTGAAAACCATTGGCAATGAAGCCTGCACTGTCATCCTGCATATCCAACAGGTTTCATGTAAATACTTGAGAACAGAAATTTATAGGTTTAAGTAGTGTTTTGTATGTCTATTACTCCTTGCTTCTCTGTGCTGTCAGAAGATTTGACTACCATTGCATCACCTTGCTCAAGTAGTATCATGTTGCTGGGTTAGTATCTGCAATAGCATGTAAATTAAAAGCTGCATAAAAGGCTAATAAATAAAATTATGCAGTCTATAGCGAAACAGTGTTCATTTTATCATGCTGTTAAAATGTTCACGTTTATGTGCCAACATCATGAGATCTGTGATTTCAGTGGAGGTCACCAACTGTGGGAATCCAGTATTTTTTACTTTTTTTGTACTCTTGTTTATGAATCAAAAGTTCAATAAGACTTATTGGTGTGACAGTATCTATGCCTATTTATCTTTTTTTAACTACCATACAGTTTTGCAATTTTCAAGTTTATTTCTGGTTGAGCTAGATGGCTTTTTGTTTTTAAGGACAGTTATAGGTTTATTAAGCAGGCCTATATAATAAAAAATGGCAGGGGGAAAATCTATATATAGAGGATTTAAAATAAAAGAACTTGACAAGCAACATTCATTTACTTGGTACATGTAATTTCTATATAACTTGGGTTCTATTTTAATAATAAATGAGAATCTCAGGTCTCCTCTTTCAAATACAGAAGAATTGGCAAATATCAATGTAGATATTTGCCAATTTACTGTTTGGAAAAGTATTAAAGCAGATGACATTATATCTAAGGCAAAATATTATAATTTCAATTTAGTAATTTTCATCTTAAATATATTATCAATGTATTAAACTTTCCTCCAAAACTTTTGTACTTTTTAAGACAAAGAAGAATTCTATTTCTGAAGGGAGTGAGGTATTCAAAACATTAATAAAGGCATTTAAAATCTTTATTATTTTCTATTCTTGACTATAGCGCTGCTCTAAAATACCCTAATGTTTCTATTTGTTTTAAGTTGAATTTCTTTCCCTCATTCCAGTAAGTCATACAATATGTCATAAAAAGTGTAGTATGTCCTGGAAGCCCTTGCTCAGAACTATGAAATTGTTAGTATTTAATTGGTGCTATCTGTGTTAAAACTCCTGTATTTGAATTGTTACCGTGCTGATATTAGTGGCTGCAGGATAGAATTTCAGATTAGGGATATATTTACACTGTTGGTTTTTCTGTGACTGCAAATGGTGCCAACATACCTGTGAGGCTGCAAAATCCATCAGGAAAGCCAAATAAACAATTAAGAAGTCAACCAACACACTGTTTCACGCTGCTGCTCTGCGCTGATAGCACCTGAGTGCCAATATCCATCTTGTCCATTTAAAACCAGTCTTTTGAATCTGCAGCCAGCTTTCAGAGTGCACTTCATGTCCACCTCTAGAGTAAGTATAAATAGTTCAGGAAATAACATGCCCATGAGCTTGGTGAACTAATAAGTGATGTTCTCAGTGCAACAGGGATGGGCACTCCTGAGACTGCAGCCTCTCAAATAGCACTTAAGGTTCATCAAAAAAAAGAATCAGAGGGAGCATTAGGCCATTTCATAGTTGTTAGACTGAAGCAGCAAATCCCTACTTACTGAGAATCAAACCAAACCAAACCAAACCAAACCAAACAGTAATTTATATTATATGACCTAACTTCAATGGGATTGATCTGATGTTGATGCTGAGATTCACAGTCCTCAATAGACATCAGCTAGTATTCCAAATCAGTTATTACTTTATTTTGAATAGGGGATTAAACAATTCGGAATAAGTATATTCCAATTACACTGTCAGTCTTTTGCAATTGTAGTTTATAGGAGTCTTATTACCCTCAGCCATCTATCTCTGTGACTTTAATGAACATAAGGCCTTCCTCCTTGACTTTTAATATTAAAAATTATGGATTTGCAGTGAACTATATTCTTTGTCTAAAAATATTTAATAGAGAATTTTCTTCTGACTTATTTCATATTACTAAAAGCACAAAACTTAGAAAGCATGAATGGTGATTTCAGAGCCCAAGGAAAATGGTAGCTGGTTGTTTTCTGATTTCAGAGAAAAGCTATGCCTACTGTTGTCTGTGACAACTTTACATAATTCTATCAAAGAGCAGCATAAACTGAGAAATGCTCTGTCTGTCAGAAGCATTCTTTTCCTGACCTATATTTCATACAAATTTTATTTTCAAATTAAATTTCTTTCTTAACGGATTAGCAACACCAAAACACAATTTTAGCCTAACACAAGCAGTGAAAGCCGTGTGTGTTAATGACAATTTTAAACTGAAACAAAATGACTTTTAGCCTCACACTGTCTTTGGATAGGTCACCTATTTGCCTTTGTAGATACATGAAATCTCACTCATCTATTATATCTAAAACGGTATGTCTTCTCACATTGTATCAAAGTGTCAGCAAACAGCACTTTTTATCACTTTTATCATCACTTAAAAAACGGTTCTAAACCCCCAAAAACATCTAACAGCCTTTGGACAATTTGTCCTTCAAGCATTTTAAGCTTTGATTAATATCCTTGAGGTTAGACAGGCTTCCACTTTAGAGATGTTTCTTCCAGCTTAAATTAAGCTTGTTTCTTAGTTTGCAATATTGGGCAAAACAGAATTCAGTCCTACTCAGTATTTACACAAGAGAGCACAAGCTGGGGAACAAGCGAGGCTTTGATTTCACCACTCTTAATACCAGATGTGCATGACCACATCCCTGAACAAGACAGACTTGTCCTGGGTCACACAGGAGTACACTATCACACTGCAGAGGATGAATGGGCAGGCAGCCACAAGACATGATGCACTGATTTGGTCAGATTAATGTTTTTAATTTTGGCTTGAAACCAGCTACAGGAAGACAGCTGATAACTTATGGTGAATATCTACAATAAATTCCATATCTCATTGGATCTATTTATTGAATAGTAGTGTCTTTTCATTACTATATCATTATAGTCAATTAAAGCAAAGTTTCACAAATCTCTGCTCTTAAGAACAGCCTTTCTTAGCGCTGACCTCCTTTGAAGTTAATAGGAATGTTCATCTGCTTGGGCAGGCAATATTGTCTTTATATCCTTGTGAGCTTGTAAGAACTGAGAAAACAAAAAGATCTCAAAATTTGGTATTTCAAAATAACAACTAATCAGCACTTCAACACTGCAAAATCATCACAAACAAATCTTTGAATAATTGTAAAACATTTGTATAATATTTGAATTTCCTTTTAATAGCAGCTCTATTTTAGCTTTTACCAGTACCGGTGTAAATCAAAGTATTTGCTCTAAGTGGGATAAAATATAAGGTTCTTATTTATGTGCACTGAGAATCTGAACCATTCTCCAAAACTCCTGAATTCCCAGAGTTCATTTGACAATAGGAAAAAGGCTACACAGATAATGGGCAGAGTCTGAATATAGCACCACCTGTTATGTGCTGACACACACAGGCTCAGAGTTGTTTACTCATTGATGGAGATGTCAGTTGCTGGTAGTGCATTATGTTATTTGAAACAGCCCAGCAGAAAGCTGGAATACTGGCCCTGACTGACAAAACCTGTTGCCAATGTGAAATGCTTCTGCAAGCCTGTGCTTGGCAGTTAGAGGTGAAATAAGCTTTCTGTCAACACATTAAGAATGCAATGGAATTGTATATCTATAGATCTATACAGTCTTATTTTAACTACATAAATCTGTGCCACAGTATACCTCAGAGACCTGATACAAGTGCAGAAATTTAAAGTAGCTGACACAGAGGAGGAATAATTCACATGGAAATGAAATCATCATTTTACTAAAGCCCTGTCAAAAGTCTTGGATTGCGATAGTCAGCCCAGATCTCCAGGCCTGAGAACAATCCAAAGCGCAGAGGTGGCTCCAGTGGTTCTAAATATTTTTCCAAGTTCTATCTTGCTTAAAAATTACTGTACTTTGGCAAAAATTATTAAGAACAGGCCAATGTTAAGTTCCATCAACCTGGTATTTCTGAAATAAACTCCAAGTTCCAGCATGTTCTATATTTAACACTAACACAGTTAGTGTTTCTGACCCTGGCAAAGCATCAAGGCAGCTCTGATGGCTGTAAAAGATTCAATAGTCACTAAACACCCAAAATTCTTGCATTTTAAACAAGATACAAGAAATAACTCTTTTATTATGTGTCTATATGCTAGCATGACATTCCTTTTTATTAACCCTTTCTGTACTGGACACTGAACTAGTGCTAGCACCAAACCTGGCCAAATCCTTGGTAATGGCTATTGCATCCCCCTATTGTGCAACAACTCAGATATGATCATTAGAATGCTAATAATACCACTGTTTCTTATCAGTTCCGAGAGTGGGTTTACCTTCACACCGATTTTCAGAGATAAAAGCAATTCAATAAGACTCTACAGAGGAGAGAGCTAAATTAGGCTGATTGCATAACATCATATAGGCTTGGCAACTCATTATTTAGAAACATATAAAAGGAAGGATACCACAGGATATTTATGGAAAAAAGGACTACTCCCATCTTTTTCATGCATTGTCCCCACTGTCCTCCTGCCCATCTGGGAGGACAGGGACAGGGAGCTGGGGACAGGAACCAACCTTGCAAGACCTACATTAGGTCAAACAAATACAGCAGTTAACTTTGGGTGACACGAGCTACTCTATTATTAATCCAATTTAGGAGCACAGGTCTTAAATTGAGATGTAGAAAGAGGTAAAGAAGACCTTTGTTTAATTTTTCACAAACATCATGCAATAGTGACAGCTTTTTCCACAAGGAAAACCAAGCTGTGCTGTAAAAAAAAAGATGTAGGAATGGGTTCAGAGAAGAGCAATCCTTGAAATATAGCAATAAAGTCCTTTCTTGAGATGTATGCTTCAATATGGCCCCTGTCCTGGTAAGGGGACTACAGCACCATGTAGTCAAGGCTGTTTTGGAAGAGGAACAAGTAAAATGAGGACTACTTTATGTAGGAACATAATGCTATGTTACAAGAACAGAAAGAATGAGAAATTGTAACAAAAGTTTAAGTCAATGGTAGACATGCTAAATGTCAAAAAAATTAATGGAAAATATATGTAAGTGAAATAAAAATACAGGAGAAAGATGCCAAAAGCATGTTTATCAATCTAAAAGACCTTTAATCATGTACAATAAATATACGGAACGGTAAGACGCAAAAATGACAGACAGGGATTTAACATGGTTACTACTACAGAATTATAAGAAAAAAAAATGTAAGGAAAATAAAGGAAAGTAAAACTGGTAACACCTAGAAGTGATAAAACAAATTTTTTAAAGCACCGTAGTAAGACGACACAGGGCTTCTTATAACTGAAAGAAAATACTTTAACTCAAGGTTGCGTTCAATTTCCAAATTCAGGAGATATTTCTTCTCCTTTTCAGTTACAAGAATATGTTTCTATCACTTTTGCTTGTAGTAAAATTTTTTCTGTGAATAGATCTGCCATAGAGTGGATTGCTTCCAGGGAAATCGTAAAAGCTGAAAAGGTATCAGTGTATGGTCTTCACATCTCAGAATAATTGAGACTGTTCATGTGCTAACATAATTAAGGATGTCCTTCTCAACTTAAGTTTAGACAAGTTGGACAGTAGTTATCAACAGATCATCTCTTTCAGATCAGTTAAAGGCCCCAAAAGCAGTAAAACATGGACATTGTTATTAAGTTCCATACTAATTTATTCAGAAAGCATTCTCCATTTACCTGCAAATTTCCTTAGCAGTAATTTCCTGATATACTGCTTCAATTAAAAAAAACCAAACACCCAAACCCAAAAAACCTCACCCAGAAACCTACATCTTCTTGGCTTTTGTCCCCCTTTCATTATTAGATTTCCTGTTCCTTAGTGTGACTACAGTTTACTACTTTGCACTTTAGAGATGCCAGCAAGTATCCATCTACAAATCCTAGACTTTGGGTGGACTTTAAGAAAGCAGCTGAGATTATTGCACAGGATGGAGCCTTACACAAGACATATGTAAGGAGCCTTACATGGGACACATATCCACTAAATATGAGTTGCAAGAAAATTACTCCTAAAGAATCATTCATAAGGAAATAAGAGACCTTGGTTTTGATTCACAGAAAGTAATGGATTTTCAAATACCATGACAGAGTTGTTTTGCAGACTACCTGGGGACTTTCGTTATCTATTGTATGCACAAATTCTGTTCTCACTACTGGTATGTTCAACACCAAAAATAGAAGAATTAAGTATGGGCACTCACTGAAAGAAGATAAACTTGACAGGGTTCTAAGCACCTGTAATGGTAGAGAGTGGCATGAGTTCTGGGACTTATGGAAAACTAGGATGCTGGACTACAGACATGCTGTTGTGAGGAGGAACAACAGAGTGGCATCAGTCATGATTAGGGTAAGCAGGCACAGATGTTTCTATGGGCAGCCTACTCTGCTAACAGAGTGAGACAAGTGAGCTGGCTCCCAAACAAGGTAACTACTGCCATTATGTTATTGTGTGTGAGCTAATTCATCCCTCTGAAAATTGGGGCTTGTTACTAGAGGTGTGTCACTATGCTGATATAAAGACACCACTTATCTGACAGCACAGGAACTGTGCTTCCATTTAGCATCATGTGAACATTTCAGTTCAAGTGGTACTATCTTAGTATCTCCATAATCCACTTCATACAAACACATGCCCAAAAGTATAACAGCATGATCCCTTCCAAAGTCTAGAACAGAAGCGAAGCAAGGTCATTCCAGGAAGAGTAAAATTATTTTGGACAGAAAGTAATAACCATTATGTGTTCAGCAATTTGCATTTCAAATGCAAAGCATGTCTCTTCAGTCTTAAATTTTCCCATTAAAACATACCAGTTTTTTGTTTGTTTGCTTTGTTTGCTTGCTTGCTTTTTAAATCCCCAACTCTTCCTGGGAAAAATTCTACAAAACCGAGCAGTACAAAACGTAAACAACTTTCTCTTTGGAGGAAAAGGAACAGATTGAACTGTACCTGCTGTTTCATTTACCATTGACAAGGCTTAGTCAAAACGTTGTGATGGAGGAAATGATGAAGGATAAGAAATTAGATCTGTATTGATTGTAATATGGTTTTTACTTAGGAGTATTTAATGCAGACTGTAGTGCATATGCATTCAAACTTAACTATGTATACTAGCATGAAAAGTCATTTAATATCACAGAAATTCCAACACAACTAAAGTACATCTGAAACCTAACGCTGTCCAATGCAAACAAATACAGAAAAATCCTGACCTTAATTCACAACAACCTTTCCTGCATTAACATCTTTATTTCTCATCTTAATAACTAATCGTAATTTGAAGAACAGCTATATTCCAAGTATAAGCACCAGCATATTTTGAATAAATGTGTTCATTTAGTTCTATTCATAAATTAATTACTCTTTTCTCATTAAATAAACCATCACTACCACCTAATTTTCTTTTTAATCTTTCCTTTTCAAGAAATATGCTATGGAACTAATTTTTGTGTTACACTTGCTGTCCGGATATTTTAAGCTCCATATGGATTAGTTGTATTTTCAACCGTATTTCCATTTACTATGGTGTTCATTGGAGTAACCTGCTCGGTTCCACTGTGACAGCTCTCCTCAAAGTTGCCAGTCACTCATCTGCATTTCTCAGCATTCTGGTTAATACATGTCCAGAATGCACTCACTAACAAAATAAATTCCAGTTGCTGTTACGAATTATAATACTGAATCAGCACTTTTATTTTACATTACACAGAATTAAAAATTGTAAGAATCTCCTTTCTCCCTATCTTCATATTTCCAGTCTCAAAAGCCAAGATCACCCTTACTGCCAGGCATTTTCAGAAATCTCTCAAGGCTTCTTCTATGGATAGTATGGTTCCTCTGTGTCTGCTGACAGCATGATGATCTCCACTGTGCTATTTTCTACCTGGCAATGGAGTAAGAAGAATTCAGTCAAACTCAAGCACTTCATACCATAAATATTACTGATGTTTGTTGTACCTGGCTTTCTGCAATGCTCAATTTGAAAGTAAATCAAATCAAAACTTATAGGCATTGTATGGAGCTATGTGCATTTCTGCACTTTATTAGGCTATGGAGGAACATCTTGCAACAATAATGAACAAACCCACCGAGGAAAGGAGAATGAAATTGTTGGGTTTTTTTCAGGAATAGCAGGCTCTATCAGAAAACTGGAGGATGACAAAGAAGAGAGCAAAATCCTGACAGTGAAAACCACATTGCAAAGAAGGTATGTTAAAACAGTATGTATGTGCACATTCAGGTAAGGGGATAAGTGAGATTACACAGGTGGCTATTAAGTTATTTGCCTATAAACTAGCCCTCAAGGAATACTTCTACTCTTATCACATCTGCAATTACTTGTATTGATATTTCTCATTCATCCTTTTTCTCCCACTCTGTTTTACTTTTGACATAGGCAATAGTTTCCCAAACTCAGAACATGATTCTTTACAACTCGCCTTTACGAATAAACTATTTCTGCTATGAATAATATAGCAATTAAATGCCTAATGTTATTGCCAATTTGGAGGTTATTGGTCAAAAATCTAAGTGGTGTTGTTTACTTTTTTTCTTCCAACTCCACTCTTCTTTTATTGCTTCCTACTACCAGGATATGCATAATGACAACTGGACATAACCTTGCATTTGTTGCTCTTCCTGTGGGTGCGGACATGTTGCGTACTGGTTCATGATGTAGGTCACCAGCCCTTCATGTTTCTGAGGTCACCGGAAGTCTTCCTTACTCATGGCAGTCTATGCACCATCTCCTCTGATGCGCTCTGCTCGTGTCTCTGCTGCTTATTAATGTCTCGAATTAAAGCTGACTGAAGGAAGTTAAATTGGGAGCATTTTCTTTCATTTCACTGCAAATCATAGTAAAAGAAAACTGAGAGGACTAGAGCCAACTGAGAACCTAAGTACCTATAAACCTGTTGATTTGAGCATCATGTGGGATGTGAGAGGAGGAATTCAAAGCTTCTGGATGTTGATCAGGTTTATGAGTTAGGGGTGAAGGTGCACAGGGGGGTCAAAATCCTTGTATACACAGGCACAGAACAACAGGCATCCTAGAGTTTTAAAATGGAAAAATAAGACCCTCTGGAGCCAGTTTAAATAACAGTTGACAAGAGCTTATTTGACAACCAATTGTCAACACAGGAGCCCGAAATCTTGCGTTAGTTATCAAAGCCCCTTGTTAGAGTTGAAATCATATTGGCTCCTTCATTCAGGAGTTCCTTAGGCTTTGATAAATTGAAAGGATAGCATTTATTTGATTTGGAGCAGATTTTTATGCTGTCTAACATTTTTAAGATAGTGTGCCTCATTCTAGCTTGCCATATGTTTATGGTTCGGCACGACTGAACTTTGTATATTCTCTAGCTTGTAAACACCTTTTTTTATTCTGTATAAATGATTCCACTTAAAAACAAGTTCAATTCTTGGCAAGGACAAGTTCCAATTTCCATGTTCATAACCCAGCCATTTTACTCAATTACTCCTTAATCTATGTATTTTTTGCCCTTAGTTGAACTACCCTTATTAATTTACTAATTAAGTCAGATTAACATCGCCACTTAAATGTTAATGTATTTGTTTGATCAAAATGAATTGCAAGCACATGACATCTCATAATTGATGAACACAAGATGATAGCTCAAATCCACCTCTAGGCCTACATCATGAAGGTTAACATTTCAGGTAGCTGAAGGGAATGGAGAGAATCCACAAACATTTGAATTTATGAGTATGTTTTAGCCAAGATACTGTTCAAGAACTTGATTATTTCAGATTAACCATCACATACCATAGAGGACTCAAAGGGTTGAGTTGTTTCAAACAAGATTTAAGACAGACCTTAAGGACATTAACAGCTTGCTGAAGACTACAGTGTTGGGAGTGAACAGTTTCCATTATTCTTGCTGGTTTAACTCCAAAGCAAATTTAAGTATCAGAGTTATCCATTCCATTATTGATAATATTAGTAGATACAATCAGATAATAACATTATTTCATAATTTCAAGTATTACTTCTCAATATTTTTCAGTTAATTCTCACATGAATTATAAAACTTCCCCAGTTTTCTAGAGGTAACTTCTACAGTGCTCTTAAGTGTAAAACAAAATTTTTTATTATCACCAGGTAATTCCAGTTAAAAATTGAGGATTATAATCTAATACACAACAGAGAAACATAAAGGAAAATTGCATTTAAGCAAAACTCTGGTAAGGACTTCACCATTCTAAGGAAGTAAGCTCTGTCTGAATCACAGCTGTTCCAGGAAGGAAAATAAGGACAGATTCATAGTATCACAGAAAAACTAGGTTGGAAAGGGTTGTTGGAAGTCACCTAGTCCAACCTCCTACCTCAAGGCAGTTTAACTGAAAAATTAATTGAGGATATCCAAGGCTTTGTTCAGTCATGTTTTGAAAATCTCCACAGAGGTGGATCCCTCGTGCTGTCCGGGAAGCACATCCCAGTGCTTAACCACCCTCACGGAGAGGAATTTTTCCGGTGCCCAATTAGAATTTGTCTTGCTGCAACTTCTGATTGTTGTGTCTTGTTGTCTGACTGGCACAAAGAGCACTGCCTAAGTGGCATTACAATGCATCTCCTTCCTCCCACAAACTCAGAGCAAGAATTTTTAAAAGTATGTTGAAACCAGTGATTCTGTATTTTATCTGCTTGGGATTTCAATTATGTTTGGGTTTTCAGCACACTTTGGGGATGATAATGATGGGGATCCATCATCCCCAACTCACATATGCCTCTGAAAGAGCCAGCAGCTGAAGACGGGAGACCACAAACTCACACAAATATTTCGTTCTAACCAATTACTGTCAGAGACACGATGTTAAATCAGATGGATCTAGTATAGCTACTCCTGTATTCGTATGTTCTTCCTTTTCTATTGTTGAAACATTTCCAGTTCAACTCAGAGAAACTGTTCACAATTTGTACTTGGATTTGAAGTTTGCTGTGTCTGTTTCAGATTTGGAGAAGCTTCAGTGACCACAAGCTTGTGTGCTTTTCACAACGATATTAACTGATTTGATGAAAGACATTACCTCTACTTAAAAATCTGAATCATTGATATTCTTAGTTTATCATGGTCACTGCTATACCAGAAAAAGTGGTGGATTGATCTAGCTGAAAAAACTCAATTATGTGCAGATACGGGTGATCACAAAGGATTCTATGAGGCCCTGAAAACAGCATACGGGCCTACATGCCAAGTCCAAAGCCCTCTACTCAGCACTGATGGGCAAACGCTTCTGACAGATAAAACCTCCATTGTGAATCAATGATCTGAACACTTTCAGACTCTTTTCAGTACCAACCGTGTAGTCCAAGACTCAGCTATTCAGTCCATCACACAACAACCGGTGAAGTATGAATTGGATACTGCCCCCACTTTAGGAGAAACCCTCAAGGCCATACAGCAGGTGAAAATTGGCAAGGCAGCTGGGGTTGATGGAATTCCACCTGAAGTCTGGAAACATGGGGGTCTTGCACTCCATGCTAAATTTCATGAGTTTGTGGTGCGCTGTTGGGAACTAGGTGAACTACCATCAGAGCTTCGTGATGCAGTCATCATCACTTTGTATAAGAAGAAAGGTACTAAATCAGACTGCTCAAATTACTGTGGTATTACTCTGCTCTCCACTGCTGGCAAAATCCTGGTAAGAATACTCTTGAACAGACTAATGTTTCAGGTAGAAGGAATTCTACCTGAAAGTCAGTGTGGTTTCAGAGCCAACAGGAGCACCACAGACATGGTGTTTGTTCTCAGACAACTGCAAGAGAAGTGTAGGGAACAGAACAAAGGTCTCTATGTAACCTTTGTCGACCTCACCAAGGCTTTTGATACTGTGAGCAGAAAAGGTCTGTGGCAGATTTTGGAACATTTAGGTTGTCCCCCCAAGTTCCTTAAAATGATCATCTCACTCCATGAGGATCAGCACGGCCAAGTCAGATATGGCACCCTTTCTAATAACTAATGGTGTGAAACAAGGCTGCATTCTCGCACCAACCCTATTCACAGTCTTTTTCAGCATGATGCTCCAAAGGGCCATGGCAGACCTCAAGGATCAGGACGGTATCTACATTCGATACTGTACTGATGGAAGCCTCTTCAACCTAAGGCGACTGAAGGCCCACATCAAGACCTTAAACCATCTTGTCTGGGAGCTGCTTTATGCTAATGACGCTGCCCTTGTTGCCCACACAGAAGCAGCTCTGCAGCGTTTAACATCCTGCTTTGCAGACGCTGCTGAGCTCTTTGGGCTGGAAGTCAGCTTAAAGAAGACAGAAGTTCTCCATCAACCAGCACCTCAAGAAGTCTTCCTTCATCCCCAAATCACCATTGGCCAATCAGATCTCAAATCAGTCCAGCAGTTTAATTACCTACGTAGCCTCATCTCCTCGGATGGTAAGATTGACGGGGAGATAGACAACAGGTTAGCAAAGGCATATAGTGCCTTCTGAAAGCTTCATAAAAGAGTTTGGCGAAATAAACACTTGAAGAAAAGTACAAAGATCAGTGTTTACAGAGCCATTGTGCTGCCTACTCTCTTATACGGATCTGAATCATGGGTCATCTACCGCCACCACCTGCGTCTCCTAGAACGTTTCCATCAACGCTGTCTCTGCACAATCCTAAACATCCACTGGTCAGATTATATGACTAATACATCTGTTCTAGAACAAGCAGCAGTCACAAGCATTGAGGTCGTGTTGCTGAGAACACAGTTGCGTTGGGCAGGACATGTCTCAAGGATGGAGGACCACCACCTCCCCAAGATCTTCCTTTATGGTGAACTTGCCACCAGCTGCCGCAAGAGAGGAGCCCCGAAGAGAAGATACAAGGACTCCCTGAAACAACATCTCAGCCTTGGCCATATTGATCAACATAACTGGTCTACTCTGGCCTGGAGACACACCATCTATAACGCTGCTGATGCTTTTGAGAAAAGACAACGCAGAAAGAATCGTGTCTTGCAGAATAAACGATCTAAGGAGTCTTTCTGCTGTGCCTTTTGCAACCGGACGTGCCTGTCTCGTATCGGCCTTTTTAGCCACCAACGCGCTTGTAACAAATGTGGGTAGAGCCCTTCCCAAATCTTCGTTCGGAAAGCCTAGCCATGATGACTATACTAAGACATTAATGCTTAATTCTGAAGACAGTTTGATAAATGTAAATTATGTTTGTTTCAGTAATTTTACTTGTAAATTAACAACTTCACACTGATTATAAAGCAACAAATTAATGAGAAAGCATTTGCTGAGCTCATGTGTGAATTCCAGCATTTGCTTTGTATCATTCAGCCAATAAACATTCCCGAATGATAGGGCATTTGTGTTTTCTGGACAGGTATGTGAACATTTAAGAAAACCTTGTATTTGAGGGTGAAATATTTCTGACACTTGTTTACTACTTATACCACTGATAATAAGTTTCCTTGGCTGTAACTTCATTGGCATTTTGTGAATCCACCCAGGAAAGAATAAACCTATGATTTCTAGTAGCTGGATTCTTAAGATGCTGATACTTTGGAACATTAACATAACTTCCTTTGTTGTTCAGACCTCAATGTGATTTTATTATTTGATATAGGCTGCTATTGCCTGGTTTACTTTTCCCTTCTACTAGAATTACTATTGAGGGTCAGAGACATCCCAAAGGCGCTGTGAAACCTTGAATCCTCCTCAAATTTTAGCATTAGAGGAAGGTTACAAGAAAGATGAGCTTGGGTTTATAAAGTTCATGAGGACCATGAGCACACAAGCAAACACTAGGATAACATTAAAGGCTCCAAGTTACCAGCACTAGGAAGAAAACTAGCTTCTGGGATTGGAAGGAGACAAAGACCTTTCATCCTTTTGATAAGCTCACCTTGAAGAAGAAAGGTGAATACTAAGGCAAAAGCAGGTCCTTGTAAGTGCCAACATAGGCCTGTCAAAGTGGTTACAGCTTTGAAAATAAATCACGTGCAAATCGAGCAAGAATTTGTTCCCCATAACCCTATTTTATTTTCATCTTTCTATAAATTTATTTACAGGACTAACCTTTTTTCTCAGTCAGAAGCAACCTAGGAGCTGTGAATTCTTTTGATTAGAAGATCCTTATGGCTGTGTAGCAAGAGTCTACATGAAACTAGAATACTGGTTTTGGTGATGGCCTAATGGAGGAGTTCAATCTGCAGTTCATTAAAACATTCAGATCAAATGACAGCAGGCAGCTTGCCATTGGAATTATTCTCCCTTCCTATGTAAAGCCGAACATTCATGGAATCTATACTAAAGAGAAACAGCTTGAACAAGAAAAGGTATTTTCTAATGTGTCAACAGCAAACTAGATTTTAATGTACTTAAAATCTTGGACCAACTGGTGTAAGGCTAGGTTTAATAATTTGATTCTTATACACAATGTGAATTTGTATATAACAGTTTCTATACTATTAAAAATGTATAGTTTAAAATTATTTCTGTAGGTTTACCTTTTACTAAATTAGTATAAATTTTTCATAATTGATCTCTGCATTACCCCAAAGTATGTCTGGCTTAAAGACACAAGTATATTCATCCCTAATCTCTAAACCTTTAAGCTCTGACTCTGGATCACAAAATACATGGTTAAGATTTTGTCATTCAAACTCCAGCAGTACACCAGCCCTTGAGAAAATGTAATGAGGAGAACAGGCTAAGCCCAGTAAGGAAGACACCCCAGAAAGTTTAGTTTCTTGGAGAACAAGAAATAAGAGAATGTTCCAACCAACTGAAAAAATAGATGCATTTAATTTTTGTGCAATTTTTGTGGTCAATTTTGTATTATTGCCTCCTTGTAGTAGTAGTACAATGAGTGCTATTTCCAAAGTCAAAGGTGGATGTTAAAGTAAGGGTAAGTGAGCAAAATAAAAATAATTACAAGAGTCACCCTCTATGTGTCTTGGAAGTTACAACAACAAAATGCATACCACCTGTGAAGAAAAATTTCTAGGAGTCTGAATCACAAGGACATAACATTTCAGAAGAACTCTGAGGGTTTTGGGTAAGCTTGAAGAAGATACCTAATTGTGTAACTATAAAACTTGACAAGCCATGAAGAAAACAGTGAAACCTTTTAGTAGTTGTGCAGGCATCCTTCCCAAAGGCAGGGGTGGAAACGTTTAAGGGCACACACAGACAAACACACACACTTCTACAGTTGCCTGTAAGAAGACCAAGAGGAGCTACCTCTCTGATTCACAGAGAGGAAGTAAGAAAACCATGCTCCTACTTTTTTATACATTGGCCTTAGCATGCTCTGAAGGAATACAAGAACAGCTGTGTGAAGTCAGAACAAAGGTCTGTGTAGCCCTGTATCTGCCCTTCAATGATTAGCAGCACACACAGACATGTGGCAAAGAGGAAAGGGAGAGGAACGGAGCATAGGGATGGAGAATACTTTATCAACCTCCATCAGTTTGGAACTTCTTGTCTCAGAACGTCCTGAGAGAGAGGTATTACTCAAGGGTTGGACTTGATGATCTCAGAAGGCTTTTCCAACCTGGCTGATTCTATGATTCTATATTAAAGTGGACCCCAGAGGATTTTCCTTCTCTGTCTTCAGCCTTGTTGTACATCGGAGTTACACATCATGTGATGAACCACACCAGGAAGCCTCAGTCACCAACTCCATGCCACTCTGGAGGGTCTAAGCCTGCATGATTCTTCCTCAGATGGTAACTGTTCACCATTGATTATCCCTCTAACCCTGCTGTTTTACCCTATCTCTCAGCAATTTATATTGAGGGCAGAAAATAAAGATTAGGGGATTTTTATTAACTTGTGTCTCAAAAATAAGATGCTTTGCATAATTTCATTCATTTCTTACTATAAGTTCCTTACAGGAAACACTCAGATTCTCTCCACAATTGAACTTCCTGAAGTAATTTCAGTAGGCTTCCACAAGCTTTTCACACAAGACCTGACCCAGGACAAAATTCTACCACAAATATATATATATATATATACATATACACACACACACCCCACATACCTGGGTATATAGCCCAGGCCGACATATTTGGGTTAGGAACACCCTCTTCAAGTAAAAGATCTTAACTTTAATCCTTTGTATTTCAACTGCTGACCATTTCTTGATAGAAGCTGTGAAGGTAATTGGTAAACTAAGTGGTGTTTGGACATTACCAAGTATTTCCTTTATATCACTAGGACCAAATTAATTGATTTAATGATGATACCAAAAAAGTAGGTTGTGATTATTTAATTTGGAAAAGCAAGTACTCAGAGTAGGACATCTGTTTTTCCATACTAATTTGCACTTTTCTGTCTCATTTTTCTCTCTGCTATGTTTTGAAAGGTGTTGGGTTTGTATCAGTACTCATCAAGCTTTGTGTAAATCACAGAATCACAGAATCTGCTGAGTTGGAAGGGATCCACAAGGATCATTGAGTCCAACCCCTGGCCCTGCACAGGACCACCCCCAAGAGTCACACCATGTGCCTGAGAGTATACTCCAAACACTTCTTGAACTCTGTCAGCCTTGGTGCTGTGACCACTTTGCCAGGGAGCCTGTTCAGTGCCCAACCACTCTCTGGGTGAAGAACCTTTTTCTAATATCCAACCTAAACCTCCCCTGACACAACCTCAGGCCATTCCCTCAGGTCCTGTTGTTGGTCACCACAGAGAAGAGATCAGTGCCTGCAATCAGATCTGATCAGACTGCAATGAGGTCTCCCCTCAGTCTCCTCTTCTCCAGGCTGAACAGACCAAGTGACCTCAGCTGCTCCTCATACAACTTCCCCTCAAGGCCCTTCACCATCTTTGTTGCTCTCCTTTGGACACTCTCAAACAGCTTAATATCTTTCTTATATTGTGGTGCACACAATATTCAAGGTGAGGCTGCTCCAGAGCAGAGCAGAGCTGGACAATCCCCTTCCTCGATCAGCTGGCGATGCGTTGCCTGATGCTCCCCGGGACATGGTCTGGCCCTCCTGGTTACCAGGGCACTGCTGACTCATATTCAACCTGCCATCGACCAGGTCCCTTTTCACATCACTGCTTTCCAGCATCTTATTCCCCAGTCTGTACAAACACTGAGGATTGCCCTGTCCCAGGTACAGAATCCAGCACTTGCCTTTGTTAAACTTCATATGCAGTGCAGCTCCTTCTATATTCATATCTGTAACAGCACATTTCCTCTAATTTTAAGATTAGTGTGTAAAGTCTCTGTGCTTATGCTTTAGATTAGATGGCCACTGATTTGTAAATAGTATGAGTCTTCAGAACTGTACTCTTTCTTCTGTTTAAAATCTAATAAAAGTTCAATTCATAGATGTCACGAATTGTATAAATATCCACTGCTTCCAAATCAATGTTCCTTTAGTAAATCTAAATGAAATCTTAGTAAGCATGCAGTAGGAATATAAATAGTAATTCACATAAATATTTATCCTTAATAATAAGTCATATCATAAACTTTCAGACTGGTGTCATTGTATATGTGATAATAATCTTTTATCTTCTGCTTGCATTCAGCTAGACCATACACAGTAAGATGATCTGTCAATACAAAAAGAAGTCTCAGAACTGGAAACTGATGTAAGTCACAGAGACAATCATCCATCAGCACCATCATCTGAGTACCCAGGTCACTTAAGACAATCATTCTCAAGATGGTGGTATCAAACATATTGAGTTGATTCTTTTATCCCATGAACAAGCTATGTCTACAGCAAGAACTTTTTCTGTAGTTTTGACGCTTCATGAATCAGATGGATTACAGTAAAATGATTCCAACCAATAGGATGCTTGAACTGGTCCTACCCAATGTTACATTTCCAATGGCAACAGGAAAGGCTGTTTAGGCAAATGACAGCCTGGCCAGTTTCTGCAGTCTATTCCCCTCAAACTGCTGCAGTTCCACGACTCTAGGAATAAAGATGTTGAAGCACATATCCCTGCCTTATCCTTCTACAATCCAGTTTTGTACCTATTATTTAAGTATTTGTCTTACCACTTATTGAGCTTGCTCATACTAACTGCCTTGACCGACTCCTGTGGCTGCAAGACCCAGAAGTTTACTACTTGCCAGGTAAAAATGTTCTTTACTTTGACAGTTAACTGTGGATAGCTGGTTTCCAAAACACATTATCCAAGCTAGGTTTGGTCTAGTCTGGTATAGCTACTGGTGGGCTTCAGCTGATAAACTCAGGCAGCTCTCAACTGTGTAGAAAAATCTCCAACAGCATTTGTCATCCTATTTTTCTATTGTCAGTGTAAAGGTTTTCTCCGTATTTACAAAGATCTGTTTAAGTTTTCTTTTGTATCTTCTCATCACTGTGTTTATGTGTTAATTTTAAAGTTGGCATGATAAATAGCCATGTGCTGGCTATTTAAGGAGCACTTTGTTCTCTTTAGCAATAATCAGCAATAATAAAGCCCTATTATTACTGATACCAGTGTTCCTGGTTTATACTGTATTGGTCATTTGTATTAGATGTGTGTGTGCATGTTGCTTAAGATCTCAGTAACAGATTGGTTTCCACTGAGCTGGGCACTGTAAAGGAACAGAAGAAAACCCTTTTCTTGTAGGCATACTAATGTAGCAAAAATACCTAGGTCCTTTTTTTTTTATGAAGATCTCCTTATTTAGAAAGTTATTACTGTTCTTATTACAGATTTTTGGTTATGCTAAGCCAGTACTCAACCACTGACTTCTCTAGAAGAAAGACACAGTAATACTTGTATATTTTATGGAATAAAAGTCCAATCAATTCAGTCCAGGTCAAAAGTGGTTTTGTGATCATTCATCTACCTTCTTACCCTTTCAAAAACAATTTTAGAGAATAGATCTGCTCTTTTAAAAATTTACATAGCCCCACCTCTTTGGACAAGTTTCCACAGAAACAGATTCTTCTTCCTGACCACATATTTTCATGGGATAAAAAGTCCTGTGTACTAACTAACTATTAATTTCTATGTACATTTTAAAAGGGAAACCAGGGAAATTCTTTTTTGAGTACAAGAAGAGTCTAACCATTTAATCCAGATGCTCCTATGTCTATAAAGGGTAGTCCCTGAGTATACCAACACCAGCTATTTCCTCTTGTGCATTCCATTACCTGAATTAACTGCACAGAAAAAGTCTCTCCCTGATGGTCATCAGACTTATACATTTATATACATATATTGTAATGATACTGCATATTTTTACTTTTTTTTTTCTCTCTTCTAAAGGAGCATCATCCAAAAGCCACAGTAGAACCATACTTACCTTTACAAACAGGATTTATCTCACACTTACTGTTAGGCAGAAAGGTTAGGAAAATAGTTTATGCTTAAAGCCGGACTGGATTAGTTATTGCTGATAAAAGGATAACTGTCAGGGTTACACTGCATTGTCTTAAACGGCTCAAGAAAAAGCCAGCTGCAGTTATGCACCACAGAGTATGACATGGACAAAGCCTATAAAAAGTTTTTTATCTACTGCCATTAATTTAAAATGACAAAAACCCCTCAGTGTGCTTCTTACGCACATGTGATGTGCTGATCTGTTTGTGGTTTCAAGATCCTAGTAAAGAGATGATCGTGTTCTGGAAAAGCCCTCCAGAGAGGGCTGTCAAACGTTTCAAAACGTGGGACTGCCACGATGGCATGCCGAGCACGGGGTGCCGAGGAGATCGACACCGGCTGCAGGACGGCCTCAGCAGCACCGCAGCCAGGATGGGGGGCTCTACCTTCAGGTCTATTTTTCTAACCTGAGACATCAAGCGCAAAAGAAGAGCCTTTAAAGCAATTAAGCTATGGAAAAGAGGCTCGTCCACATAGCCTAATTGGAAGGTCTCAAATGGGTATTGCTCCCTTGCCATGTCTTGCTCCACCGGAGTTAACCTGGAAATCGTGACTCGAGGCTGACGGGTTTATTTTTTCTTGAAGCCAACGTTTGCTTTGGGTTCAATCTCCCACGCACACGCACACCCCGCTCCCGGGGCCCCCGCGGGGCTGCCGATGCCGCGGCTGCCGGCCGGCCCAGCGGGCAGGGCAGGGCTGGGCAGGGCAGGGCTGGGCTGGGGCGGGGGGTCCGCCAAGGCCCTGGGAAGGCGCTGCCCTTCGCTCCCGTGCGGGAGGGCCGGGCTTCCCCAGTTCAGACAAGTCCTTGCCCCGCTCCCGCGGCGGCGGGTTTGGTGCGACACCGTTCTGACATGTTGTAACTGGTTTCCACACCCACCGCGCCCGAGAGCGACGGGAAGTACCTGCGATGAGCCCTGCGCCGCCGTGACTCGCCGCCGCCGCGATCGCAGCAGCCGGGTCGAGTCGCTCCGGAGGCGAGACCCCATCGCGGGGCACCGGCGCAGTAGGTGGGTGTGTCTCCCTTCAGTCTCCCCGGGACGGGACGGGTGGTGGCAGCGGCGGCGGCAGGGCAGCCCCCGCCCCGCCAATATCCCGCTGGGCGCCGAGGGACGCTTGGAACGGGGGCGCGAGGGTCGCGAAGCGGAGGCGGCGGCGCGGCCGGAGCGCGGGGGGAGCCGGAGGCGGCGGCGGGCGGGGTGGGCGGCCCGCGGGCGCGGCTCCCGCGGCTCCCACGCCGCGCTCCCTCCCGGCGCCGCGTTGCGCAAGCGGCCCCCTGAGCGGCCGGGCTGGGGGCGGCACACGTGCGGTGTCTCCCAGCGGAGGGCCGGCTGTTTTGCCCGGAAAGTTAACTTTCTGGTTGAACAAAAAATAAAAAAAAAAAAAAAAAAAAAAAAAGAAGAGGAAAGAAGAAAGCATTAGGAACGCTTGCGGTGTTGTTTTTCACTTGGATTTGATGTCCTTTGCATCCACAGAAAATACTGTAATGTCATTCATAATGAAATAATTGACTGTCACTGCTTAATGTAGGTAATTATTATTTATTCTTGATACAATTCTTTAATAGAAAGGGTGGTGGAAGGCAGCTGTCGTAAAACGCCTGTTTGTTCTATTAAAGGCTGGTCATGCCAGGCCCTTAAGCTGTGGGGAGAGAGGCTCCTTGGCTGAGCCATGGGCCAGAGGTAGTTAGGTGGATGCCCCAGAAACCATACGTGATAGAGGGGCTTGCAGCAGGCTGTTCCCGAGCTTTAAATTTCCTTTAACAGGGGTGCCAAGGTTGAAACTTGATTCAGAACTTGTCAAAGGAATCACATTTCCATTGAAAAAGAGATACGGTCGTCCTGAGGAGAGCACTATGGCCAGGACCTTGCCAAGGACCGGCTGTAGGAGCCTGAGGTTACAGCTGCTCCACAAAGTTGTTGAATAGGATTTTTTCAAATCTTGTGAATATTAGTAAGGCAGGGAAGTTTCTTGTCTTTAGCACTAGCCTGGAGGACTGTGATCCTGGAACCCATGTAGAATGTTGTGTCATTACTGGACATTTGTAATCTGCTGCTTTTGTAAAGTCCAGGATACTCTCTATATCTTTCTACAAAAAGGCATGTTTTCTTCTTTGTCGAAGGAAAAGGGCTTTTCTTGCTGGGTTCCTCATAATGGCATTAGAAAGGTCTGAGCATATTGTTAATAGAAGGACAAGATGATTACCTCAGTGCAGGATTCAGAATTTGTGTTCTTCAGCAAAAGTTTCAGTTTTAGCAGCTGCATTGAAGTTCAAATTCAGTTTAAGCCCTTTAATGGCACTTATTAAAAAAGTGATTGATCCCTGTGTCCAAACAGAGAAGATGGCTGATATGCTGGGCTGGGATTAACAGTCAAGTCTATTTCTCAGAGGATGAACAACTTTGCTGGTAAAATTTGTAATCATGTACGTGAAATCTGATAAAGATCTGCAAGCCTCCAGAGGTGGGCCACATTCTGCACAATCTTGCTAATATAATTGTTGACCTGAGGAGGACCTTTGAAGACACAAGCTTATTATACAGAAATCATAATACAGACTAGAAGAGAACACCAAAAAATTTATTTAAGAATTTTATCTAAACCTCTGTCTCTCTATCCAAAATTATATTGTTTCATAGGTACAATTTCTACAACGTAGCTCTTACCTTATAAGGAGGAAAATACCTCTGTCAAGACATTGAGAACTTTTGTTAAATAGACTTGAAGCCATTGTTTTTATTTGGGAGTTTTCTTTTGTTTCACACAAATATATCTCATGCTGATTTCCTTAATTTCAAAAACCAGCATTAAAATTTTTTCATTTGTCTCAAGTGTTCTGCGATTTGTTTCCATGCTGACAAATTTTACATCTACTTTCTTAAATAAATCTGCACTGCTTTAAGCTTCTTTTGTAAACAGCACTTGTTAATCAAACATCAACTTCAAAGATGTTCACTTTAAAATGATTATTCTTGTTAGGAAGATGCCGCACTAGAAGTCTCACCTTTCCAAGATTACATATGTTTATACTCTGCTTTCAGCATAAGTCTGAGCATAAGTTGCTGTATTTGACGTATGCCACAATTAATTAATTAATTGATTATATTCGATGAAAAGTCAAGCAATTACAACTGGTATACTATTACGAAAACAAATCAAAGAACCAAACCAAATAAAAGAAATGTAGGTGAGCCAGAACACACATGCAATCTTTTTTGCCTTTTATTTGTTCATAGCTTTCAATATTTGGTATTGCACAATGTTATATAGTAAGTATAGTCCAGTTCCCTTATATTGTTTTCAAAGGAAAGAGTGAGAAGAAGAAACAATGTATTTAGACAAGCTTTTGAAATAAACACATAAGTCTTTCTCAAGTGTATACATTCAATCAGTAACAAAATTTCTATTTGAAAAGTATATCCATTCTAAAGTAGTAAGAGTTTTAGAAATATCTTTAATTTCCTTTTATAAAAAGCATGTCATAATAAAACTGACTGTTTTACTAAACTGGTTAGAAAGTTACTTGTCCTGGAAGGCCCTAAAAGAGAGTTGTATTGGGTTCTCAGTACAGTCACCTGTAAGTGTTCAGACTCTTCAGAATAACTCAGCTAACTGCATTTCATATCTTGGTTGTTCTTCATTCTTCATTTAAAATGTCTTGAAAACCTGTTCCAGATGATTGGCTTCCCTGGGACACTGAAGTGACTGTTTTAATTTTACAATATTCTAAGAGTTTAACTTCTGAATTGGATATCTGTCACAGGAATACATGTAGTTCTCAGTTGGAGGGAGAGCAGTCAGATCCCTTTGACTTGCTGCTTTCCAGTTCACCACAAAGAGCTACTCTGGAAGCAGCCAGGAACACTCCTTTCCCTCAGGCTCGAAAGCAATCCTATCTGGGAAGATCTACCTTGCTGCTTGGCTGAGAGACAGGATTCAAATGGAATTATTTCATATGACATGCTGATGCCAGCCTCAGATCTGGATTTTTCTTTCTTGGTCTTTTTTTAACCTCAGTCTTCCCAAGTTCCTTATAAATCTTGATTTAATTGAACATTTAATTGATTTTTGAAGTATCAGTAATTATGGAGATCTCTATTTTCATTCCTTTAGGTTAATATAGCTAATTTACGTTTCCTTTCAAAAAGATTTAAACTGTTCCCAGCAAACAGTGGAAAACAAATGCACTTTTTTGCAAAAATATCTGAAAGGTCTTGATGGGGAGAGAGAATTGTGTTAAATTTATATGACAGTAAATGAAACCAGAATGCTGTATGACTGTTTTTTGCTATTACACTGCTATACTATTTAATTAGGTTTGTAGGGAAACCCAGCATTAATTTTCAAGCTATCCTATTTCTGCAGGGTTTCGCTTAAGCTTCATGCCCTGGAAGATGAAACAGTGCTACCATGTATCATGTTTCTATTTTACATGGCCATGCTGATGCCACTGTCCTGAAATACTTCCCCCCCCTCTTACTTGCCCAATGCAGAAATCCAGTGCAGTTTAGGTTTTAGGTGAATGGTGGAGTTGCTGTTTATTCTCTCTCTGTCTTAAATCCCACATTAAATCCCACTGAAAACAAATCTGTCAGCCCTTGCTAAATGAAATTAAAAAAAAAAAAAGAATGAATTTATAAAACATCAGCAGTAAACAACTTATTATTAATGTTTTGGAAAAAAAAAAAAAAAGTTAGATTAAAGCAGCCGCTCCTTTTGGCAGAAGGAATGAACAGGGTGGAAACTAGACATCGGATTGCTGATTCAGAGTTTGATCCCAGATGTGGGAGGATAAATCTTTCTCGAGTTCCTCATAACTGACTGAAATGAGGTAGGCTGGTCCTGCTTGGGAGCAACAAGTGGGTTAGATCAGCATGGGAGAAGAGATACATAAGGAGAAGTACCTGAATGACTGTGGTTTCGAAGAAGCCAGAGAAAAGGGATGCATTGCAGAGAAAGAAATGCATCAAAAAGTAGGAAATTTAATTGGTTTCTGAAGCGTTTCTTTCAACACTACTCTGTCACTTGTTACAAAGAGGGTTTTGAAACACAACTTATGGTAGCGTATTGGAACATGCATCAGGTATGTGTTGGTGTTACTGGTACAGATGTTCAGTGTATTATGAGCTCTGATGTAGGACTTCACCAAGTCACTTAATTATGTGTTTAGTTTTGTCGTACGTAAAAGCTCTTTATCTACCTCTTTAATATTCATTTGGCAATATTAGTCTCTGAGCCTTTTCAAAACATTTTTAAATTCTTGGAAGATGCTAGAAAAACTTAGAGCAACATTACCAGAAAAGTATTTTAGTTAATATCTGTGTGCATCATAGATCTCTAGAAATATTCTGGTTGTTTTCTTACTTTTTTCTCTTTGCAGATACATTTCATCAGCTCATGAATGGGAGCTTAAGAGACTTTATACAAAATATATATGAAAATGGAAACTTCATCTTTGCTATCCTCCTTACATGATGAATGCAGATCAGACAACTATATTGAACCACATTACAAGGAATGGTACCGAATAGCTATCGATGCTCTGATTGAAGGAGGTTTAGAAGCCTACAAAGAATTTCTTTCCAAAGAGAGATGCTCAGAGTTCCTAGCGGATGAGGAAATTGATTATATTTTGAACAATGTTCACAAACTTCCCCAAAACACAATTTATTCCTCTAACCATGCCATTGATGACACCTCTTCCTCGGGAACTTACTGGCCCATTGAATCAGATGTGGAAGCTCCAAATCTTGACTTAGGTTGGCCCTACCTGATGCCTGGAATTTCTGGTGGCACAAATATTGATCTGCTTTTTCATCCACCACGAGCACAGCCTTACACTATAAAGGAAACTATTCGGAAGATGATACGAGATGCAAGAAAGGTAAACGTAAAAAATATTATTGAAAAAAAGTGGCAATAATAATCTAGTTGTTGTTTAATTACAAGCTTTTATTATTATTATTTTTTTCCTAGCAAGAAAATATTATCTGTCTGCTCTCAATTCAAACAGAAAGATTTTCCCAAACTGATATCAGTCCTTTGGTGTCACATGCACCAGTGTTACGAACCTTAGTTCAAAGGGAGCAGGGGTTAATTGGAGGGATTAATGAATATTACCATTATAATGAATAATTACTATTTTACTGTAATGCTGACCAGTGCATGAGAAATTTGTAGATAATCAGCACACTTTTTCTTTGACCTCAGTTGAATATATATATTATATATACCTCAAGTGATACAATTTTGTATAACTGCAGGATATATACTAAAGTTTCTGTCTTGCATCAGGGGAACATGCGTTGGTTTGGTATGGCAGACAGTTATTATGAGAAAACAACACTTTGATGTACATCAGACTCATGTACCTCGAGAGTCTCGGGTTTTGTGATTTGCACATGTCCTTGCAGAAGTTAAAGACAGCTCAGAAGAAAAAAAAAAAACAAACTAGGCTTAGGCAACAAGGAAATAGTTTTCCTTGGGTATCTTACCTTCATTTCTGACTAACCACTAGAAATGTGGACACTTCTCCAAATGTACTTGTCTCCACTTAGGGGCACTTGGATCTTCAATTTCCTATGGCACACCCAGCTTACAATTCAGTGACAGGGTACTGTATGTACAAACCACCTTTTGCTTTCAGTGTGTCAGTTTGCAACTTTTCAAGTTTTAAACTTTTCAGTTTAAAACAGTGTCAATTAGAAAAAAGAAACACCAAAAAATGTATTATCACGCAGATCTGTTTAACACTGTGTCACTTTACTTCTAACAGATAGGACAAGGTTTCAGAAGTATTCCTAGTAAGTACGTCACACTCTGATTTCTTCCCCATGAAATAAAATTGTATTCTGCATGACTATGAGCTTTAAAGCAGTAGGATGGGCTCTAGCTTGCATGCATCTGTAAACACGTCAGTGGCTGAAATATGTGTGCATATGTGTGCAGTAGAAACAGGCTGAAAAGGGCGGGGAAGGGAAGGACAGCATCTTTTTACACTGTCTCTCCTATATTGAAATAAAGCATATAATTTGTTGCGGTAATAGAGTTATCACTAGGCCTTTTACCCTGCAGTTTATAGTTTAGAATGACTGTATGCTCAAGGAAGAGTTAATTACTTCTCTCCTTCTTTGTCCATTTCAGAGTGAGAGTCGGTGTTTTCTGTTTTAGTATGTAGTGAGACTTGACCGTGCCTTGCCCAAAATACTCTTTTTCAACTGCAGCTCCTGACCTATCAATGGATCCACTGTAAGGGAAACCACAAAACCACAGTTGATTCTATTCCAAAGACTAGTTCAGTTTTGCTACAAGATCTTGAAATACCGTGAAGAAAGACCATTTCCCATTAGTTGCCATGCTTTTTGTGACAATCTGCATGCAATCCAGTCCCTCCCAAATGTCTCTCTGGAAAGAAAGGTGGTGCTGATTAATACCACTTTAAGGAGTATGCCTCCTTTGAATGCAGCTATAGAAAAAAAATTAGGTGTGATTCTTGCTTCACTTTGCAAAAGGGTTGGAAATGTAGTATATTGGCTCCATGGTGTGTTTGTAGTGCTTCAGCTTTATAAAGAGGATATTTTGTGTGTGTCACTGTAAATCTGACAGATGAAAGGTTTGTTTAGTTGATCAGCACAACCTCAATGTCAACAACTGTAACACTTGATACACTGATATAGGTTGGTTGCTTCAGGGAGCAACAATTAAATCTAAAGACATAATGTTGTTAAGCCTCATCTGTCAGCAGATCCATAGAAAAGTTTAAAGGATTTCTAAGTAAGGTAAAATAAGGTATTTAAAACATGCTTACAGTAGGTAAACACTTTGTAAACAGGCCAGCATACTTCTCTCAAGCCACTTATAAAAAAGCGGTTATATTAAACAGGATTCTTTGTTATGTAGTCGTGGAGATGTGTAGTCTTATGAACATATTCAAAGGCAATAGGAAAATATTACACATGAAACACAGAAACCTGGAAAGAATAAATCGGCAAATCATGTTCAGCCAACGTGGCTCTAAGCAAAATTTATGGGAATTTCAGCAAGCTTATTTGTGAAAGTAAGCAGGCTAGCATACTTCTTGGAGGTGGGCATATTCATACCACCTAAACTTTAAGCACCAAACCTAAGTGCCTGAGTTCAGGCACTGATTTCCCTGGGCTACTTGAACTCTCAGTGCAGTAGGAAACCAGTTCCTACAAGAGCAAAGCAGAGAATGTTTCTGCAGTGATTGACCCCATGAAGGAACGCATTCGATATGTATTTATATGTACAAACTATCCCAAAAATTCATGAAGGAGACTGAGCCAATATATAAGGATATATATATATAGATAGATAGATATATCCTTATATAAAGATATATAAGGATAAGATGACACTATTAGTGGACTTACCCTTGACCTCTTTAGTGCTCGATGCATCACAGTGTCACTCCTTAAAATGATTATTACATATGTTAATTTTGACCTTAAGAAGACATGTTGTAAACAACATTAAGCAACTTGCTTGCTGACAGTGATTTTTTCCTGACTAAAGAGGAAAATCATTTGTAAAGCCATGCTACACTAGATTAAAACCAGCAACTATGAAAAAGTGGTGTAAGAAAAATCTTCTCACATGATTCTTAAATACATAATCAGCATAACAATTATGCATATCACCTTCATCGTAAAGCACAAGAGATATAATCATGGAATTTTTCTTACAGAAAAGGATCAATACTGTTAAGTTCTAGAAAAATGAGCTAACCATTTTAAGGAAATTATTCCATTCTTATGATACATGTTTCTGAACTTCTGTTAGAGCAGGGAAACTGCATCGTACATAGCATGGCATTCCATTGCCATCTGTACTGCAGCACTTCTGTGGGATAGGTGTGATGTTAGCGGAGTGCCTTAGGTCAAACCAAGATGTCAACAAAATGGGTTTACAATTGGTGTAACTAGACCTCATCTCCAAATGATACAGCTTGCCAATCACCTGCCTCTGTCAACATAACCTGTGTTCATGCAAGGAGGCTGTTTGGCGTGACTGTGTCAACTGGGGAGACACTAGTCTTTTTCCCATGTTGATACAACCATGTGAGGAAAAAGGACTTCAAGGTCTGTCTGACCTTAATGATGGACAAACTTTTGTAAACAAGCCAGTTGCCTTGTTTCTCTTATGTTTTGGAGTCTTCTACCTTTAATCATTGGCAGATTTCCGGCTTCTCTGAAGCTTGAGGTGCTCCTACAGCCTGACTCATCATGGCTGGGCTGTCTGAACAGCAACTGATAATGTTTAGCAGTTTTTACTGAGAAGATTATTCATCTGGGAAATGATATCAAGATGATTACTCACCTGTGTCAGGTTGATGTGAAACTTCCTTCTCTTACTATGAAGTAACACTGAGACTTCAAAAATGAAGTGTCCTCTCCCTGTATGGCTTTTCATAAGAGTTGCCTCAAAACTGTCAGTTATGAGAGTTGTACATGTGTGCAAGAAATATCTTGCACTGTTCTTCTCAGGTGTGATTGACAGGGTGAGGCAACAGGGGAAGACAGGACAGAGCACCAAAGGGTCCTTCTGGCAGTGTGTTTTTCTCTTACTTCATTAACTGGATTCCTCTGTCGACCACAGAGTACTTCCTACACAGTTTTAGAGAGAATGCTCAGCTGAGTCTTTCAGGCTAATATCAGAATAAGGATCTGCTCTTCCGAGAGAGAAGTAAAACCTGTTTCTTAAAGAACTATGTTGTTTAGACAACCCAAGGATTGCTGGTTTGCAGCTCAAGCTAGAAAATGTTGAAAGACTTTCCTGACATACTTTTGGGATTTCTGATGGATTGTATGAAGTTACATGCTATTCAGTAAATATGCAATACTTTTCACTGATTTTATTTTATTCAGATAGACGAGCAAGCTTAAGCCTGGATTCATACAGTCAGTGATAGTTTTAAGACTTTTTAAAAAACATAATTGCTTGGAAGCTTAAATAAAAATTTAAGTGGTTGTTTTATCATTTTGGAAAATTAAAAAAAGGCAATTGTTTTTGCTGAATTACTCATGCTTGGGTTTTTTAATATGAGAAAAGGTTGCAAAACTTGGACCCTTGGGGAAGAATTAAGTTACACACTATAAACAAGTGTAACTTGTTATTAGTCGTGCTGGACACTGTAGGTAGGCACTTAGTAAGTCAAAAAGGACTTCCTTTGAATTCTTGTGAGAGAGAGTTATGAACAAAATATAATGTCTGTGTTGTTTTCTAAAGCAGTGGACTGAGTGAAATAAACAAAAACAATTGACTCACTTTACAAATATATAAGAAGGAAAATATTTTCTTTAGTTTAGGGGTTTTTTAAATTTATTTTGTTTTCTGTTGTTTCAGGCAAGAGTGAGAGGTGTGTTACAGCAAAAAATATTCCCTATTAATTAACTATTAATCACTTGATACTTTATTAATAATCACTATTATTCACTGTTAATCTCATTTGGTCATGTGTATAATACAGTAATAGTCTAGTACTGGCTGCAATCTAGTATGAAAGAAAATCAAATTCTTTACATGCTTATATGAAGAGCAATGTTTCTGTACAGAAAGAAACTTGTAGAATATGGGTGTGTTGAACAATCTTTTATTACTCTATCAGCAATACTGTTTGCCAACTATTTTAAATGTAATTTGGACACAGACTGGAACAATGATAATGAATTCTGCTTATGGCAATGCTTGTCTTAGCTCATTAATTGCATCAGTACGAGCAGAAGAGAGAGAAGGGCTGCGCTTTTTTGTTCATAGAAGCCAGAGCAGTCTGCTGAATTCAGGGAGAGGGAAGAGATAAATGCAGTAGTTTTCCCACTCACATATTTTCTATATTATCTGTAGAGTGAGAATCAGTGGATATAATTTTTTTTACGCTGAGAATAACACAGAAATACTCAGTTTCCAGCCAAAGACATATAGGCAACATTTTCCGTGACAAAATATTCCATCTCACCAGGATTTCAGCAGGTGCCTTTTGGTTCAGGTGCTCTGCTGAAGGGTCAATTCATCATTCACTTCCACTCAACTTCCATTAAATGGCTTCCTGATAGTTGAAAACCAGCATGGCAGTCGTGTATGGTTCCCAGGTGAAACATAATTTTTAGGTTTTGATAGATTTATTTGAGAAAGTGAGGTCATGTCCCAACCTTTCTAATTGCACAGAGTATGTGCCATGTGTTGGAAGAGGACACACGCCTTTCTCTTGATGCTACTGTTGTGTGACCCAGTATCAATTTTTTGTCATCACAAAGTAATGCTGCTCACAGCAAGTAATTATTTTAGGTATTTATCTTCTTGGATTTGCCTTTGGAGTCTTCACAATATTTTACTTGCTTGTCCCTTTCTCTCCCTGCTGTCCTGCTCCCTCCATGTAAGGGTAGTCCCAGAGCAGTCACAACAGTACATTCACAATGCAGGCAGAGAGGACTGCCGTCAGTGGGACACATCTGCAAACACTTTTGTAATCTGGAAAGCCTGGGACTTCTGGAAGTGCAGTTCTTATACACAGTTGCTCTAAACGTGAAATCCACAATTTTTTGTGGTAGCCCTCCTGCTAGGTGGGAAGGATCCAATTCTGAAGAGCAGTCAGAGATTAGGGCTAGCCTGTGGAGTGGGAATTTTTGATAACATAATTTTTAATCAGTTGTGGTGATTTTTTACTCAGGTTTCTGTCTTTGCAAGACTTTTGACATTTTCAATACTCCTACATTAAAAGACGTAATTAAATAATTTATAGATATTACCCTTTTTATGTCACGAGTGTGTTAATGTGTTACCAAAATATCACACCTCCATCATGAATTTAAAAATGGAACAGGGAAAATTAAAGGCCAAATATTGCAGGCAGCTGTATTTCTTTATTAATGTCTGTCTCATTCACATATATATGAGAAGTAAGCATACACATATGCTTGGTAGCAATTCTTTTCATTAAAACATTTTCTCTCATAGACATAAATCTTTGTCAGTCAAAACAAAAGTGCTATTAAGAAGTCATTTACGCTTTTTGCACATTGAGTAGATTAAAGTGTTCTTTATCAAATTCAACAATAACTTTGTACTATAGTTAGCTGGAGCAATTACAGATCAAAATATGCTATAAATACAAAACTGTTGATGTAAAATAATTTTGCCCTGGCAGAATGCTCCTTTCAGTGCCCAGACTACTGTATTTGGGCTTTGTCCCTCTCCTTTTCTTGCTTGTAAAAAAACCCATGATAATGTTTAAATGTTATTTTTGTTTGTCTGAATTCCTATCCTGAAGAGATCTCTGTTTTTCTAATTTTTTTTTTCAGCCAGGAAACAATCTTGCCTGAAGAACTGTAGGCTTAATCACTTCACATTCATATTGCCATAAGCCTTTTTTCATGTCTTGCAGTTTTAGCATAGCTTTTGATCTCGTGTTAGCTTTCCAATATAGCCAGTGATGCTCTGTGGGATGGGGGACACACTGTGGGTGATTTTAACCTTTAAATTTGTTTGTTAGATATCAGAATTTGGAAACTAAAATATTATACTGTCTTTGGTAGAATTTTAAATGAACATAGCTCGATGTGCAGATACCTGTAATACTGCAACAGTATTTGTGTATCACAGTGTGGTAGAAATTACATGGAAAGTGGAGAAGTGCTGACATGGAACAAAACAAAAAAGTTCAAAATTTCCCATTCTTCTGTTTGGAAAGAGTGGGCTTGAATGTCAATGAGTTACATGTATGAAGCTTCCTCATATATCAGATCTGAGTACAAGTATCTACTTCACTTCAGAACAATCTGCTTAATGCTGCATTATTTTCCTCGGGGAACACTGCAAGTATTTCAGTACAGATGATAAAGAGGTCAAAGTACACTTTATTATTTACATCTCTAAGAGAAGTGCAGGTCTTGCCATAGACAGCAGTGCAGTCATGCCTTTCCTTTTAGTCTGTTGATAAAGTATGTCTATAACCATTTTCTAATAAAGATACAATAAAATTACAGTAGAAGTTAAAGTCCACTTTTTCAAAAATGCTAGCAGCATGCCTGAGACCTCAGAGGGCTTTTGCTCATTAAAATCCAACTGTAATTTACCTTTGGAAGGGAGGAAGCAGTGACCATTACTACTTTACAGTAGGATCTCCAGACATCCATAAAATGACTCACCTCAATAGAGCTGTTCAAAACAAATAACTGCAAGATCTGGCTGTGGCTTGCTTGATCAACAGTTCATAATTTTTCAGCGTACAGTCCACTGGTCAGTTAGCCAGAAGTTATAGTAGTGTTATTTGCATTAAAATACAGAAGTAGAAGCAACCAAATTAGCCATCTCTGCTTTCCTTGCCTTTGTTTGGCATCTCTTCCTATATCTTGGGTGTTTGTTTTCTGAAGCTGTAAATGTCATTATGTTTCGCTGTGTGTCTGTGTATCATATAGGTTACTGGTGTCTTAATCTTCCTGATTGGTACCAGCCAGTACAGACATACCACTACTATAATATAAAGAGTAGATTCAGAATTTATATACTCTCCTTTATCCTTAGCCAGCAAAAAACATGACCAAAGTGTGTGCAGTTTCATAGATGAGAATATTGAGCCACATTGAGTATTAAATGAATATAAATCACAATTCAAAAAAAAAAAAGTACAGTTATAAACAAAAAGCGTAAGAGTATTATACATTAGTAAACAGTATGCAGAGCAAGTAGAGGCTAGCTTTTATTTTCTTGCCTCTCTGGTTTTGGTTGATAATAAAAATCACAGTCATGCATTTAGAGTTATGAAAACTAGTTTCTGAGGAACATCAGTACTTCTCCAAAAAAGTTGCAGATCGTAGATTTGTAGTGCTTACTTTTAAAAAATATTTGTAAAAGCATAAAGTCGTTTCTTATCTTCAGATAAGGAGGGTGTATCTTTAAAACAGACACAGGGTGTTCTCATACCTTATCTAGGAGCAGATTATCTTAACCAGTTCTGTCTCTTGGTCTGGAGTGTTTGTACTGACTGCCCAGAAGATATAAAATGTGAGGGAACCAGAACAGATTCCTCCAAACCAGGATCTGTGGTGATCCCTGCTTTCCCCAGCAAGGTGTGTGGGCATAAAGCTGCCTTCAGAGAACTTTTATCCAGGGATTTTTGCTAGCTGCAGCACCAGATCTCCTCAGGCCTTTTCACTTCTGCCAGTGATCCCGCTGTCAGAGATGAAGCTGGGTGATAGGATAATATGAGAAGTTATGCACCGTATCTCTTAGAGATGAAAAGAAAAGCTTTGATACCTGCTTCATCCACTAGCAGTCAGGCTCGAAGAGTAGCACAGGATTGTGTGTTCAGGTAGCCAAATAGGTGTGCCTTCAGTTCAAACAGCAGATATAACAGCCTTATTTTCATGCTGTTTCCTGGGGCTGCAGGCACTCTTTGCCAAGCAGGGTGTACTTCAGCTCAATAAACTCCCTTTATGACTTAAGTACTAGGTAAAGCACTGGACATCGCCTTCAAATTCAGGTGAATCTGAATGGCATCAGCCCACAGAAAGTATTGTAGTTAGTGTTTTACTGCTAGGCTTTTGATGCTCAGTAAGCCAGAAATAATAAAGATGAGATGAAATAACCAGCACAGAAGAAAAGTATGATTCTCGGTGGGACCTTTCTCAAGAAATGCCCTCTAAGGAACTAAGCCCTTTAAGCTGTTCAGAATTCGCTGCTAGTGAGCTGTGCCTTCTGATCAGAGACATCAGAGGCAGCAAAGAGAAGTGACAGTGTCAAGCCAGCAAATCTGATTTGCCTCAAATGCCAGCGAGATACTGCTCGTCAAAATGACAAGCTCTCCATCTAGCATGACAAAGCACATTAATATCTGAAGCTATCTTCTGTTCTGATAGTTTTTTGGCACTGACTAATGATGGATTAGCATTCAGGCAAGCAATAATTGCCTGAAAAGTTGCTGTCAAGGGTGTGGGTTTCTTTTAAATAATAGACAGGTATATGTGGCAGCACAGTATATGTTTGATGGAGATCAGTAACCTGTCTTTGCTGAGCATGGGCCTAAAAATATAACCATCTACAGATCTACCTCTTACAATAGTATGTACTCTTACAAGTCTACAGAAAGTTGCTTTAGAATGTTAGCAAAATCTGTATTATTTTGCACAAAGGATATACTTTTGAAATGAGAAAACTAAGCATAGAGATGAAACTGGAAATTATGACTAATTCTTCTATATGTTTATTATTTGCTATCACCTTTTTCATGTTTTAGCATTACAAGAGAACCAGTAATATTATTATATTTTCATAATAGATTTTATGATGCACAATATGATTGCAGTAATATCATCATCTATTCTGTTAATAAATTCTAGACTTACTGAATATCAGTAAGCCACTTGTGCCAGAAATCTAATTAGTCAGGTGATTTGATTTCTTATGTGTAATTTTAATGATGAAAGTGGAGTCCAGATCTGAAGTGCTGTGATACAAGATTGCAGTCTACCATTACATGATTTCTGTCATGAGTAAAGGCTTAGTACTTTGTGTTGAAGTAAGAGCGGCTAAGCAGTGTCTTTGCAATGAGTTCTTGAGATGTCAGAAAGCTCTTCTGTGTAAGTGTCAGAGCCTTGCAAAGCCAGGGCTCCAAGTGCTTTTCGGAGAAATAAAAAGGAGGGAAAAGGTGTGCTGTTCTTGGGTGTTGGGAAAGAGGCATGTCAGAAGAGCAGGGATCTCTGCTAGTCCTTTCAGTTGATTCCTTTTGGAAACCAGTGTGTCAACTAAACCCTGTCTAGACCTTCTGAGGGGTTGTAGCACTCTGGAGCCTGCACCCAGGGTGAAAATGCTTGCAGTTTGAGATTACCGGACTGTTGCAGCATCATGTGGAAGGGGACAACTTTAAGATATATACAGGTGGATCAGTGTTCAAATCAGCTGAACTCTACTCTCTGGTGGTGTGCATCAATCAGAAGTAACTCCATGAGAATCCGTATCAAAGGGATGGAAGTAAGGCATGAAAGTTGTCCATATGGAGGTGACCATACTTACAGTATGATAGGAAACCTGTACATTTTTGGTTGTAGTTCCTTTTTCTTTCCTTCCCTCTTTACTCCCCCACTCCAGCTCTATTCCTTGGGCAGTCCTAGCTCCTCTGTCCTTTCTCCTTTCATTGTGCACCTCAAACAGGGGAGAGAGTTTTCTGCCTACTCCAGACACTTCTGGCATCTTCCTGGAATGCAGTTCCAGATGTGACATCTGGGAATGTGATGTCCCTCATAGGTCGATAAGGAAAAGTGGCTGCCTTGGAGGATGCTAGTACACCTGAAGCCAGTGCTTGCAGTACTATTTTTGTCTTTTCCCTATCCTCTGTCGCTCCCAGCAAGAACTTGTAAAAACCACCATGATGTTAGAAACACAGCAGTGCTTTTGAATTGCTAGTCAAATTGCTTAATTTTATTGCTAGGTTTCTGATTTTTATTATAAATTGTACATCTAACAGATTAAATATTAGAGGATATATATTTTCTGAATAGGACTGTCTTACTGATGTTGTTTGGCAACAATTATGAAGTTTAGAGATCTAGCACTTGTATATCAGAAATGACAGTACACTATTTAATTACAATGACTTGTATACAGAACTGATTTTCATCTCATTTTGACAAATAATACATCTTGAAACTTGAAAAGAATTTTTGAGGGGATATTTAGTAAAGGGCAGAAAGACAAAAATACAATACCTGCTCAAAGAAGACACTTTTTTTCTTCTTCAATCAAAATTAGATCCCTAATCCTGAGAGGATTTAAACACTCTAATTTGTATACATGAGAGGTTCCATTAACTTTACATGCATATGTGTTTGAAGGATTGATACCTAGGGATGTGCCCATATATCATTAAGAATATGATTTTAAATGTTTAATTAATCTCTTTCTCTTAAGTTATGCCACAGTACACTTGTAGTACAAAATGAGCTTCATCTTCAGTTGATTGTATCCACTGTGATGGATACAACTAAAAAAAGCAACTAAAAAAAGAATAATGTGTGTCCAAGCAGACTCCCGTATTTTTTTATTCTAAATAAAAACTGTTGTATAACCAAATATCAGAAACCCAAGCAAAGCATTGAAACTAGTGGAAGGCTTTACCTTCCCCAGATGCTATTCCATCCCTCAGTCCTCCTTTACTGATCCCTGCAGCCAGGCTCAGGTCCTGCAGAAGCCTAACCTAAAGGAATGGATGCACATGTGAATGTTATAGAAGATAGGCTGGTCCCTTCAAAAGAAGTACAAGAGTGAGACTAATTTATCATGTTGATACATAAAGAGCAAGAACAGATTTTGTCAATATAGAATATCTGTCAAAGAACATTTTTTTGAGTAATTTCCTATAAATGGCCTCAATCAAAACGATTGAGTCCTCTGCTAGCAAACCTTTACAATTTATACTGGGGATAAGGACTTTGTTGTGTCCTGCTACATTACACATGCTTAGTGAGTTTATATACACTGCAAGGAAAATTCCATGAAGTTTCTTAATTTGTATTGTTAAGACTTTTGAAATTATTGCAAAATATATATTGAAAGCACACATGCACTTTTTCATGCATGCTGGCATGCAAGTAAGAAAAATCAAAGAAAAAACTCTAAGTAATGAACATTTGGAATTTAGTTACTATGATAGAACTGTCCAAAATAGTTTATGGATTTTGTTTTTTAAATGCTCCATATTCTTAAATTAAAACAAAAAAACCAATTACCTTGAGAAATAGTTTCATGGACAGTTATGACATTATGTTGATACAAAGTGGTGTGTACACAGATAGACATACATATTTTTACTTTTCTTAGTAATTACTAATCACTAAAGTAATTTAGTGATGTTTCAAACAATTCTAGGGATCAGAATTTCGTAATCTGCTAAATTCTATGGAGAGACATTGGTCATACTATTGAGGAGGTTATTCGTTACATTTAGTAATAAAGAGTAGTCCTTTGAGATTCAAAGAAGAAAGCATTTCAGTTTAATGTGTTACTGTCTAGTTCATAACCCGTATGTCTATTTTTAAGGTAATAGACTGCACATAAAAAATACAGATAATTAGGAAAGGGAAAATACCTAATTTCTAAAGTATGTAGTAGTACTTTAATGCAGACATTGAAGCTACAAAGCTGACTATTGTATCTGAAAGCAGCATTAGAAGATGATATTTGACAGACTTTTTTCCATAGTATTTACTATGAAGATACCACAAAAAACTAGGTGTTTAAAGATTTTGGGGGATTTCCAGCAAAGTACATTGACATTCTAGTAGCACACCTATATGGGAATTACCTGTTGTGGAAATATGATCCTGAATGAGAAACAAAAAACTGTGGCATTTTAATTCTAAATACAGACATTTTTCTGACTTTTTTTAAAGAACTAACAGTAACATTATTGGCTGTATTTCAGTTCATCCTGATGTTCACACAGACTCTGTAGATTTAAAAACTCAAATGGAACTTACTCAAAGCTGATTGCTGTCATACAGTTTGTATAGAGATTTGTAATATGTGTAGTACGTGTAAAAGGAAACAGACATAGGTTTAAGCATAATTTTTCCTTGCTCAATAGATCCAAATTTGGGCAAATTCTGATCAGTCTTGGTTCAATGTGTGTCAAAAATTTTAGGACAAAAAATCCCTGATATGGCACAAAAGTACACAAAGCTTCTTGTCAATACCTCTTGTGTCCTAACAGTGGAGATGTTACTGATAGTTATGCTAAATATTCTCCTGTTTGAGATTATGAAAGAGATTACCTTAACCAGAGTTTAAGCTAATTCTCTAGTGAGGAGAAATTTGGAAGTATAGAAAACACTGTGTATAGAAAGCATATCATAATATACAACCTAAAAATAATCCAGTATTTTTTTTTCTGAATTAGTGACTTCCACTGACTGAGCTACAGTAAAAATTCACTGAATTTTATTTTTTGTTTTTCAACAGCTATAAATAAAGTCTGTAGCAATTTCAATGTAAGTAACATACATTGAGCTGTTCTGGTTTTGTTTTTAAATTGCTTACCTGTGGCTCTGAGTTGGATTTGAGCTTCAAACACTAAAAATATAAAGTATCCCATTTGGTCAATTTTATGACTATAAAATATATAAACCAAATAGGGGAAATCTCTTTACCTATTAAAAAAAAGAAAAAAGTGACATTAAATATTTTTAAATAATCTGTATTAACACGTTACAAAATATTTATATAAATAAATAAGCACACACACGCTGAAATTTCATTTAAAAGCTTGCTGTCAGCAGCTGCCACAGTAAATATTGCACCACAAGGTTGAAATGCAGAACACCTATGAATATGATGTGTACCAAAAATCTTTCATGGTAATTTTGAACATACTTGACTAAATTAATGCATTATGAAAATTGAGAATGGTATTTCACTTAGGACATTTTAATTAATGTCAAAGTCGTGGTTGGCTCTTGAAGGTCAGCAGGTTGTCCAGAAAGGATTTTGATGTTAGTCAGCTATACACTCTTTTTCTTTCCGTTCTCAAATTTGCTCAAAACCACAAAACCAAGACAATCTCATATTAAATGTTTCATTTGTTTTCAAGTTGTAAAATATTCCTCAGTGTTTCAGAGAACGATTCATCTGCAGTTTTTGCTTCCTTGGTTGTTTTTGGGTGCTTTATGCCTGGGAATTTGAAGTGAATGACCCTTTGCGCTGTATCCAGTGAGAGTTCCTATGCTCCGGGTTCATTCCCCTCTAAATCCCAGTGGCAGGGCTTTAATTTTGAACTCAGTCATAAGAGACGTGATTTCTCCCCATCACTATCAGTAACTGGGATATTTTAATGAATGCTTGTTTTTTTTAGAAATCAGTCTCTTTACTTCTTGATTATATGCTGTTTCTTGTGCTATGTTTATGTGTCCTCTTCATGAGCCCTGTCATTGCTTTCCTTTTCAGATATGATTTTCTAATTGATTTTACTGAAAGTTGTTTTGAAAGAGAGCTGAGTAAACACGTGCCTGTAATCAATGTTCGTATCCTTTAGAAACTCACTTCATAGGGCTTTCCCTATTGCAGCTGTTTCCAGACTGCAAAATCAGCAGAGGTTGATAAAACTGAGAGATTCACAGGTTTTGATGTCAGAAGGGACCATTATGATAATGACATCTGACTCCCTGCACAGCACAAGCCTGACAATGTTGCATCTTCAAAGAGCTGATACTAAGAATCAATCTGACCTTAAAACACTTGAGTGCTAGTCTTACAGTCAACTGTTCTGGGTAACCAATTAATAATTGCTCAGAAGATCAGATTTTTTTTCAACAATCACTTTTCTCTAAATGATGGAATTTGCTTGAGGAAACCCATGTTACAAGCTCAGACGAAGCCTGCTTGAGCTTTCTGCTTGTGTATCTCATCACTCAACATGACAGTCAGACAAAAGAGAAGGCACAGAGAATTTTAAATGCAGGACTGGATGCTGAGGTGAGGCTTTGGCTGCTTTGTAGCCACAGGGATTGCTTTCATAGGGACTTTGGGCTGCTCAGCCTCTCTATAAATACAGGCCCTTAGCCTCTGAGGATCTGTTCACATAGCAGGATTCAGTGCAGTGAGGAGATTCACGAGGAGCAAGGCATCTTCACCTCCTCAGAGCAGCACCTTTGCGTGACTAGACTGTTTCCAGTAGCAAAGTTAATTAGTAATGGGCTGACTCAGATGCCCTGCACAGGACAGCAATGTGACACTCACATACACACCCTGTATATTTTGTGTTTCCCAGATAAAAATAGATGCAATATGTTATTCCTGCATTAATTAAATGGTTTGCGCTTTACAGATGAGAAGCTTTCTGTGTGCACTAAAGTGTTGTTGTAAGTAATTTAAAAGGAATTTTAAAAGCTGCTTATTTTTTCTGGTAATTTTTCCAGAGTCTTTTATGACAGAGAAGTAGCAGAAGCAGACTTCAGTAAGTTTCTGTTCTTTTAGTTACACCGTGGATGATTTGGGAGGCCATAAATGACATTAGTCTATTAAAAATATATTTCTATGCTAGTATCTTCTAGAACTAGGTAAAATGGGAGTGATTCACATGCTTTTCTAGTTTCATTTTTCTAGTTTCATGCATTTGTATCCATTCAAAGATCTTTTACATCTTTTATGTTATTATTTGTATGCTTTTATTTTTGCTGAATATAAAAGTTTTGCTATTAAATTGGTATAGTTAAGACTTGGAAGACAAATTCCATGTAGAACACAGACTCCTCATCTCTAAACATGAATACTAGCTCAAAGTGATCTGTGAAGACATATACATAGTTTGGGGTACTCATGTACTAGAGGTTACTGAACACAGTTCAAGAGCTTAAGTTGAAATCTGCCTTCTCAGGTGCTTTCAATGGTTTAAAACTTAATATTTTGCATCAGCTTTTTGTATATTTGTTTCGTCCATGAGATTGTTTGTTTGCTTTAGAAGATTCAAGCAAAAATATTTCAGTAATATCCAAATACAAAAGAGAGTTATTTGCTTCCCCATTATCTGCCCGTGTTCTGATGTTATGTTTTTCTCACAGTGTTCCTCTATGCAGCTGTGAGAAACAAGAAAATACCTTTTTTTGTTGTTCCCTTGTGATACAGGTTGCATTTCAGCAAATGCTCAGTCACCCACATAAATGTCATGAAAGTCTTACCTGTTCCATACTTGACTCTTGTTTCATAGCAAAATTGTTCCTGTGTCAATTAAAATGATATATGCTGCATTTTTTATGATTGAAAAGAAACTGGAGTACCTTTTAATTACCAACTACTGATCACAGTTGACCAAAAATTATAAAGTCTCTGAAAAATTCCTTCCTGACAGCTATAACTCGTATCTCTAGTGAGTGCGCACTGCACCAACATCTGAAAGCAGATTCAGAATTACAAGGAAAGACTCTGACGAACAGGAAAAGATATACACCTTTTTAAGTGAGCAGGAAAAAAAGGAAAAAGCTGTCCTGTTATTACATCTGAAACAAGTGTTCTTTTTTCCCACTCATTTGTCAGTACAGTGCTGGTTTGAATCTTTTTGTCTAAAGGAAAGAGGCAAATGTAAAAATATGGTTTTTGCAGTCAGCGTGCGTGCGCGTGTGCAATCCTGTACATGCACATGTACACACTGTGCTACAGAAAGTGTGGATTCTAGGCATGAACACGTGCACAGGATGCATAGCAGTCTGGTACAGAGAGCCTTATTGTCATGAATTTGGAGTGGGCAGGTTAGTCAAGCGAAGATCTTTCCTGAGATCAGAGAGGTGCTTCATAAGAACAAATATTTATTTGAAGGGCACTAGTTTGCATCAAAAAGCAACACTTTCCAAAGTGTTCTTGGAATAAAATGTTTACCTTTCCTCCAGAGAGGTGTATTGCAGGTTCTCATCTCCATCCTTATTTCAAGCAACTAAAGTTACCTAGTATATTAAGCTGTTAGCATGTTTGGCACATTTTTGAAGAGCCTGTTTTCCAACAGAGCATGGCTTGATGTAAATCCATGGCTGGTCTGGTCAGTTGTGTTTCTGCCTTTTAAACCTTTGATACCTCTTAGAAAGTTCTGAGCTTTTTGATGGCAAAACACGTGAATTTTCCTCTCTACCCATCACGTTTGCTAGCATACATACCCTTAAATTACATAGCTATTCAACGCAGAAATGTTTTATGGCTGCAGGGGACTTACTGGCACAAATATGCAGCAAATCTCACAAAGGAAGCCACTGAAGAGCTGCAGTAGGTGCCCCTGACACTGATTTTCTTCTTTCTCCATTCTTAAATCCAGGTATCTGCTTTGATGTTTTGGAGGAAACTCCCTTGCCCTAGCAGGAACTTTGTATTTCTTGCTAATGTTCAGCATGCTTCCTGATTAGATCTCTGATTATCAATACCCAAATGGAGATTAGGTGTGTGTGTGTGGGCTGGCATGCAATGCACATCAGGAGGAATATTTTGTAGAAAGGGGAATGCTCTCACATACATGAAGCTGTTGTACAATCGAAGACTTGTGATAACGTTTCTCTTCTATCCATTAATAAAACCCTGTTAACTTGCCGCGTTGGTCACTAGCTCAGTTCAGTATAAAGGATTCAGCTACTGGCACACTGATAACTCATTTATTTGAATAACTGTTCATTTTATTCATTCATGAATGATTGCTTCATTAGGAGTCCTAGAATGAGAAAAATGAGAGGAGCAAACCATGAGCGCAGGATGATAGGTGGAGGCTCCTCCCCAGATGTATCCTAGAAGTGGCCTAGGACTCTGATTTAAGAAAATACACTGAATAAACTTTTAACCATTAAAAATAAACTTTTACATTTAAATAGAAAGACTAGTAGATATCAAAGATAGAGTATTATAACTATCTGATCAGACTTCATCGCAAAGATCAAATAATCTTTCCTGTGATTTTGCATAATTGCAGTATCAAATTGCAAGTGATGAATTAATACTTCTGTGGCCTTGTGGAGGAGCTGCGTGCCAATCAGTGAAAGCTGACGCTAACTGCATTTACAAAAAAATAAAGTGTCACCAAGATAATTCTTACACCCTATGGCTTGTTGTCTGACAAAGATGATTATTCAAGAATCAGCTCACATAGAGACAAAATATCAGTTGAGCAAAAACCTGGCAGAAAGAAATGTTTCTTTAAATTTTTTTAAACTCGTTTCTGTGAATTCCCTTTCTTTTCCATTGACTTGCAACTCCCTCAGATGCCTCACTGTCTATGGAAGATTCACCCTTCAACAAGAACTGTCAGGTTTCTCTTAAAAACCTTTTGGAGGGTTTAAAAATTGAAATAATTTTTATAAACGATACTTTTAAAGCATAGCATTAGTACTAAAATTATAACTCTTTCAACTAGTAATAATTTTACTTGTAATTCCTTTCTTGTTTTATTTTTTAAAATGCTTAATTTGATTCAGGAATTAAATTTTGTTTAATACCTTGTTTAGTTCCAATTCACTATTTGCTCCGCTGGGCCTACAAGAATTGTAACATTTCTTCATTTCTGTTTGCTTCACAGGAGATTTAAGCAGGGTTTTTATAATTGCTTCCCTACTGTTTCAGACATCTTGCTCCATATGTTAGTGTGCATACAAATTTGAATTTGTTTTCTTCCTGAAAAGCTGCACATAATTACTTATTAAGTAGATTAATCTTTTCTTATCTTTAAGACATTCTGCCGATGCTTTCAGACTAGTCTGCAATTATTTTTTCATTTTTCATTTAATCTATAATAAATAATATAGTATGCCAGGGTAATGGATTTCACCTGAGGACCTCAACATGATTTGCAGACAGCAATTAATTAATTAGTTTCAAAACCTGTCTTTAAAATAGGTGAAATTGAAATGCAGCCTGCCAGCACACAGTCATTACCAATATGTTGCACAAGTAGCTGTGGCTGCTCTATGAGCAGGTGGTATAATCTGCTTCTCAAGAGTATCAGAGTAGGTTCCTGCTCAATTGGCAGCATTTTAAAAAATAAATAAATAGTTTAAATCATCTGGTTGGGTTGTTTACCTGGCATTCAGATGTAATTAAGTGCCATATGGATATATGGAGGCATGTATAATGTCTGTAATATGTTTTTCAGAATACTGATCTGACGTCTTTGCTGTTGCTTTTTTTAGCAGCATAAGTGTAACTATGGGTGTTTGTCCAGGCATGATATTTTTACTTATAAATACTAAACTGGAAAAATTTTAAAGATTATATATAAGGTGAACAGAGAATCTGGCAGACCTAAGCCCTGCAGAAACTTCTCATTTTTCATCTTCTTCTATTTATACTGGAGGATTGCTGGCTTTCTTCATACTGACCCATCATTGACCTGTGACCAGGAAATTTAGACAGCCTGGATTCTGTATTTTTCTGGTTTACCCTAACCATATTACTGCTTGACCTCCTTAAACAGGTTTAGCTACATCTATAGGGTTTGAAATCAGTGGCAGTGAAGTAAATAGCATCTGTAGCAGGAAGCAAAAGCCTTATTGTGAGTATCATAATGGTATGGTCATAAAATGTGCAATACAAAGTGAAATATTTTGAAGTCTGTATAAAATTGATAGGAACCATTTTTAAGCCCACATTCAGTATCCAATATCAGGTTTTTTTCCAATCTCAAATTTAAATGAGTTTCAGGTTTCTCTCTTGAAAGAGGGAGGGAGGGACAGGAAGGGAGAAAGAAAGAATTAAGGGATTGAAGGGGGAGAGGGAAAGGAGAGCATGAAGAGAGAAGTAAGGGGAAGATAGTAAGAAAAGGAAGAGAAGAAGGTAACAGAAATAGGCCTTAATAATAGTGGTTTTGCTTGCACTTTTGTGACAGCAGTATGAAAATCTTTAATATTATTGAGCTCTACAAGCTGCTAGAAATACTTGCAATCAAAATGTTTTCACTGGACAACTGCTTTAAACATCTGGCCATTAATCAGTCCTTAAGTGTGCATACTTTGTGTCTGTTGCTGACTCTTAATCACATGTATGAAGCTGAATATAAAACCTATAATTTTGAAAAGAATGAAATAAGCACTGTTTTGAAAGGTGTTTTCTCACTTACCTTTCCCTAAATATATGATTAGCCCTTATTTCTGTATTCATTGACTCTTGTGTCGATTTTCCTTTCAGAAGTCAGGCTGAACAACCAACTTGGTCATCAAGCAGTTTTTTGAATATTGGGCAAAAGTGTTATTTCCCTGACACTCAAAAGTTTAATTAAAAATGACCAACAGCAAAATTATTTTTCTGTCTTAGGTGTAAACTATCCAGGTCTGCTATGTGCAAATATTACCCTATTGCAGTAGACTGTAATGTTCCTTCTTAACCTAAAGACAAGGAAATTATGCCACTTCTTTCCAAAGACTAATTGGAGGCTCTGTTGAGGACTGCTTTCTTCACTTTGGTATTGCCTTCTCTATACGATGAACTAGAGGAGGTTTTTAACCAGAATTGGTTCTAATCTCAGTTGGTATTCTGTGGACATCCATCAATGTCTTCTGCAAGGACTTTTTTATTCCTCTTTTTTTTTTATTCCTCTTTTTCTTCTAAATTATACACTTTCACTAGCAGAGTTTCATAGGGTTGTGAAATTACCTTTTGGAAGGGGGAAGTTTTGGGTGTCTATAGAGGACTAACCTTCAACAATTAATGATATAATTAGGACTTGTTTCTCAGTATTAAGGTGATTAAGTCAGGTGTATAATCAGGTCATGCTCATTGGTCTGTAGGCTTCCACTGATTTGAAATCTGAGGTTTGTTTTTTTTTTTAATTGGGCACTGCCTACCAAAATAGATTTGTTTTCTCTTCTTCATGTTAGAAAATATTAGTCTTGTTATGATTTTGTGTTTACTTGATGCAAGGTCACCCTGGAATAAGACTCATGGACTTCACAATGCATGGCTTACAAGTCATCCACAACTGTATGTTTTTATTTTTCCACATACTAAAAATGTTTGATAGGCCTTCCTTTTGGACTGTGGTTACTATACTGCATATAGGCATTCCAAAATCCATCTTTCTGAATCCTAAGCCACTCTGAAACACATCAAGTTTGTGTGCTGACTTGGAGCCACCAAAACTTTAATGTGCTTAGGAACTAAAAATAAGTGCTTCCTGCTTTAGAGACATTTAGATTTTGAGATTTTAGCTTATTTATAAAATACCAATATTAGATATTCAGCTTTTCCCATTTCATTTAGTTTCAAAAATGTGTTTATTATTAAGGTCTCAAAGATGACAAAGAGTGTGCAGCTCTTGCATAAGCAAACTTAAAAGCAAAATTATCCTCCCCAGTCTAGAAAAGTCAGTCTGAATCATCTCTTCTTCCTATGGATCCACCTTTGACTAAGAGAATCTTTCGTTGTTTCCAAGTGTCTAATTAACAAACGCCAGCAAAGGTATGTACTTGAAGAAATGTTGCTTTTTATATAGTTTAAAGTCTACAGCCTGTAAGTGTTCATTAACATTGTGATTTTCTATACATTTTCTAGTGTTTTTCAATATGTAAACTCCCAGGAAATGGGGTTCAGTGTTGAAAATGTGTTTATACAGGATTCTTGAGGAAATCAAGTGGAGGAGCGAGAAGGCAGACTGACTCAAACCTTCAGTCCATTCCTGATCTGAGAAACCCCACAAAATGTACTCTTAAAGGTGGCAAAACCCCAAAATATTCTCAAGAACTGTTGCCTAGATTAGCTGAAAGCTCAGACTTTTATTTTGACTCTTTGATAAGCAGCCAATTATTTTAAGATTTCTTGAAGGAAATCACAGAAAGAGCCTGCATGGCATATCAAAAAGTAAAAAAATAATTTAGTTCTAATTACTGTTAGAACTTTTAAATAAAATAGTTAAGTCTTGTCACATTTTTGGGCATTGTTTGTTTTTGGGCAGTCACTAAATACTGCATACATGAATAAATGAGTGCTTCTACTTAAAAACAAATTTAAACTTAAAAGTATAGCATTACAATATTAATTCAAGTAGCCTAAACATTCCCTAAATATTAAGAGATCCCATGAGAACGCACATATTAAAGTTGTTAATACTCTTTTAAATAAAAAAAAAATATTTCTGCAGCAACAAGTCTTTGAAATTCATCATAGAGAAGGCTGGAGGCTAGAGAAATACTTTTTATTTTCGTCATGAATTGCCAGTGTGGTGTAGCTGAATATTAGGCTGTCAGAAATCCTAGCATTTCCTTTCTGTTTGCTTTCCTCAGGAACAGCTTGGCAGCTTCTCAAAATAACAGCTGAATATGAACATTCTGAAGAGCTAAATACAAATATTAAAATCTTTCTACCCAACCAGCTGCAGCCCACATGGCACTAGGAATACAGCAATGATATCAATGGCAAGAGAAAAAAAAGGGCAGAGTAATATCCCTAATGCATTCTCTCCGTCATCTGTGCTGCCTTATGTTCTTCTCTATAGGAACTCTGCCCACTTCTGTTCTCAGAACACAGCTTGCTTCTTAAATACCAAAAGCAGTTTAGTTATCGATGGGAGCATTGCAAGCAGGAAGGAAAGTGTTAAGATTGAGCATTGTGAATTCTTGTTGTTTTAATCATGCATGATAGTTCTTTGCAGATTTAGGTAAATATTTTCTTGTCTATGGTGTGTCAGTTGCTGGGCAGCAGCTGTTTCTTCGCAGATCCTTTCTTTCAAGGATTAGGTTTTTTAATGCTTCTTGGAAAGTCCCCATGAAGACTTCCTGGAATGTCCCCTACCATCTTCTCTTGGCATGACTTGCTGAAACTCAGTTCTGCATGTGTGGAAGTAAAGCTTCAGAGGAATTATCGCCTCTGCTGCTGGCTGAAGGGAGATGGTGTCTCCTGTAATTTGGTTAGCTCAAACTGAGTTCTTGCTAGTCCTTCAGCCAGAATAGCAACTACCAAACCCATAGATAAGACCACATTTACTGAATTAATGTAGCTCATTCCCATATGTTTTGCAAGATAAAATTTCCAGTTGCATGAATTTGAAGAGGTAACACAGAAGGCATCATTTAAGATGGTATATGTATGACTTGGTGGCTTGGCCTGCAACAGCTTTCTGCAAGGTAATGCAGAAGGGTACTGTACATTCACTTTTCAGAGGAAACGGTCTTATCTGCATTTCAGAGAACTTTTGTTTTGGTTTTAGCTTCACTTTTCAAAGAGCTAATCCTGATCTTTTGATCTGCTTTTTAAAACATGGCAAGCTACACAAAAATTGCCAAATTGAACAAATGGCAGAATTCTCGTGTAGTTGTTTAGAAGACTGTTCATTGTAAAAAATTTATCTTTGCAGTGTATTTTAAGGTAAAATTTTGTCCTTCTTCAGAGCTCCTGTTTTTACTATTGTATTATTTGCTGCCAGAATCAGAACATTTTCCCTCATTACTGATAGCTACAAAGTTCCTCTACCACACATCTTTTGTATGTGTTTCTTGAACAGAACAGATAAGCTTCACCATGTGAACCACACAGTTAGACACAGTTAAACTATATAGTGCCTTATGTGGTTATCTGCATTCGTAATTTTCTAAGAATAGATTGCATTGGTTTTCCTTGTTGTATTGCAGGAGATTTCTAGAATTTTAGTTTACCTTTTGTTTTCTGGACAGTGAACTTTTTCATATGAATTTTTGTTGGTTTTCAATGTGTCTGACATTCTGTTGCAGAGAGAAGCTGTTGAGGTTATTGAAGGCTGCTGATGTTGAAGTTTTTATACCATTTAAACTTAGTTTTCACTTTAGAATTCTTAGGTTGTGCTGGTGGTATGTGACATAAAATGAGGCTTGGTGATCAGAACAGAAGGTGTACCCAGTTTGAGGGACTCTGTTTTTCTATCCTCTGAATTAATGATGGAAATGTTTTGGAGCAGAATGAGGAAAAGAGGATAGTGAGGGTTAGCAGAGCTGATTCTCAGGTAATGTAGCTGCCTGTAATAGTGCCAGACTTCACCCTGTAGTTAACTAAATTGCTTTTAAAGAATGCAATAATGAAAGAACATTTCAAAGTACACTGCATGGTTATTCTCTATTGCTCTGTGACTGTAGAGCCAAATTAAATAAATTAAATAAGATCGCAGGGAGTCAATTATGATGATAGTACGAGTAGTGACAATACAACAAGTAGTGACATTAATTTCATGAAGTTGCATAGGTATAAATGGTCTCAGTATTTGTTCCCTTACATTTCCATGGAAATTGTAGGAGAATGGATCATACTCAGATGTTTGATGACTATGTCTATTATTGTATTAGGCTGTATTTACAGAGGAGGGCTCCCCTCAACATACTGCTCTTTGGCACTTTATTGCAAGACTTCTCATCTGTTACATTTGCTTTGTGAGACCTCAGCGATTCATCCAGCACAAAGGTGACCCAAGATGTTCAGGTGCAACTCACAATGGTTTCAAAGTATGTATTGCACTGGAAGAATGTGTTGTGCAAAACATTTCAGGGCTGTCTTCAATTTTGAAAATTAATATGAAATTAATGAACATTCCTCTGAGAAGTACTCTGCATGCTAGAAAGTAAGGATAACAGGAGATTTATTAGGATGCTGCTAATACGCATTGCAGCAAGTGTAAACTGGATCTAAATCTTCAGCCTTAAAAACCAGCATAACGTAATTAAAAAACACACAGTAACTTGTGGGACGTATTGTATAGCTTACTAGTGGGAAGGTTGTCTGCACTGATCACAAAATTTGTCTCTCCTTCTTTTATGGTGCCTGAAACCCACCTAGTCAATTTGCTGCCTGCCTTCTGTTTCTAATAGCAAGATAGGCAGTACCCTGTCTTCTTTCTGCACGGTTGCAAGCACCAGCAATTGCCAGCTCTCTGAGAAAGGCTAGATTCGGATAGCACTGAGCCTGTGCCACAAGGAGATTCTCCCCAAAACAGAGATTTGCGAAAAGGGATTTGCCTTGAGTACCAGAGGAAAGGTCAATGAAAAAAGAATTAAATTTCTGTCTGAGATGCAGTTCTTTGGCCTTGGGGTGAGAAAGGGTGGTGGCATTCAAAAGCACTGCACAGCAATATGGATTTTTGTCATATCATGCCCAAAGTAAGCCTTGTGTAGGCTAAAAGAAAACAATATTCTTGCAGTGTAGGGTAGGTTTTTAGCATTATTCCTTACTAGGTTATTGGTATTGGTTTCTCTAGTAAAGCCTGACCTAAGGAAGCAGTTTCATTAGAGGATTCCTGTATTTTTACTGTTTATAGCAAAGGAGTTGTTAAATGGCACACGCTGCAATGTATATTTTAAAGAATTATAATCAGTGCTCATGAAAGGAGTGGTAACACTGAGATAATGAAACTGTCAGTAGTTCACAAACTAGACTTACTGAGCCCTAGCAGTAAAGGCCTTTCATTACATCTGTGCCTGAATTTCAGTACACACCCATTAAAAGGTTGATTTTGATGTCCTAAAACTGCTATAAAGGTTAAAATCCATTGATTTTTTTTCTTGCCAAAAATGGGAGAAGTAAAGCAGAAAAATTCTTTTATTTCTCAATGTTCCTTATTTATGGTCTTTTTGTTTTCTTTAAGCCTCATAGCATAGTTTGTAATTACTACCAAACATGGCAAAATTTGCTTGCATTGTGACAATGATGGGAGTGAAGATCTCTGAATCGTTGATTTGCAGACTTGGTCAGTTGGAAGGGACCTCAGGAGTTATCCAGTCCAACCTTCTACTTAAAACGTGGCTAGTGGTAGTATCTGACCGGTTTGCTCAGGGCTTTATCCAGCTGAGTCTTGAAAACCACCAAGGATGGAAACTGTACAACTGATCTGGGCAACCTGCTCTACTGCTGGGCTACCTTTGTGGGAATAAGGGGTTTTCCCTATATCCAGTCAGAACTGTTCTTGTTTTGGTTTGACCATTGTCTTTTGTCCTGCCATCACTGTGAAGAACCTGACTTTGTCTCCTCAAGAACCTCCCTAAGGTAAAAGCACCAGCGTGGTGGTTTGAGACCCTCAGAAATCCAGTTTCCAAGTTCAAGCACCCCTCCCACAATTTGCCCCACTGTGAGAGGGTTTTCAGACAAAACACAACTACTCAGCATTGGGGGAAGGGAAAAAAAATACTTACAAGGTTTATTTACATACATATATATATATAGGTAACAACTTAACTATCTTTTTACGATAAAATAATATATTTACGTTAGATCTAATTTCTCTTTTTCTTCAACAAGAGTCCAAGAAGAAAAGAGAAAAGTCCTTTTGCCACTTTTCAGGTCACAGTTCCTTCATTTCAGCTTCTGTGGTATTAGTTAGTGTCTTTCATTTTTTAAGGCAGCAGATTTAAGTATTGCATTCAGAATTTTTCTGTTCTTACTTTGTGAAAATTCCAATCCCTCGAGCCCGAGCCTTTGGGGGATTTCCTTGGAGACTTTCACTCCTCCTGAGTTAGAACATTTAGGGCAGCTCTCAGTTCAGTCTTTGCCCCAAGCATCCTACCAGAGCTCCTTTGCTCTGTCTCAGCTTGCCAGTGTGGCAGCAGCAGCAGGGGGAGGGGGCAAGGCCACCTCCTCCGCATTCCGTCCTGGTCCAGCTCTCAGGATGTCTCCAAGCTCTCAGCTCTTCTCTCTCTCTCTCTAACTGCTGCTGCATTTCTGGACTCCCTAAGAGTTTGGAAGTCCACTCCTCCTCTCTTGGAGGTTTCAGGGTTTTGGGAAAGTAATTCAGTCTTACCCCCAAAACAGCTTTTGCTGAGTTTTCTCTGTTTTGTTGCCAGCTCTCCCTCCTGCAGGAACATCTCTGTGTCTCTCAGCTGGCTGCGTGCCATCTCGCTGCTGCTGGCTATCTTTTTGGCTTTCAGCCACCGTTCTCTGTTCAGTGCTGCTCCACCACTGCTTTCAGTGTCTTCTGCTGCTGCTGATAGTGAAGAAACTCCCCCAGCCCTTGGCCACGGGACCTGGTCCAGTTTTAACACTCCACCGGGTCTCCCGTAGTCTCAGCTGGGGGCTGGAACCCTTGGCCCCCAGCGGGACTTGCTGGCCCCTCTCTCCTCGTGGCTCAGACCATGGCTACCTCTCTTCCAACAACGTCATCCTCCTTCTTTTCCGGCCTGTTGCAATATGTTGATTTCTACAGTAGCGAAATGTAACTTCTGATTGGCCCTGGCACATCAGGAACACCACCCCCCCGGGGTTAACCACTTTCTAACTCCAAGGGGAAAACACTTCTTATCCTAGGACAACCAGGAACTGCTGCAGGATTCCCTGAAGCTGCCTTTGCTCCAGACTGAACAAACCCAGCTTCTACATTTACTCTTCATAGGACAAGTGCTCCAGCCCTGAACATCTTGGTGGCCCTCCCCTGGACATGCTCAGGAGATGTTTAGTTATAGGTGTAACTTTTGGGATTGGCAACTTCTTTCTACATAAGCTTTTGATTAGAGTTAGTTTCTAAAGATGAGAAACATTTAAGCAAATGTAATGCAAACAAATGGGCCCAAACTAGCAAAAGCTGACCCTGTAACATGATAGATGCAACAAAACTCAGCATCAGCCTCCATTTTACAGTGTTTTGCCATGTTTTCAGGTACTTATTCTCCTGATTTGAAAGAATAAGCAAGATTTTGCAGGATATTTGAGCTATAACTGTTTGTTTTAACCTTCAAAACAAGTGTGTTTGTGTCTTTCGTGAACCTTTTCAGTAGTGTTTTGTGTAGTCATTTAGCGAGTCATTTCCCGAACCTGAAGATTATTAAAAACTTTTAAAGAATGAAATGAGCTTTGTGTTAGAATGACCTGATATGTGAGAGATAATGAGTTTTAAAATAGTATTTTCCTCTCTAAGGTAAAAATTAAGTAAATCAGATTACTGAAAAATATGTTTTAGAATATTTGCATAAAAATTGTACTATTCAACAAAATTATACTTTCCTACCTATACTTAAATGTTTTTAAAATGGTAAAGTAGTGTGTGAAGCTTTACTTTTCTATTGCAAATCATAGTCTTAAGTGTCAGGATAGTAGTATGAATAAGAGCATAAGGATGTACTGCCACCTTCATTTAAGCTGAACAAATTGTCAGCTTCATTAGAAGTAATTTTATGATTATTGACTTCAACAGATTTTCTTCTTCTTTAAGGATGTCAATGAAACCAAATTTTAATCTTAAAAAACATCACTAAAAAAAAAGAGTTGGTGGACAAGATGAAAGTAGTGACAAAGATTATTTAAATTTCATTTTGGGGGAAGAAAACTAGCATAAAAACCTGTTTTCTGCCCTGTCTTCATTTTTAGTTCGTCACTGAAATGTGCTCTTCTGTCTAATGCCGATCCAGGTGATGGTAGTTCCCTCTTGCTGTGAATAGTTTCAGTGTTATGTGATATTATGCATAGCAGGTATCCTCTCCAACAATTGTTTTCTCCTCTCTGAAAGTGTAAAATGCTTAGTTATTCCCAAATGAGGGTCACTTCTGATCAAGGTGATAATCAGTTTGTCAAGGTTTGGAAAGTTCTCCCAGAATTCTGTTGCTTTCACCAGAAAACTGCTGTACCCAGACATTGTTACTGGAATGGTTGGATGGCCAATTTATTTGCTACAAAAGCACCAGTGGTTGCTTTTGAAAAGACCTCTGCGTTTTGGAAAACAAATATGCTTTGGATACAAAATGGCAGTTTATAAGGAAGACTACTCTATGATCCTGGAGCATTCTGTCCTGGGGAGATTTTCTTGACACAGGATAGTGTTGATATGCCCAAAAGAAACAGAATTTTTATTTTGTGAAATAGACAATTTGCTGATGTGTTTTATGCAATTTGAATTGTATCCATTTTTCTTCCTTGCTGGAATTCATTGTTAGGTGGCTTCTTCTTAAAAGTACCGGGGTGGAAAGTAGCTCTAAAATTGCAAAAAGAAATGTAAAAACAAAGTAGCAAAATCTTTCTTCTAAAGTGATGCAGCAAGTAAATAATCCTGCAGCTGTTAGAGCTTTAATTAAGTAGGTACACATTGTAGAATAGTTCTTTTGAAGTAACTTCCTAATCTTGGTTTCCTTAATTAATCAGAATTTGGGACCCTGAATATTATATTGGCTTTTTCTTTTCCCAAGTGCAGTACTCCCTTCTGCTGCAAACGTACAGGGAAATGTGCACCCACAGCCCCAATTAAAAGGAGAAAAATAAAATATACAAAAAAAAGAAGTTTAATACATTTAAAGGTCAGAATATTTTGTGACATGTATGGAATACACTCTTTCTGAATCAAATTCTCTAGTTTATGGTCAAGCAGCTCATTTGGTTTATAGAAATCAGTGTACAGAAATGACCTTATCACTGTAAATTACTTTTTGCGTATTATAAGTATCATATGTTTATCATATGCATTGTTCAAATTTGGCACTCTCCTCCAACAATTGAGCCTAATTATGTTTGTGTTGGATAGATTAATTCAGTAATTTACTAAGAGTAAGTGGGCAGGCAAATGAGGACATTCAACGAGAGTCATCTCTGGATTGCAGGGAATGCACAAATGGATGGCCAGCTGATTGTCAGATCATGACTGTGGCTTTGCATGTATGTACTTAAATTCTGCTAAGGACTTTACAGCCAGCACAAGCTTCAGGATTCAGAATGTTCCAACTCGAATAGTGAAATCTACATTTTCTTGCATGACTACTTGGTGCTTTGCAGAATAACTTCAAATTTAATAAGCTAAATGGTTTAAGAACAATTTTACTAGTGAAGATAAAAAGGGTTCCCCTATTCATTCTCAAGTTATGAAATATCTGCACAGTAGTGCACATGTCACCAACTTACTGGCCTGCTTGCTTATGTATTTATTTCTCTCCTTCCCTTTTCATAAAGCTAGATATGGCCATTCTAGTCAGTGTTGGATTTCAGTTTTTATTACTAATTCTTGCGGGGATTTTTTCTGCATATCCAGTTTATCAGTCTTTGCACATCCGCAGATGCTGCAAACATTTGAGTATCTTAGATATCTGCCACAGGAAAGTGAGGCTGTACTGTGGATGTTGAATATTTCATGTATTCATATAAGTGTACGCTAATGAATCCACTCAGGATTTTTCTCTTACATTTAAGTTGATCCAGAATGTAATGAGCACCCATTTCTTGAAGATCTGAAGAAAAGGAAAGGTTAGGAAGAAATTAGGGAGTTCAGAGGAAGGGCGACACAGGTGATGAGACAGAGACTATTTGAGAACAGACTTTATTTTTTGTTCTTTTTACCTACCACACTGATCTGTGTTGGCAGTTTTCTTCTCAGACACAAGTGAAACAAGACAGGTGAATAAATAGGGTTGCCGTGTTCAGTTAACATTGTGTATCTCAGAAACAAGACCAAGCAGAAGGTGCAGTCTGAAAGTGATGGGGTCCTTAGAGTCAAGATAAACTTTTGTGCTTTTCAGTGTTTAGATAAAGAAATATATTCTGTACTGTTAAAAAACACATTTGGGTTTTATTTTCAAAATGTTGGTAAAACAAATGAGGTAGAACATAGTCATATTACCTAAGATTTTTGAAAGAATTGAATTCTTTCATGCTGTTCATTTCCTCTCTGACTGATGGATTTGTGGTCTGTTTATTGCCAGGTGACATGTTACGATAAGGCCAAGTTCTTTCCTTTTTACTACTTCAGGAGCTGTCTTTTTACCTTTTCTAATGACATTGTTATTTTCCTTTTATTTTATGTTAAGTCATTAATATTTGTAGTGTTTTAAATACGTTTGGCATAAGTGAAACTTTCAGTTCTGGGCAGATAGGATTCAAAAAGGTAATTCATACAACTGACCAGAGACATGACTTTTACCTGGGCGGGTGCAACAGCATTTACCAAATTTTGTGAATGAGGTAAATGTTTCAGTTCCCGAATAAAATGAGTGATTGCAGCATTAAAGTTGAGGTACAGGTAGTTTAAAGGTTAATGTAAATGGTAAAAACCTGCTTTGATACCTGTGAAAGGCATTACTTGGTTTGAATTTGCACCTAAGACATCTCACTTGAACTTTTCATGAAGACTCTAGTAGATAAAAGTACTATCTTTAAAAGCTACACAGACACTTGTTCTTCCTCTGTTATTTCCTTTAACGTTTCAACACTAGTTCTTTCCGAATTGCTAATATATGTCAACAGTACAACATCTCCATATGTATCTCCAAAATACCATTAGAGGGACATTGCTTCTCCCAATCAGACATTATCCCTATGGATTGAAGGGCGTCAGTAGCTGGCGTTCAGCGCTCTGATCTTCTTGAACCAGGCTCTTCACCAGCTGAGGAAGTTTACTCCCAGTAAGAGTGCAGAATCAGTTCCAACCCTGAAGTCCTCAACTCCTCCAGCTCTTCAATGTCTGCTTACTGGATACTTTAGGCTCTCGAGCCATTAGCTTTAGAGAAAATTATGAAAGATTAAGAAGCCCCTTATACAAAAACTTTATCTGAATTTTTTTTAATCCACACTGCAGTTATATTTTGATGGTTTAGTTTTTTTCCACTGTACTAGTATTGCTGGTTTTCCATTCCTTTCTCTTTCACTGAATTTCCTTTTCCTCACATAACCAGTCACTATATACACCCATGTCATGGTTTAACCCCAGCTGGCAGCTGAGGTCTTCACACCCACTTGCTCACTCACCCCCTCAGTGGGATGGAGGAGAGAATTGAAAAGAAGTAAAACCTTGTGTGTGGAGATAAGAACAGTTTATTAATTGAAGCTAAGTAAAATATAATAGTAATGTAAGGATACTATTGATGATTATAACAATAATTGTAATTAAAAGGAGAGAGAGAGAGAAATAAAACCCAAGAAAACAAGTGATGCACATTACAACTACTCACCACTCGCTGACCAATGCCCAGTCAGTTCCTGAGCAGCAATTCTCCCCTCACAACCAACTCCCTCCTGTTTATATGCTGACCATGACACTGTGGTATGGAATATGCCTTTGTCCAGTTTGGGTCAGTTGTGCTGGCTGTGTGCCCTCCTGGCTTCTTGTGCACCCATTTCTTGGCAGAGCATGGGAAACCGAGAAGTCCTTCACTTGGGTAAACACTACTTAGCAACAACCAAAGCATCAGTTTGTTACTAGCATTATTCTCATACTAAATCCAAAACACAACACTCTACCAGCTGTACCAAAACAAAATTAACTCAATTCCAACCAAAACCAAGACAACAAGACAACCCACAACACAATGTTTTGCCAGACTTTAGTACTTGTGATGAATGTCACACAAGCAATCACTTGACTTCTCAAAAAAATCCTGTGGTTTTGAAAAGCTTTCCATGTTAAGTGGTACCACATGGAAAATAGAACTTTTTAATGTGTAAAAAAGATTAGAGTGTTAGCTTCTCAGTGCAACCTTCAGTGAAGAGTTCTATATATGTGTTTATGCAATACAATAATTTGTGTATTTTCTGTTTTATTCAGGTCATTGCCATTGTTATGGATATGTTTACAGACGTGGATATTTTTAGAGAAATCGTGGAGGCATCTGCTAGAGGGATAGCAGTGTATCTTCTGCTTGATGAGTCAAACTTCAGTCACTTTCTGAAGATGACAGAGAAACAAGGCTGTCAAGTTCAGAGGCTCAGGGTAAGGCTTCCTGTTGCATGAACATTCACTTTATTCCTCCGCAGCCTACTGAAAAGTGACTGTTTTGAAAAAGTGATTATCACATACTGATTTTTCAAATCACAATCAGATATAAATAGGTAAGCTCGCAGCAGAACTTTCTCTATGGATATTTTTTCTTTAGAAAGCATATTTTTCATATTATTTATAAAATAATTTTCCATTATTGTGTATTTAGAAATACTGCATGTTTGAAAAACTAAGCCTTTTTTTCTTTCTCTTAAAGTTACCTGCAAATAAAGTCATAAAACTTATATAAATTATTAAATTGTGTAGTTCATTTTATGATCTTTTTCTTTAAGGTATGCATTAAAATATTTTAAGAGGCCCAAGATTCTATTTTATTAGTGTTTTCCTGAAAATCCGTATTATCATATCTGTGAACTATGTCTTAGAGAGTATTACTTTTAGACATTAAATATGTAATTTTGTCCTTTGAGAGATAACAACGTGACTAACATTTACCTTTTCACAAGATGTCCTACACTGCCCTAATATTTAACAGGGATTAGAATACAAACCATGAGCTGCACTGAACTGACATAAATGCTTCATAAATACTTCTAGATTTACTCTACTGCTAATAGTACTGAAAAAGTTCCAAAGATGTTGTCAGTCCCTTTGCAAAGCTCTGAGCACTGCCTTGGCTGAACTTCTGTATAGTTCCATTTGCATTTCCTTGCTTCTGTAACTAATCAAGCCATGTTCATGCCAGGCAAAAATATTATAAAAACTCCTCTTAGCAGCACTTATTTTAAGAACCCAGTCCAAAAATCAGATAGAGTTGTGGTGTATTTGTAAGGATAAAGAGGACTTTTTAGTAGGGAGTAAACCTGTATTTTATACTAATTTTTACTCTGAAGTGTTGACTTTAGTCCTTAAAAGTATCTCCACTCAGAAAAACAGTGCTTGTTTCTTGTGTATGAGTGTGTGGGATTGCTCTATGGTGGCATAATGTACAGAGCTGTGGGAACTTCTGGAAAGAAATACCAAAACCATGTTGTCGTTCTATAAACACTAGTCGTGATTGCCTTATGAAATCAGTATTTGTAACTTGAGATACCACCATTTACTGATTACTTGGGTTAATTATGCTGTAGAGGTTGCAAAGTATGGTCTATGTCTATATATGGAATGGGTTTCATCCTTCCAAAACAAAAGAAATTACAACCATGCATTTCAAGTGTTATCTCAAAAATGTCATAGTATGCATTTTCAAATTAATTCCATGAATTTGTATGTACAGCTTTTTCAAAAATTTAACTGGTTTTGAGTGGATTCGAGATTGTCTTTTTACTACAACTTTGTAGACCTATAGGTATTTATGCTGTTGTTGAAAGAATTAATATGCATACATTAGAGTGTATTTTATATGGATTAGTCTGGAATCGAGAGGTTTGGACTTGGCCTCTTCAGTGACATTGTATTTTATATGTTCCTTTTTTGTAATAGTGGGAGAAATAAAATACATCTTCACTCTGCAAGGTTTACTTAGAATGCTTTGAGTTTTATCAGAAAATAAAACATATATGCCAAAGAGCTAAGCAGTAATCCTGTTGTGTGCTGCGTTTCCAGTTTAGCTTGTAATAAAGCTGTTCAAATTAATGGTCTTCCCATCCAAGTGCTACTCCCAGTGACTGTTGCTCTGAGAATAGCAGCTTACTACTCCTGCAATAATTGCTACACCTTTCTAGAGGATAAAGAAAAACTGGAGATGACTATAAAGAACAGTCAGTACTTCAGAGATGTTTTCTCCCTTTCCCTTTTTCCCATCACCTTAAGGTTGAGTAAAAAAAGGTTCAGAAAAAAAAATAACATCTTCAACTTTTTGTACTCTTTGCTTTTGGTCTTCCCCTTCTGTTTAGTGAAGGCAAGAGGATAGAGTTGTATGGATCTATTTGTTTTCCTGAAGATGGAGCACCAGCAGCATCAGTCTTATTATTCTCTAGCATGATTTGGTTCAGTCTTAAGAGTATGGCTGATGCTTCTTAGGCTATGCACTCATGATGAGTTTTTGTAAAGCTTTTCAGACCCTACACCTTCTCTCTCTCTTTTTCTCTCCCTCTGAATCAGTAAAAAATGAGATGCAATGATGAGCGAAACTGTATTTTTTAATTCATATTTGCAATTAAGTAGTCTTTTATATGGAAAAAAAGAGGATTTTATTCATAAATCTGCATTAAATGTCTGCACAGCCGGTTTTTCTCATCTGTAGTCTGACTTCGTATCAGGGCATGTTTCCCTCTTTATTGAAAGATGTAATTGAAGAAATGAATAGACTATATTTTCTGTAATTATTTTGTGAATTCCATATAGGAGAATGTGAAATCAGAGATTAACTAGGAGCTTTTTTAGTCTTTCCTATTGCATGTTTTCTTGTGGGTTGTTTACTTAATGTTTGCCTTAACATCACCAGTGGAACTCAGATAAATAATCATCTTCCTGTACTTTCCCATTTCTCTTTCCCTGGTTTCATTTGTTTCCTGACTGTGTTATATTTATCCTTAGTAATTACTGCATTTCTTTTTTTTTTTTTTTCTCTACCTAATATTCTTTTGATTAACTTTGTCACTGCTCTGACTTGTTCGGTCAGCAATTCCTTTGCATTGAAGATGAAGAGTTGTTACAGATTCAGACTTTTTTTCAGGTGATTTTTCAGAAACTAATAACTAAATTTTTTGCGGGTTTTTTTTTTTTCTGCTACTGACAGGTGCTACAGCAAACTGTGAAACAGATTTGAACTGCAAGACAACAATCCCCAGAGCCATCAGAATGCTCAGTGTATTTTGGTTTAGAAATGAAAAACCAATGTTGTAGGCAGTGGTGTTGCCTACAACAAGAAGTCAACCTAGCTCCTGACAAAGATCTGACACAGATCTTTGTGTTGTATTTGATATGAAGTGAGATGTGGCGGAGGTTCTATGCTCTTCAGAAACCTATTTTTACTCCTCTGTCAATATTGAAAAATCATTTTGCTACAGAAGAGTGTTGAAAGCAATTCAGCAGGAACCATTTATCTCCTGATACTCCTCTCAGTATTTTTAATGAATTGCAGGAAAGAGAAAATACAACCACTGAAGAATTGATTTTACTTTCCTTTTGTGAAGTCTACTTCCAGATATGTATGTTTAAATGCATAGTGGGAGCTACTCTCGAGACCTACTTGCAGCCTGTTTTTTCTCACCAGTGTTATCAAAATTATCAAAAATTTTCCAGTACTTCCACATCTGAGTCAAATTTGGTTACTGAATAGTCATGCACAGCATGATGTTGTATCTGTGAGCAAGCTTCTGTGGCAAGGGCCAGACTCCAGTCAAGTCTTGAGTGGTTATTGAATCAGATTCAGACAGAAGCAAACTTGAAAACTACTTAGCATTTGTACAGCACATATATATTTTTTTATATATATATGGTTAATAGCTCCTTTTTAAACTGGCAGCTTTCACAAGTGGAGTCCCCTGGGGATCAATACGGGGTCCAATGCTGTTTAATATCCTCATAAGTGATCTGGAAGATGGGATTTAGTATACAGTGACAAAGTTTACTAGTGATACCAAACTGAGTGGATACGTGGACACTTCAGAAGGGAGATCCACCCTGCAGGAGGACCTGGATTAGCTTTAAGGGTGGGCTAACAAGAACCTTATGAAGTTCGACAAGGACAAGGGTGAGGTCTTGCACCTGGGAGAACATAATCCAGGAGTGCTGCACAGGCTGGGATAGACCCAGCTGGGGAGTGGCTCTGTGGAAAGGCACCTGGGGCTCCATGGACAACAAGCTTAATGTGAGCGAGCAGTGTGCTGCTCCAGCAAAGAAAGCGAGCAGGATGCAGGGCTGCATCAATGAGGGCATCACCAGCAGAGATAAAAAACTCAGTATCCCACTCTACCCAACAACTGTCAGGCCACACTTGGAATACTGTGTTCAGTTTTGGTCCCCACTACTTAAAAAAGATGTGGACAGGGTGGAGAGGGTCTAGAGAAGGGCTACAGAGATTATCCAAAGTCTGGGAAGCTGCCAGATGAGGAAAGGCTGAGAGAATTTAGTTATTTCAGCCTTAAGAAGAGAAGGGGAGACCTTATCACCATTTTCCAGTATGGAAAGGCTAGCTGCAAAGAGGATGGAGGCTCCCTTTTTACAAGGAGTCACATGGAAAAGACGAGGGGTGTTGGGAACAAGTTACTCCTGGAGAGATTCTGGTTGAACACAAGAAAATTTTGTCACAATGAGAATAGTCAACCATTGAAATAATCTCCTTAGGGTAGTGGTGGATTTCTCAGCTGGACACTTCTAAGATTCAACTGGACAGATGTTGGGCCGTCTTGTCCAAACTGTGCTTTTGCCAAGAAAGGTTGGATCAGATGATCCTTGAGATATTCTGTGATTCTGTGACCTATTATATCTTAGAGGAGAGAGGCCCAGGATAATAAATAATATTAGCAATGAGGAACAATATGAGAAATTTGACTATTTTTCCTTTAAAACAGTTAGCTAAATATTAGGTAGACATGCATTTTCTTCTTTGTGCATATTCTTGACAGCAAGTACAGGGTCAGTAATTGAACACTGACAAAAACAGTGTCTACAAATAAAAAGTGCTGAAATGAAATAAGTACTCACTGTACTTATTTGTCATATTGGAGAGCTTTTACTGATGAAAATAAATGTATAATGGGGGTTATGTGGCTCTCTCTGAGATTATAGTGCACAGTTGTACATAAAAGGAGATTAGAGCTTGTTTCCCATTCATTGTTTAGGTTCCTTTTAACTGGATAGACCTGATGGCTATCCTGAAACTGCAGCCACTGGATGTTTTAAATATTCCTGAGTGTCCTACAACCTCCTTTTGGATGAGAGAGAACTTTTTGTTTGGCTTCAAAAACATCCATTAATAAATAAATTACTGCTTTACCCACAATTATGCAGTGGTGAGTGACACACTAGAGTAAGCAGGAGAGTCCTATAGCCTGAAGATGAAACCAGATAGGAAGGTGAAGCCCAGCATTTCATACAAAATGGGGCTTGTAATTCAGTATGTGTATATTTACTGCTTCTGATCCTAAGTGGAATGCATTGTAACAATATATCCTCAAAGATGGTCTGTATTTTATGTGATTATTCAAAGTATGCATTCCTGGCACATAATTAGAGGGTTTGAAGCTGGTGAAGAATGCCAGATGAACTGTGGAGGAAAAGGAAGTGTTATGTGAGGAAGGTGAGCATGATCTCTGCCACGTGTCATGTTCTCATCTGGTACCTACCAAGGGAGGAAAAGAGTGCAGGATAGAGGCATCAGGATAGAAAAGCTGCAGGAGGAAAAATACTGAAGAGGAGGAAAGCAAAAAGGAGAACAGAGAAAGCGTTGACTACAATTTTAAAAAAAAAAACAACAACAAGAATTTAATGTAAATTTTACTCCTTTTTTAGATATGCCTACTTAAAATTATATTTCAATTTATGAGTACCTAAGGCAAAACTTTATTTTTTTTTTATATAGTATGGTAATTTGCAATCCATTAGCCTTGGTTGTGCCTCCAGCATTCCAGATTCCCAAGTGATATCCTGTCCAATACCTATCAGACCTTGTCTCAGTAAGATTTGATGTGTTCAATGGACATGTCTTTAGGCCGATGTTGTTATGGTTATTTGAAAACATATAAGTTGACTCTCAAGTTACCTTTTCAAACTATAATGTCATAAATATGATTCAATATAATTAAATATAAATCTGACATACACATACAATTATGTGGTATATAGAATTGGGTAAACCAAAGTAAATGCAAATTTCATTACTAACTAATGGAATTATTTTATAGTAAATAAGGCTTTACTATTATGGTTATCTTTAGAATGGGTAAATTTCAATATTTTTTTATCTTCTTTTTCAGGAATTACTTTTTCCACAGTATTTATCTTTAGAATAAAAGTTTTTTATTTAATTAGTTAAAGATTGAATAGCTGCTGGAGAAAAAACTTATTTTCTTCAATGGGCTTGTCTTGTTCAAAGTTAACAAAAACACTTTGGTAAAGCAGGAAACTGATTTTCGTTGGTAAGAAAACTTCTAATTGGAATGCAGAAAACTTGAAAGACACAATGCTAGATTGTCAGAAGTGATTAGCAGGTAGAGATGCAAACTTACATTCACCTCCCATTCAGTAGTGCAAATTGAGTTGTTACTTATTTGTTGTAGCTGTTTCTGAAAATAGACCTGAGCATTCACCACCTGTATTTTCACTTCTAAAATTTTTACCTTTTAAAATTTTACAGCACTTCTACATCCTACTTCTTTTATTTATCTAATTAAGAGATAAGCTTTGTTTTTAGCACATTTGCAAGACATTTAGTTCACAAACAAAAGTAATTCTTAAATGCTGTCTTTGTACATTTTAACTGAGTTGCATTTGTGTTGAAACACAGCTTGACAAAAATGCTAAGTGAAAGGTCACCAAATGGTGAATAAAATTTAAAGAACTTGAATAGCTTGAGTTAAACCATAAGATAGCAACACTGAAATATATACTGATTTAGAAAGTGTTATCTGGAAATGTGCTTTCATTTCATGGATATTGTCTCCTAATTTTTTGAATTTTCTGTTTGGAAAGATAAAATTCATTGGATTGTAGTAGACATTATTCTTAAAACTCCTACAACCTTTATCTACTAGAACTTCTTATGTTTTAGGTAAATGTACAAGTGCTCCCATAGACAATGAAGTCTTACGTAACTGTATTGCAAACTCAGTCATACTTTGTAGACTGGAATCTTAAATGCTCTTTTAAGTCTAAACATCTCTACAGCTTCCTGAGGATGGGAAGTGGAGAAGGAGATGCTGATCTCTTCCTCCTGGTATCCAGTGACAAGACATGTGGGAATGGTTCAAAGTTGCACCACAGGAAGTTTAGGAAGTTGGACATCAGGAAGCATTTCTTTAAGGAGAGAGTTGTCTAACACTGGAACACGCTTCTTAGAGGGGTGGTCAATGCCCCAAGCCTGTCAGTGTTTAAGAGACGTTTGGACAATGTCCTTAATAATTTGCTTTAACCTTTGGTCAGCCCTGAATTCGTCAGGCAGTTGGACTAGATGATCGTTGCAGGCCCTTTCCATCTGAAATAGTCCTATCCTATTTATTTCATCCTCCTGATTTTGCTGAATTTACTGTGTACATGATGTTTTCCATTTGCTTCATTAACAGCCCTAATTCACCTATACCTGACCTTTACAGAGCATGTCTGCTGTGATTTGCAGCCTATCCTTGTAGCAGTCCTGCGAAGCAAGACATTCCTCTGTATTCACAAGTCTTACGTTGCACCATTTCCATATATACAGACTATGTAATAATCATATAGATTCTGTTTTCTTACTGCCAATGCTAAACTATGGATTTCACTCCCACTGGAGTACTTGTAAATTACCACAAATTAGTGTTGCTAGAAAAAAATATGGCAAGGCTAGAAACTAAAGTAAATATTGTTATCATTCACAGCTATATTCCAAGATGTTTTCATGTCTTGTGAAGCGTTTTGTGTCTCACAGCCACATGAGGTAGATGCTGTAGGTTGGTTTGCATTGAATATAAATTTTAATTTTTCTATAAGCACCTCTGTGTACTAATTTCTTTTTTTTCTACATCTCCATGAGAATTTTTTGAAAATTCTTATTAGTACAGTTCATAAGGTGTAGTAGCACTTCTTTAAATTTTTTTTTATTTCTATGGACTTAAAGAAACAAGTGACAGGAGAGAGAGAAAAAAAGAATACACTGACTTAGCTGAATCAGTTTCATCAGTAGCCTGGGATAAAAATGAACCTCATTTTTGAGATAAAGTGGAAAATTTCCCAAGTACCATTTACTGAGTTCACATGAGTAAAACATAAAGCTTAATAGAATTAAAAATTAACTGCTGCATAGAGTTTGTGCTACCTATGCATGTTGTGTTAGCATCTCTGAATTTAGATAGGGAACCTTACTGCTGGTGAAACTTTGAGGGATTCTGGCACCACGTGACACCCTTCTCAGAGTGGGGTATATGTGTTCGTAGACACAGCAGCCTTGTTCAATTAAACTAAAAGTAATCCTGGCTCTTTAGGTGTTGTCTATGATTAGCTGAGATACTTGGAAATCTTATAAATATGTACAGCAGATGATGGAAAGAATTTTTTTTACAGCTCAAAACCTCTTCCCCTTGTTGAAGACTTCTTGTGCCAGAACCTCATTTCTGGAAGTGGTGGATATGGAAAAGTGGAATTTCCTTTTCTGTGGCGTATGGAATCTCATCAGTCTTGAAGACAAAGCAGTGACTTGCCATTTTGAGTCCCTAGGCAGGAAGTTGGATCAGAGTTTACTTCCCTGCAGAGTTTATTAATATGTAATAATGTAGCTTTTCTCCTACTGTTCCTCTGAATTTCAACCCCCTACGTGCTAATATGGACTACAGTAGACCAAGTAAAGTATTTTGATTGTCTTTTTCAGAACATGAGGGTGCGGACAGTGAAAGGACAAGATTATTATTCTAAAACAGGAGCAAAATTCCATGGAAAAATGGAACAAAAATTTATTCTTGTTGACTGTAAGAAAGTTGTATATGGTTCCTACAGGTAAGATCAGTCACTGAAGTGTCCATAGCAAACCTGTCATCTCAGCACTACTGCTATAGCAAATTTGGTCTTTTTCCTATTTGTAAGAATTCTTGCAGGGAAGCACATGCGTTCATTTGATTATCTTTTCTGTAATTTAACAGGTTACCAAAGATACTTCTTGCTAACTAGCCTAACAGGTCCTCTCTTTGTTTTTCACAAATAAGAAATAAGGCACGTAGGTTTTGCCAAACCTGAAGACTTACTAAAAAGGGAGGAAAATCCTGATTTGTCTTATATTGCCTGAATTGTTCTTGTTTAACATTTGCTTCAGAAAAGGCTACCAGAATTATTTTATAAGCTAGCTTGGATAGTTCCTCCACATAATAATCTTCTAAAGATAACATTACAGACTGACTGTGTGGCACTTAATGGTGGTCAAATTCAGAATTGCCCAAGTCTCTCTTTATGTTTGACTTTATTCTGCAGTCCATTTTATTTCCAGTGTATGTGTGCAAAGCGTAGGCTAGAAGAATTTACAGCTTTGCAGAGCTGGAAAAAAACTATGTTTTAACTCACACATTATTAAATATTTTCCTTCTTTTCATGCTACACTTTTCTCCTTTGGCCTGTGGAATTAGTTTCTGTCAGCATAGTGTCTGGGTACCAGATCCACAGCCACTGCCTTTCACAGATTTCCACCACTGTAAGCTTTTGAAAATATGACTTTTTATTTCCTTTGAGATTCAGCCCCAAATTCAGACTGACGTGTATAAATGATAGTGGGGTAGATGACAAGTTCATAAATTAATCAGTGTAAGACAGTGCAGGGAGTAGTCTTGACATCTACACACAGTGTTAAGGTCTGTGAGAATGCAATAGTTTTTCTCATTTCATTTTGAAAAACAACACTGCTTTAAGGCCTTGTACCACAGGCAGTGGAATCATCAATTTCTGTAGAAATTAAGCTTGTTTTGTAAAATAATATAGTTATTTATAACAGGAAATATGAGTCTTTCTGAACTGTCACTTTGAAGTCAATTTAAAGTTTGGGGTTTTGTCTCAAAGATTATGTGTTATTCTTAATTGTGAAAATCAATAGAAAAAAATTTATGTGGCATGATTTCATTTAATCTCAACACACTATTACTTCCTGAAAAATACAAAAATAGCAAGAAAAAATTACAGCAGCAAGCTATTTTTGTCAATACAACAAACCTATTTTCTAATATCCAGAAAAAAAGTGCAAATAAAATAAGTCTGTTGATTTAATTTTTTTTCTAGCTTTTTTAATGAAATTAGGATTTCAAAACAGGTTTTTTCTTTGTTGTAATCTACAAATTGCATGCTTTACACACCATGATATTAGTTTTGTTGCAACATCCTTAATGTACATATTAATTTATTTTATTTCATTTTGTAGCTGTAAAATACTTACAGATACTTAGCTTTGAGCATGTGTTCCATCTTTTACAACAGAGGAAAATTTGCTTCATCAAAGCATCATTATTGCAATAAAAGAAATGTTCATATCCAATTCAATGTGCATAGTAGAAAATGTAAAATTTTTAATGATTCTGAGCTACATCTTTTTGAAAATATGTTTAGAATTAAGTACATTAAAAACTGCTGAAGCAGTCCTGTATATTTTTTCAGATGTATTTTTTTTTCACAACATAACCACACAGTAACATTCTCTGACTGAAGACTAAATATAGTGGGTATAGTTAATCCTGCCTTAGTCTTTTTAGAGGTGATTTTTTCCATTAGCTATTTGTACTTCCCTGTTCTACATTTGTGAATACTTTCTTAGAATACTTTTTATAAGGGCAGTTATAAGGGTAGTTATAGACTCATTCCTGCTCCCACTGAAAGCAGTGGAAAGTTTCCAACTGAGTTTTATTGGTATTAGATTAGACCTTCTGAGTCTAAATTACATTAATCATTACCAACATTTATTTGTTTATGTATTTAGAAAGTATTTTTACAATCCCCAGGTTTGTGCAAAAGCTTCCATAGCAAGAAGCACTAGTGTAATACTTAAACTCAAAAGAACTGCATCTAATGGTCGTTTGTTCTTCTTTCAGCTTTATGTGGTCATTTGAAAAAACCAACCTCAGTATGGTTCAAGTTATCACAGGACAGCTTGTGGAATCTTTTGATGAAGAGTTCAGGACACTGTATGCCCGTTCTTCTGTTCCTAGCTCATTTGCTCCAGAACTAGTGCGGGTAAACAGTCGCAGGACACTCTGGGATAATGATACATACCAGCACTCAGTGTCTTCTTTGGCTTCAGTTTCTAGCCAAAGAAACCTTTTTGGTCGGCAAGACAAGGTTCACAAGATAGATCCTGTTTGTTGGAAAACTCGTGGAAGATATGCAGTAAATGAAATAGATAAATATGGCTTGAGAAATCAAGCCTATAATAAGCAACCATTTCATCCAGGTTTTAATGTGCAAAATCCAATCCAGCAGTATCAACCTAGTGAAAAAAATGAGCACTGGAAGAGACATAGTTATGCTGGGGAAAAGCCAGAAAGGACACCTTACCTGTTGCTCAACAGAGCTATTAACAGAGCCAACAATCCATCAAATACTTGGAAAATGCCATCTGATAGCCTTAGTATTGTTTCCTCATTACGAGGAGGATATGCAAATAACTACAATATTCCGCAGCAAAGTTTTGCTGATCAGTTTTCACGACCGAAAGTAAATCTTGCAGAAAGAAATTCAATTGTGCGGAGGTCTTTTAACGGGACAGATAATCATATCCGCCATCTGCAGCAAAGGATGCCAACTCTTGAACACACAACAAAGTCATTCCTACGTAACTGGCGAATAAAGTCATATTTGAATGATCAAACAGATTATCCGGTAGAGTCTAATGGGTCAGCTGTGGGTGACAGATATGATAGCTATGACACAGCTGAAAATATGAAAGCTCATGCACTGTATTCTCATTCTCGCTTGCGATCGTCGTTGGTGTTTCAGCCAACTTTACCTGAACAGCAGGAAGTAAGCAGCTGTGCAAGTTCTTCAAATTCAACTATAATTGGGTCAGAGGGAAGTGCAACACCTAAAGGGACATCTAATCATGCTCCAAGTGTGGAAAATGGAACAGATAATATTTCAGAAGACCTTAGCACAAACTTCCCTCTTAAATCAGATGCACCAAAAAACCACAGAATTCATATTGCAGACAGCACAAAACCTCCCATAAATTCAAATGCAACTGGTGACACATCACTTTATTTGTACACAACACTGTGTACAGACAAACATTCAGAAAATCTGAAGAACCTTCAGAATGAAAATGTGCTCAAAAGGAGAAGTTTTCCCATGTTTAATTCAAAGTCCATATTGGACCCTGGTGCCAACAAGCATGCATCCAATTATGTTTACAGCACATTGACTAGGCATAGACTTAAGCAACCAGTTGGTCCAAAACTTCCAGAAGACATGCTGAAGAGTGCTAAAAGTTTGCACAGTGTGACCAATCACTTGCCACAGGAGGAAAAGAACCTGAAAGGAGAGCTAAAGAGCCCAACTGCTAGCAAGGCAATCTCTATGGCGGTTCTCACTGAAGTGAGCAAGGAGGAGTCTAGTAAGGATTGCACATCAAAGAAAGAAAGTAAGAGTTCCCCAAGTTTTCTAAAGAAAGGATCCCAGAAATTGCGGTCATTTCTTAATCTCACACCAGACAAGAAGGAGAACTTGTCAAAAAACAAAGGTCCTGCCTTCTACAGGATGTGTAGTAGTTCTGACACATTGGTTTCTGAAGATGAGAATCAAAAACCAAAGATTTCTGAAAATAAGACAGATTCTTCCCCAAGGAGAAAAAGAAACACATCAACAAATTCTCAAGGGAGCTTGAACAGAAGTAAAGAAGATGTCACTGGTAGCCCAACAAAGTCTCCAAAGTCTCCAAAGTCTCCAAAGTCACCAAAATCTCAAAAACCTCCATCTGATGAAAGCAATAAAATGTGTCCTCTCTTGTGCCCCCTGGAAAGTAAGTTCATCGAAACTGCAGGAGATGCATCTACCCCAAGATTTAACACAGAACAGATTCAGTATCAAGATATGAAGGAAATCTCCACAAATACTGCTTCTGAAAGTGCTCCTGTTTCTGCACTTCAAAGAGCAAGTTCGGTGACACCACAGCTGGCAAATTCAAAACCCCAACAGGAGCTGAGATCTCGTTTGAGTGAAAGGCGTGTTTATAGTCGCTTTGAGCCATTTTGTAAGATAGAAAATGCTAGCCAACCTGCAGGAAATGCAGCCAACAGCAGTTCACATCTATCAGATATCAAAAGCAAGACCTTAGGGAATAATTATGGCAGGAGTAATCACATGGCCAGCTACAACTCAACTGCTTACCATCCGTTGCAGCCTAATGAAAATAAGCTGAGAGGATTTATGCAAAAGTTTGGGAATTTCCTACACAAAAGCAAGTAAAACTTTTGCTGATTATGTTGAAATACCGCAAGACTAGCAAAGCTGGACATAATCTTAACTGGACAAAGACTAGTGGCCAACTTTTGTACAGCTTGCTTGGGTTTCCTCTTGGGTTTAGGACATTGGAATTAATGTACATATTTTTAAAAATAATTATCCTAGAATTGTTATACTTTAATCTTTACAGAAATTCTTTGTCCAGAAGTTGCCTCAAGGAAGTTGTTTATAGTGTTTTTAATGTAAGATTAATTTTATATGTTTTCATATGAAGAAAATACATTCCAGCATATTGTAAGATTAAGCATGGGGCAAAAAAGATTCAGTATGTTTTTAAACTTCAGATAATACTGTTTCCAAAGATTTGCTCTATAAAATAGGATAGCACTAGGAATAGCGAATTGTATTTTTTCAGCATTTATGTACACTTTCAAATGATAAACACAATGTTAATGCATTGTATGTTACTTATCTTTAAACTAATTTTTGAAAACCTCTTTTAGTTTTCATCTTGTTAATAATTTACCCCATAGCATCTACTGAACTGTTTGAGCAGCAGATGGATCTATCTTACTTTATTGAATTTTCCTTGTAATATGATATTTTTCTGAAGTATTTGGCATACAGATCTGAAAGTGACCTTAATCTGAGCTTTCACAGACTTGTTTACGTGGTTAAACTAGTGTGAATGTAGAATGAACGTTTAAAAACCTATTTATAAAAAAGGTGCCTTGAACATAACTTACAACTAGTTTAAATTTCAATGGGTTAATTGCATTTGTATAACATGCCAGTATTCTGTAGAGTATTCTAAAAAAAAGCTTTTTTGTTATGTTTTTCTATTTGGTGTTAAAAAAAATTGTCTATGGACTTCCATTTCTCAGGTAAGTTTTTGAGTTTCACATGCAACCACCTGTTTTAAATGTTGCCAGATATATTTGCAACTATGGCTTTAATACCTTATTTTTTAAATAAGATGAGAATTCTTAGATTAGGTGTACAAGGGAGATTACAAGCTCAATCCTGCAATGCAGCCTTATGTCAGGATGAGTATTACGGGCCATGAGCAATTAGGCAGCTTAAACTGAGATTCATAAAAGTAACTACAGCAAACAATAAGGCACCTTTGCTAAGCCAAAGAAAGTATCAGTGAAGGGGATAGTAGCAAATGTTTAACTTCAGTGAAGGTATTTAGACTCCTAACTGCAGTCTGAGGGGCACATTTTGTTTATCCGAGCCTCTGTATCATAACAAATTTCCCAATAATAGGTGACTACAGGGTAGTGCTTACAAAAAACACAGGCATGGGGTTATGTTTGGGCAGCAGCATGGAATCCACTTCTTGTCTGCAGTGTGCATCCAGGGCTTATGCCCTCGTGGATGTGGAGTTTGTTTAGAAGGACTCCATAACCATTTACCTGACAAATATTCTGTGACAGTTTTGTTCCAAATTCAGATTTTTGGGAAATTTCACTACTGAAGGCTCAGAATTCTTATACAGGGTCTTTGTGTTCCAGGAGCATGTTTTAGGAGACAATTTCACTCTTAGATCTGAAAGGTCCCACAGTGTTCTATGGAAGAGGTCTTAGCTTCGTTCTTTAGAACGAAATACCAAAAGGGCATTTCATGCATCAGCTGGGTGAAGTTCATTTGTCTTATTTGCCTGTGGCCCTAGGAAAAGATTCTGTATGTAAATCTACTTCTCACTGAGAAACTGCTCTGGTTCTTATGAAGTCACTGTAGTTATTGATTTCAGTAAAGCAGTGTCAGCTTTTTATTCAAACTGTTTCTCGGACAACTTTATTAGGCTGATGCATCATAGCAGTAACTGTTTCACTGTGGGGATAGTATTTATTTTTGAGGCTGACAGTCCCGTGTCTCGATCTTCTGCTGGAAGTTTAGGTCTCCCCTTTACCTGTGATCACAGAAGATTTTATGAATTTCTTGATGAACACTGGCAACTTTGTTCACTCCTTGATGAAACGCTGTAGTTAATATTTTTCCCAAATGAACATTTGTACTTATATATGCTATCCCAAGCAAGGTAACATTTTCAGCCCCAAGACAAGGAGTGTCTTGGTACTCCAGGCATGTTTCCAACATAGGCACAACATACTTCCACACCTATGCAACCAACAGCAATGCCCTACTGTACTTTTTAAAACTCTTAATATTTTCTAACTGGGCAGACAATTACCCAGGATAGTACCTGAAGTGACAGTGCAGGTGGTACTAAAAATGGTGAGGGTAGGTTTTAGGAGGATCTTTAGTTTTCCCTCATACTCTTACAATCTCTGACATGCGCCTGGAGGCAGAACTATATTTGAGGAGGAAATGAGGGAGGGAGAACAAGGGTCTTGGGGCAAGTTTTGAAGTGACAGTGCTTTCTATTTTGTAATAAACTTTGGGAAATCTATACTGATGCAATTTGGAAATATTTTACTGTATTTTTCAAAATAGATTGCTAATTAGAGAATGCTGAGATGGCAGGTATTTTAATTTACCAAGTCATCTATGTTTATTTATATTGCTATTTTGTACCTGCACAGAAGATTTAAGAGCCTTCAGTGAAGAGCCTGCTCATAGACTTGATAATGTAAAAAAAAAATCTCAGTGGAACTAGCTTTTTTTTTTCATTTTCAGATCTCTTTTCAAAGATCCCACATAGGAATGTTGCTACATTAAGGCTTGATCCATGGTTAATTGAAATTAATTCCACAGACCTCAGAGGAAGTAGGATCAGACACTTAATTGCTGACATCACTATTTTTAGAAATGTTACAAGACCCAGTGGTGCTTAGGGAGCACAGGGGAGCACAAGGCTTTGTCTGACACAATGGGAGGAGAGGTCTAATGCCCTGCCAGCCATTACAGCTTTGAAGACTGGGAAGGACACTGGGGAGGTCCACAGGTGCTGCGAGGACCTATTCCTTCCAGAATGTGTGTTAAAGGTGGGAAAGTGCTCACCCAGTACTGTCTGATTTGCCTCCTGTCTCTGTGGAAACCCAGTTGTCCACAAAATAAAAGCAAAAAATAAGGGAAAAAAAGGATACTTGCATCAGCAAAGAAGAAGGATGTGTGGATTTCTAGAGGGAAAAGTAGGGTTTATATTTTTGAATGTCTTTTTCCCAAAGCTTGTCTTGATGTTTCTGCTTTTCCAAGGAGATGCATTTTATTCAGTGTGCCCTAAATGTGCTTTGCACATTGCAAGTTTTACACCCTGCACACAGCCAATGCACTCCCAGTTTTGTAAAGCTGTGAAGTAATGGCTGTTGCGGTGCGTGATGGGCATTTGGCCATATGGCTTGGGAGTTGTGAAACCCATAAAAAATGTTGCATCATTTCCACATTAAATAAAACTCCATTAGCACCGTGATAGATCTCTGAGGGTGGCTGTGCAAAAGCTGATCAGAGTTATACAATGCTGAGAGTGGCCCTCGGGAGCACCATTGGTAGTAGAGGGCAGTGCAGTTAGGAGATCCGGGCTCTTCATACAGTGCCCCTTCAGTTTGCGTCATAAATAAACCCCCCCTACGTGCAGTCATAATACCCAGTGGATAAATTGCTTTGTTTCTTCAGCCTCATAATAAATAGCTTTTCCTGCCTCTCAGATTGCAAAATCATTGATTGTTCTCTTATTAATTACCTTGCACTACACTCTTTATTCATGCTAACAAACATGAATTAGATGTGAAGAAAGATTATAAATTAAGAAAAAGTAAGTTTCCAGCTGTCTAATAAATGAGGGTAGTAGTATTTGTTACAAACCTTGAGAGAAACAAAAAGCTTGTCAGGCAATAGGTGTTCATGCATAGCTGAAAAATTATTATTCAGAGAAAACAACAGTTTGATCATTTTTCAGCTTTCTGAAGAGTATTTGAAAATGTGATTTATAAGACATAAGAAAAATAATACTAAAGTCTGTTGCAAGACAATGTAAAAATAAAATTTAAATTGGCTCTACTAAGGTGTATGATAAATACATTTTTTTTCATTTGTGGGTAAGCTGTAAAACCAACAAGTAGCTTTGCAACTGTGTGAGAGATCAGTAAGGTTACTGTGGTACTTACTGTAATTCATTCTTCATATCAATCTTGTACAGCACAGTGCAGTATTTGGGGTTTTTTTAGTTTGTTTTCATTTAAGTCAGAAGAGTTAGAGCAACATAAAGGAGCAGTAGTTCACGGGTAATTGAAGCATGTTCCTCCAATTTCTTCACTTGCAATGTCTTCACTTGCATAAGTACATATTCCATTAGCACCCCAGTGACAAGAGAGGAGATTGGAATGCTCAAAAGACTGTCTTGCCATTTCACTCCTTATCTCAGAGAGGTGCTTACAGATAGATGTCTGGGTACTTTTCTTTAGGGTCTGGAATTTTTCATAATTTTCAACTCTAAGAGTTACAGTTAGGTCTACATTTTTCACATTTTGACATGATGCCAAAGATGTTGCATGTTCTGAGAATGCTTTTCTGTATTGAGAAACAGGATGGAAGAAAACATTTGTTCTTGGAGAGCTCAGAACAGAGCTGCTTTGCTGTTAAGCAAAGCGAGTAGTTCTGAGTTTTGTTTTAGTGATGCTGACGAGTTAAGTGATTAAACTTGTGCTCCAGACCTTTCACCAGTTCTGTTGCCCTTCTCTGGACACACTCCAGCACCTCAATGTCTTTCTTGTAGTCAGAAGCCCAAAACTGAACACAGTGTTTGAAGTGTGGCCTCACCAGTGCCAAGTTCAGGAGGATGATCACTCCCCTGGTTCTGCAGGCCACAATATTGCTGATCCAGCCTGTCCAGATCCTTCTGCAGAGCCTTCCTACCTTCTAGCAGATTAGCACTCCCAGCCAACTTGGTGTCATCTGCAAACTGACTGAGGGTGCACTTGATCCCCTCATCCACATCATCAGTGAAGATATTAAACAGGACTGGCCCCAACACTGAACCTTGGGGAACACAGTTGTGACTGACAACCAGTGGGAATTCCATTTGCCATCCAGACATTTTTTTACCCAGCAAACAGTGCACCCATCCAAGCCATGACCAGCCAGTTTCTTCAGGAGAATGCTATGGGAAATGGTGTCAAAGGCTTTCTAAAGTCCAGGCAGACAACATGCATAGCCTTTCTCTCATCCACTAAGCACACCACCTTGTCAGAAGGAAACCAGATTCAAGCAGGACCTGCCTTTCCTAAAGCCATGCTGACTGGACCTCATCCCATCTGTCCTGTGCATGCTGTGTGATGGCACTCAAGACGATCTGTTCTATAACCTTCCCTATCACCAAGGTCAGATTGACAGGTCTGTACTTTCATGGATCCTTCTCCTGCTCTTTCTTGTAGATGGAAATCATATTTACCAACTTCCAGTGACCTGCAACCTCCCCAGTTAGCTGGTAAATGATTGAAAGGGACTTGGTAAACTACCTGCTCCACCCCTTGGAAACACACAAGTCCATGGGGCTGGATGCGATCTACCCAAGCATACTGAGGGAGCTGGTAGGAGTGCTCACCATTTCCCCTCGGATAATGAAGACTTCATTCTGCTTCCTGTCTTTCAGATCAGGGGGCTGGGTACCTGGAGAGCAATTGGTCTTACTAGTAAAGACTGAGGCAAAGAAGGCATTAAGTACCTCATCCTTTTCCTCATCCTCTGTAACTGTTTCCACCCACATCAAAGAAAGGATGGAGATTCTCCTCAGAATGCTGGTGTATTATAGAAAGCTTTTTTATTGTCTGTTATGGCAGTGGCAAGATCAATTTTCAGATGGGCTTTGGCCTTTCTAATTTTCTCTCTGCATAGCCTCACATCCTTGTACTCCTCCTGAGTAGCCTGCACCTTCTTTAAAAAGACATAAAATCTTTTTTTATATATATATTTTTGCAGACTTTTATAAAATATCTTTGTGTATTTCTGGATGAGGATCTGGTTTACTAAAAATGACTTGACATCCCTTCAGAAGAAGCTTCTGTGAAGGCTATGCATCTTTCTAGCACCATATATATTAACATTATCTAAAAATTAGATGGGTAAGTCCAAAAGATAGTTGAAGGGAAAATTAATAATTTCTGATGAAAGGGCCACAATACATGCTTATTTTGATAGTGTTGCTTCCATATGTAGATGCAGCTGGGAAAAAATTGCTTCTTTTCTCTCCAGAATACATAACATTTATGACAATTAAAGTAGAAATACTTGTAAGACTAAACACCAGTGGCAATATTTTATTGTGTTTGAGAAATGACTGCAGCTAATTAATTAGTATTCAAACACAGGACTCTTACATGTCTGTTGTACATTGTCTTCCTTGCCTCATTTAGCAATCAACATTGTCAAAATTCAGACTGATTGTCTACAGCTTCCTAAGCTCTTGAATATTGCTCTAAAAAACTGTTCCAATGAGGCATTAAAAACATGCTTAGCTTTATAAACTAGGCAGTCCCAGGATAAAGCATACCAGGCATACGTGTTTTGTTAGGTTTTGGTATAAAATAATGACAGTGTAGTCCTAGCTGGTGTATTTTGGGTAACTAGTGACTTATATAGTTTTGAGTCATGTTTGATTTTGACCCATTGCAACACCACATTTGGACATCATATCTGATAATGTTTCTTTCAAATGTCACATATACTGGTGTTAAAATATCATTATTCTGATTTCAGAGTTTAGATCAATCTTCTTTAGAGCAGGGTTTGTGGATCCCTGATGATCTGTAAGATTTCAAAAGGAAAATGAATGTGGTTCAAATTACTAATAAAACAACCAGACAAAACTAAAAAGCATTTGAAAATATTTCCACATACAGCAAAGGAAACAAGTAAAATTGGAGGACGAAGTCAGAAGTGAATATTCATAATGTACATTTTACCAGTTGAAAGTGAAAGCTGGTGCACCAACACTGCAGGAAAAATAATAATCAGGTGCTCTTTGAATAAAAGAATCCGAGAGACACTGGTCAAGATGATGCAAAAGAAGCATGAGAGATGCTACAAACACACAAGACCCAGAATGGATATTCCTGGGTAACTTTGTGGGATAGGGAGCATGGGAAAGGAATTCCATCAAGTTTTTCAGTACTGACAAACATAAAAAACTGTGCTGGTTTCATTTAAAACTACTTGATATGTAAATCCTTTTTTTCCTAAAATGGAATTCCTGGATTACATAGCAGCTATGTTACGGATATACTGTGTATGTACAGATACAACCCAAAAATTGTCTTAAATAATTTATTACATTTATTTTTTACCAAATAAAGTGTTTCTTTTAAAGCTCAGTTTACTTCTGTGTTTGTTTTTTCACTGGCTCATACTGTTATTACATTTCTCATTTCAAAATTTAGAATATCTTTTAAAAATGCTGACATCAGAAATGTTGAGTGAAATCTTGTAAACTGTGGTCTCAAAGCTGCTTTATGGCAGCACCACTGTTTGCAGAACTGCTGCACCTTCTGTGGGATCAATAGTCCACACAAACCACAGTGAAAGGACCGAAGCCAACATCACTAATTTAAAATTTCTGGAATAAAATATTGGTATAATATAATGAAGGTAAGTTGGAGTCAAAAATGAAGCAGGGTAGGGTGCACAGTGTTAGTGTACTATGTTTACTTTCAGAGCCTTGTATCACTTCCTTGCTCAGATATTTTGTGTTCGTTTGCCTTCTGATTAATTCTGCCTTGCTAGTGGTATCAGGTTTAATAGTCTTTTCTTTTTCCTCCTCTTCCCTATTAACATGGAACTTCCTTCAGAAATCAGTTTGCCTACCTCTTGCATTGTAATTGCTACTGAAAAAATAATTTCCATCACATGGATTGCAAGAATTATCTTCAGATAACTCCATATATGAGTACACGCTACTACAGAATAGTTCATGAGAATTAGATTTTGAGTCCTGAATATTTGCTCAGTGCCTTTGAAAACCCCGTATAAAATGTAGTAGACTTTCTGAACATGGTCTATATTTAGTCATAATGGAGGAAGAAAATGAAGAGGAAGAGAGGAAGTTTGTACTTTTAAGTGCAAAAGGTAAAGGTTGTAAAACATTGAGGTGGTTACTCATTTACCACATATGAGAACTTCAGTGGTTGATGTTATGGTGTGGTGTCTGCAGGCACCTATGTGCGTACCTGTACACATAATACTGAGGCTCCTACTTGTACAGGAACTTCTACTTACATAGTAATTTAAGTAAAATTCATCTTGGTTAATTGAGCTCAAGTCTTTTCTCAGTTCCCACACACAGAAGTCATTATAATAATTACTACCTCATCTCCTTTCCTTCATATTTTCCTCACTAGGACAAACCTAAATTTGCCCTGCCAGCAATTCTGCAACATTTCATCATTGCTAGGTAAATATTAAAACAAACAAACAAACAAACAAAAATAATAATAATAAAAAAAATCACCAAACTTTTAATTTTTGGGACATATCATTTGGATTGAGAAGGAAGCTATGCCTGTGGCCTAAAGACAAGACTAATGAATATATGAGTAGGGGATTTCTGGCAAGAAAGTATTTGCATGCCATTCATTAGTGAAAGTTAGAATGTACCACTTTTGACAAAACTTTGTTGAAAACTCTAATAGAGTTATGGCAGAATTACTTGATTCCCCAAGAGTTCCTCATAGCTGAGTTAGAGCTGTCATCCCCTTTTGGCAGACAGGAAGCTGAAGGCTTTGCTGCTCTTGCACATGGGTAGTCTTTGCGAGCGAAGATTTGGGAAAGGTCATTAACCCTTCGAGCCTGCGCAGTGGATTTTTTAGGTGAGACACAGCGTGCGCTGAACTGAGCCCACCCTTTAATCCTGAGGTTCATCTGCCGGGGCCGAGCAAGCTTGGACAGTGGCAGTGAGGTCCTCAGAACGTAGGTTTGTTTAGAGTGACCTTCTCTTAGATGGATTGCCTCACAGGGCTGACGAGCTCCATCTGCCTGGGGGGCTGGGAATTGAACCCGGGTCGCAGCGGTGAGAGTCCTGCACCCTAACCACTAGACCACCAGAGGGGCACGCTGTGTCTCACCTAAAAAATCCACTGCGCAGGCTCGAAGGGTTAATGACCTTTCCCAAATCTTCGCTCTCGAAGACTGGCCGTTATTATTATTATATTATTACATGGGTAGTAGCTGTGGGTAGAGGTATGGGTGTCTCCTCATTTTACCTCTGTTCAGTTCCACTGCTTTAAGTTTACCAATAATATGGTGACTTGGAGAGTCCATTTCCAAGTATGGAAATTGCGTCTTGTTCAGTACAAGCACATTCCAAACTAAAATCTTGCTGAAATCTGCATCCGTAGGTTGGGCTCGATGATCTCAGAGGTCTTTTCCAACCTAACTTATTGTGTGATTCTGTGATTCTATTCAGTGACTGTAAAATTGCAGGTCTTTGTATGGCTTTTCCCTTTGTATCTCAAAAATTACAAACTTCCACACTGTATTTATGACACCCAGCTATTTTTTATCTTGAAGTTATGGCTAGTGGTATTTGGAGCACTATATTCTGCTAAATATCAGTAAGTAGTCAACACCTAAAAAAAAAAAATTATTAACCATTACTTTGTGTGTGTGCAATGGCCAGTTTCAAACCTCTTAGCCACAGTCTTCACAGTTGTTCTGTTCAACTTGTTCATCAAAATAAAAATATCTCCATGCTTTCTGAATGGTACAGTCAATTGGCTCTTAAGTCTGTTTAAGTGCAGGTATGCCTACGTCAAAGTGATGCAGAGGACTCAGCCTGTAAGTGGATAAGTCTATGAGGCAGCCAGGCCTTGGAGTCAGGATGCTCTCAGAAACTCCTCATGATTGTTCCCCTAATTAAAAGCATTACAGCAATCAGTTCAGGCCATAGGGAAGCGGGTGGTTGCCATATACTTACTCTCACACTAAGCCTGTTAGCCACAGAAGTGCTGTCAAGGTGTTGTGCACACAATCTCTGTGAACAGAGATTCATATCCTCTATTCTCTGATCAGGGCAAGGGTTTGGGGGAAAAATGCACAAGAACTGGAGGAGAATAGATCTGAGAAGATCAGAAGCCTGACAGCAGATTTTGTTCTCATGCTCCACATAAAAAGCCTTTAGGAGGACATCTGTCACTGGTTACTTGACACTTAAGTAAATAACCTGCTGGGTTATAGTTATTTGGTTGACACCCATCTCAGGCTCAGATAGTCCCTGCACTACAAATTCTTAGTGGTAGAGGAGTATTCTGGAAAAATGTCACTGTACACAACCTCTTTTCAGCCAAGTAACTCACAGTGGAGTCTCTCTGCTGTTGTCCGAGGGATCATGCTGTCGTCCTTTGATGCTTCAAATGATTGGGCAGAGACAGGACCACAAATCATGGTTCTAGAATAGTGTCCTCACTTGCCAGGAAGACATCAGCTGCGAAAGGAAATGTGTCTCGCCTTGCAGATTTCAAGGATGGATGTTCCGCGAATCAACTGTTTTTGAACTAAATTCCCTTATGTTTTCTTCATACACAATTTTGCCTGAAGCATTTTTGTCCTTTTTTATCCCCATCCACAACACAGATGTGGCCATAGAGAAAAAAAGCAATGAAAGTGAGAGTAAACCAGAAGGCACCTTTGTGTCTCATCCTTGCTCAAACTTTTTTTCTAACAGGACTTCTGCACTACCTATGGGTTTTATCTCCACTGAAATCCTGTGGGCTCAGGTTGCACCTCTTACCCCTCTGTGAAAAGCATAATCTATATATTTTTCCTGAGAAGTATTATTTTTTACAGAACTAATATTTTGAGGGTTATATATATATATATATATATATATATACATACACACACACACACACTTATTTTCCAGCATAATCAGATCTAAGGAGAACAAGTTTATTCAACAATTATCTATAATTCAGAAGATATTACTTTCTCAGTACGTAAAAATTTACAGTCTATAATCTTTAGGTTAACAGGCAATATTTTATTCAGTCAACAAGCCAGTAATTTGTTTGGATTATTTTTCAGATCAATTATTTATAACAATGTTAATCTCATGACATTAAGAGATTAATAATAAATGAAGTTGAGAGCTGACAGTTTGAATTCAAACAATTAGTTCACCTGCATTTCCTTAAGCAAGCACTACTGTACATTTCTTTTCTTTTGTAAAAAAAAAAAATTAATTTTTTTACTTTTAATTCTTCATTTCCCAAGATCAAAAATGTTTTATTAATTAATATATCCTCTTCCTTTGAATTTTAAATAACTCCCTCCATGGGAGTTATTTAAACTCAAACTATGACTGCCTAGGATTCCAAAATTATAGAAACACAAGAGACATGACTTTCCAAATTCTATCTACCTCAAGTTTCAAGAAGTATACCATGAAGCATATTTTAGCATATTCCTTCATAAGTAATGGAATACCTTTTTCCTTATGCTGAGAAACAAGAGCCACTATGCCCTTGAGCTCTTTGGAAAAATTTTGAATGTGAGAGGAATTGTGGGTCAAAGCATTCACATCATAATACTTGTGTGCACATCTATAAATCTCTAAATGGAAAAAAGAATCATAGACAAGAAAGAAATATTAGTCACTCCATTTGCTTGAGGCAGCCAAAATGTACATTGGTAGACTTTAATTCCCTGCCAGCAGCAAGCCAAAGGGGCAGTGCTTTATAAGTGGCAAACAAAACAAAGTGACAACTAAAAATCTTGTAAAGCCCAGGCTAGCATTTCACACAGAGCGACACGCTTACCTGAGCCTTTAGTCTTTAAACATGAATCTCAGAAAATCACAAAAGCTACGTGGGCAGAGACACAAGTTTACCCATGCTGAGCAGCACTGAGGTGAGGTAGAGGCTGTCCTGGCTCAGCGCACACTGCAAGGGGAATCTCACCTGGCATTTTTAGTATTTTCCAGCAACTGTGTGGTCTCCTGTCTAAATGCTTTGTGGGTATCCCCTATCCTACCCATGATTGGTTTTGGTTTTATATTTTGAGTGTGGAGCTAAAATCTAGAGGTAGAAGACTTGTATCCTGGTCTGGCTCACAAACCGTCAGGTTAAATAGTAAGAAAATCCAGTACCAAAACCTTTTCTCTTGATGCTGACGAGTGATCACGCCAGGCTTTGGAGAGATTGCTGTTACTGTCGGGGAGGCTGTTTGAGAAACTGAAATATCTTCCTGAATATCACAAAAAGGGAAAAAGCAAAACAGTCTTGCCCATCAATATTTTTCATGTCCCTTTTCATGTGGGAGAAGACTGTTGTGTCAGGGAGAAGCACTGAGGAGGCCAGAGCAGGAACCAGTGGTGTGATTTGTCACTTCTCCATTGAAAAGCACACAAAGTGACACAAAACCATAAGAAGCAGGAATCTGACCTCGTCAGTACAATGAGTTAATAGCTCTATTCCTGCAAGCATTTCTGAGAAGTCTCAAGGAGGTCTGGTCTGTGGTGTTCTTTGTCTGATGAAAATTTCACACACACGATCACGATAAAAGACCTTGTCTTCAGTTTTCCCTCATTTCCCAAAAGAAGTGTCTTCTCTCTCCACTCTTCCAGCCATTTATGGGTACAGCGTAGCAGCAGCATCAACACATCATTTCCAGAGAAATATGCAAGCCAGTTTTGCAGGTATAATGAGGTAACTAAAGTATCTGAAGTGCCACAGTTCTCAGCCTACTCAGATATCAGTATCAATGATATGTGATATCAGTCTTTGTATGATAACTGGCTATATCTCTTGATATTTTTATACATATAGTATAGTATTAAACAAATAATCAATACTTAATACTGATTTGTTTGATCTGACAAGGTAGTAAAATGCCTCAGAATAAAGGGCGTATTAATAAACAGCTCTGGTTTTGCAGATGGTTTCTTACTGACCTCCAAGTTAGAATAGAGTGTTCTTTGAGGTTTCCTTTTACAAGTAATCAATTATAGAAAATGATACTTAGTAAACATGTAATTAATTTGCTTTCATTATGGTGATGCTGCAGGCATAAAAGGATGATCACCAGAAAAAAGAATACAGAAAACAGCAACCTGATGACAGAGTTTTTCAAACATATTTTGGTTTTGGTTTTAGTTTGGTTTGTTGGGGTTTTTTTATGCACATGATGCATATTCCCTGTATGGATGAAAAACTACAAACCAATCATAAAGTAAAAGTAGTGTAAATGAATGGATTCTCCTTGCTGTAAAACACAGTCAGTAATGTATTCATTACTTCCAGCTAATACTAGAGCCCAGGGCTGCTACATCTAAATAACACTGAGGCAATTTCCATACTGATTTACACCTACGAGAGGGCAGTCCCAAGACCTGATTTTCAGGATTAGCAATGTTTTTAAATTAAGTACTGGACTAGCACTTGGGAGATTAAGATTCAGCAGATCTTCCACAGGTTTCTTACATAGCCAGCTAAGACTTGATTTCTAAACATGCCATGCAAACCCATTTTTCTATCTTTAGTTTGTGCTCTAAGCTAAAATAAGGAAGCAGAGCTGAATGCAAAGACCAAAAGGCAGGATTCCTCCTTCCACTGACTTAATTTGTCAATCAACAGATGCCTTTTTTTTGTCCTTACCTGTTTCACTACCTGTTTGCTTGTCCTCAATGGTGATGCTCCTTTGGGGATAATCCAGAGGTCTCCCTCAGCTTCATGCAAACTTTCTGTATCAGCCAGGGACACAAACAGACCAACACAGGTGGACCAACCAGGTACCCTGAATGTAATAAATGGAGGAAAGTTTAACAGAATCTTTAAAGGCAGAGATATGAGAAAGGTCGTGATTGTCTCTGCCAGCAAGATCTAGGCCCCTTACGCGTGACTAAAGCAGACCCGAGGTGGTCAGAAAACTGTAATATAATACTGACATGGCTGCAGTGACTTTGCAGTCAGACAGAAATCAGGCTGACTTTTGAGGCTTAAAAATTTAGATCAAAGAATAAAAGGGGTGTTATGCTGGAGGTACTTTAGCTGATCTGGTTTCTGGTCTATTTTTGCTCTTTCCAGTACACAGTAACTACACTGAAAAAAGAAAAGAAAAAAAAAAACAACCAAACTCTCTTCCATTTACCTGTCTGCATCATACCAGGGACAAGATACATACTCGGGACAAGTTGCAGTACTTCCCCTGTGCCCATGGTACAGCTGGTTGCTGCAGTCTCATTTCCTTTTCATCTAGCCAGTACGAGATCCTAAACTGCTCTTTAATGTATCCATTTTTTTAATTTTCTGGGTTATACACATTATAACCTTCAGTACAGAGTGATGACTAAGTTTCTACTGCTTCATCATTTGGCGGAACTACTTCTATATTTTACAGCTAGGTTTGTTTGAATAGGTTGGGTCTAACTTTACAGGTTTGTGCAAAAGACGGGAACAACTGCCGTGTAAATTGGTCATTGTAATTTACAGCACTTGCAGCAGTATAGTTCTGAATAAATATTTATCGCTTTTTGAAATTTTACCTAAGAAGGCTCGTACATGACTTGTTCTGCAATCATTTTATTTGTTTTAATGGTGGTGCTTAATTAGCATGTTTGATTTTACTTTAAGAAATCTACCATGGCAATAAAAGATTAATTCTTAGTTTGTTTCTTTTTAAAGTAATATTACTTTTAATTTGTAGGATTAATTCCACTCTGTTTTTCTTTTTTTCCCTCAGAATTTTCTGCCAAGGTAAGAAAATGACCTGACAAATGCTAGGGATCCATGTGTCTGCTTCTCCTCATGGCACTGAGAGCAAAGTCAATGTCATGCTGTAGGGAGGAGGCAGGCTTTTGGTGATTGCCATGGAACTGAACAGGATGATAGCAGCTAGTGAATAAATCACCCAGAAAAGAGGGTAGAAGATATACACACTTTCTGCAGTCAGGAAGAGTTTCACCATACTCCTTTATCAGCCACATGTTCTCTCACTTGCCACAGATAAAGGCAGATTTCTCTGTGGAATGGCTCCCAGTGAGCCAAATTCAAGGTACATTTGTTAACAACCAGTGAAGAGGCTGAGACCTGAATAGTGAGGAGGGCTGAGCTGTGCCTGAGTACAGACATCTGGCTGGGAGACATGGCATGGGGAGTAGGGCTGGTACCCCTTCCCAGGGACACCAGCACCTCTGGCCCCTGGAAGCCACAGCTTGTCTCCTCATTGACATCTGCATGAAAGATGTAAAATTAATCCCCACACCTCTGCCAGTAGCTCCCTATGTTTTAAGGAAGATTTTGTTTCTCGTGGTTCTTCCTTGTTTTCAGTTTGCCCCTCCAGAGTGAGCTATTTCTATGAAATTTTAGACTTGAAAATATTCAGAAAAAAATTCCAAAGCAGCTTGACCACTGCATTCAGTCATTCTGGAAGTGGATATTCCAGCCCAACTAGTTCAAAAAGTGAACACTGCCTTTCAAATAAGGCTGCACATACAAAAGGGTAAACATAAACAACCACCAAACATGATTGACTGGAATGCCTTTGTAAGTATCATGTTGAAATGATCCCATCTCTTTTCTGTTGTCCTGTGATTTTGGGCACTTTCCAACAGCTGACTGCTGCATGGCCCTCCAGCATCATCGTGGCTCTGCTGAAGCTTTGGAAGCTGCACTTCAGTACAGTGTGGTGTGTCCCATTCTCACTCCTGAAACTCCCAACTTTGGGTATGTCCCTGGCATGTGATACAGGAGTCACAAAGGCTTTATGCAGGGTGAGTAGAAGGAAACCTCAGTTTCCCCCTTCCTGCCTGAAACCTGAAGCTGTACATTCTGCTGCATATGGAGCTGTTGCTATTCTTCTTATGTGGCAGCCTGTCTTCCTTGAGGAGAGTATCGTCAAGGGATGTACAGTATTTATTTAACAGTATTTATTTATTTATTGTAACCTTTAGGTTTGCAAGCTGCACTGTACATTTTATAACTTTGTTTGATCTTCTGCAAGCTATGTCCATGTAAGTCATCTCTGCAGGTACAAGTCTGCTCTGGGGTCTTATTTTAGCAGATTCTATGTTTCCTGATTTAGTTAAGCATTATTCAGCTTGTGACCTGGGAATTGCTGTTGCTCCACAGAACATCACAGATGTTCCACAAAGTGATTACAGACCCTCTCTCTCCCCCTGCCTCTCAGAAAATCCCACAGAAAACCCTCCTATGCAGTCAGGTACAAAATGAAGCAAAATGAGTGAAATCAAATAATAAATGAGTACTCAAAGTTTACACTGTTGTTCTGTGTTGGAAATAATAGCTTTGTGCCAGAACTGTATGAATTAGTCCTTTCTTTTTCTGTCCAAATAGTAGGTGGCCCTTTAGTTAAATAACTTAGTTGCCATGTCAGTTAAATGAAATTAATTCACATTTAGTTTTAGATGGTTTGAAAGGCTTTTTCCACCTTATTGATATTCCAGCCACAATAAAGTACCAATTTGGACAGCTAAAATTTCTAAGTAGTGCTATTTTCAACAGTGTAGCTTGCTAATGCCAAATATGCTAATAATAAGATTTTTCATGAGTTTGTGAGATAATGGATAAAACATTCAGAAAATTCCTTTAATTATATCTCTAACGTTTCTGTAATTGCCAACTGTGATACTGCAGCTGCATTAAACTTTGTTTTCTGAAATGGAGGGAAATGATTGCTCTGTTTCCACTTCATGTTAGAAACATCCTGTGGAAAGATGTCTTAGATGTGAAGGATGTATGTTGTGCACTTATCCCAAAGAATTTTTGCTTTAAGCTAGTGTTTTATCAAAATGCCCTCACAGAAAACTCCCAGTTAGCCCAGATGCAGCAACTTCTCCTAAACCTGGTAGTAGAGCCTTGGGATCTTTCCTTCACCCTGTAGCCTCAGAGCAGGGCAAGTCAAGGTGCCCACTCTCATGAAGTGGAGACCATCAGCAGTTGAGAACATTTTTCTCTATGAAACAAACCATCATGTACTTGTTCCTTGAAAGCAGTTGATAGTACAGTCCTTGAGGGGGGCTGCTGTGTTAGTCCACGGTGTTAGTTGGAGAGCGGGTCGGCTTGCCAGGCTCCCATCTGCAAACCCCAGCCCATTCCTTCCTGCATCCCAGCCTCTCCCGTGGCACAGGATGGGCCTGTCCCTTTGCTCCCTCAATCTGTTTTAGTCACCTGATGTCTTTGAATTCACTTCAAAGGTCTCCTGTTAAAAATTCATATCCAGTAGATGAGGCTTCCTGTTGTTTTAGGCAGGAAAACTGCCTCAAGTAATGGTCTTGCTCATGTCTTGATGCTTCATTCAACAGCTGGCTACATGTCCCTGCATCTGCTTGCCTCCTAACTGTGTGATTAACCCTTCAGAACCTCCTACAAACAGCATGCAGGAAAGAAGACAAATAGTGAAGACAAAGTGTTTTATTATACTTAAATGTGCAGCTACTGTGCAAAGTTTGCCAGGCATTGTTTGTGAATATTGCGTATTAATGATTATCACAAGATCTGGAGAAAGCTGCTTCTTCTCCCACTAGTTTCACATCTGAATAAATCCACTGGCCTTCACAATGATTTTCCTGCATTCCAGTGCTGTGAGATCGGACAGAAGTCTCTTGTGTCTTTGTCCCTTACAAAAGATTTACTGTACCATTGTGTAAGTCAGGATCACCTGCACTGAAGTCATTACTCACAGCCATAATCCATAAATATGCTTTTACTGCTGTTAATGTTGTTATTTTGCATGAAGTTGTAATTATTTAATATCCACTATTAAAATCCTACTTAGTATTCTGAGGAGGTTTTACAGGAGTAAAGCTGAGATGCCTTAGAGCTATCAACATGTGAATCTTACCAATATCTCGAAGGACTCAATAGGGCCAACAGACAAATTTTAGGCCTTAGACATCTGTTTTGTCTGCAAATTGTGAACTGAGGATTTCCTCTGTGTTCCTTTCTCTCACAGAGAGAGTACTTGCTTCTGTTTCAATTTGATCACTTTCCATATTGGGTGTTTGTGGGAGGTGCAGAGACCAGAGCTCCAGTGATCTAGCTTTTAGTACATATGTTCCTCTCTGCATTACAACTAACCTAGATACCCTCTTGCTTTCTTCTCAGTTATGGATTTCTCAACCCTAGGGAAAATATGACTCATTGTGTGCTGGGAGTATTCATTTTATCACATCTGTTTGGGAAATTTTGTGTGCTCTGTAATAGCAGCTCCATGTTTTCTGAACTGGACTCAGTACATGCTTTGATCTTTTTTATAAAGTGCTGCACTGATTTATATTGAATCACAGTATTTCTCTTAAAAACGTGGTTCAGATCTCTACTACAAATATCACTAAAGTCTAATAAATAACTACTCTGCAAGATAAACTCTCAAGAAAATATGAACTATATCAAAGTGAAATTGATCAATTGTTTTCTAAAATTTCTTCTCCGAATCTACCCTGAAACGACCTAATAGATTTCTATATTCACAGCTGAAAGTGGTACCTGGAACTGTCCTTAGCACAAAATGTATAGCTTTAAGGAGAGGAAAAATCTATGCCCACAGTAATGATGCTGACACAGTTGCAGAAAAGGGTTGACTGCAGAGAAAAAAATAAAATTGATTTCACTAGAATGACAGTTTTATTCATCTACTCTGAACTTTCTTAGACTATCCTCAGAGATGGCACACCCAATATGGACTGTGAAGTCTGTAAGTCAAGCCTCTTGATTATGGGCATGGCTATCCATTTAAGCATACTCCCTGTTGACTCACCTGAAAGTGCAGCTTACAGAACGGCCGGAAAGGCTCATATTCATTGGAGCAAAGCAAACATGCAGAATTTCTCTGGGGTGATTGTCTTGCACGCTGCACACCTACCTAATAACAAAGGAGTGGAAGTCATTCAGGGATGAATGTATTCTAAAGCTGCATCTCCATAGAAATAGACGTAAGATTAGGGCAGAATGAAGAACAGGCCTTCAATTAAGCCATGAGGTATGAAAGCTGACCTAAGTTATCTCTTTGCAGAGATACTTCTCAGGCATGTTTAGTACTGTAGATGAAAGAAGTGTAATTCTTTGGCATACATGTATCTCTCCCTACCTGTGAGCCTGCTCTGCTGAAGAAGGGAGTTTATTTTCTGACATCATAGAAAACACAAAAATTCCTTCATGAATATTAAAAGTTTTAGTCCCTACTACAGGTCTTGAATTTAGCAGTTGCTATTTTCTTGACTGTGTTCATCCTCAGTTCTACCTCAGAAAGGAATGTGTAAACATCATCCTTAATCATAATTAAATTGTTCCAAACTGCATTATTCCCACCTTAGAGAAAGCTGCACTCTAAGTAGTAACCAATTGGAGACAGGTTTGCTCTCTCTGGTATGTAGCTCACTCCAGCTCTGCCAGTAGAAAGGCAAGACAGAGTGCATACAGCAGCAAGACTTCTGAAACAATACAGACAATTTTGTTTATTAACCCATCAGCCTATGAAACTCAAGTCAAGGTGACTCATGAGAATAACTCGAAGAGATCAGCCATAACATTGCCTATGTTATTGATAATAGAATCATGGTGACTTTTAAAGTGAAATCTCTGAAAGGATGGATCCTGTCAGATGCTGAAGACTGCATACCATTATACAGAATCACAGAATCACAGAATATGCTGAGTTGGAAGGGACCCTACAAGGATCATCAAGACCAACTCCTGGAACTGCACAGGACTGTCCCCAAAAGTCACACCATGTGCCTGAGAGCACTGTCCAAATGCCCCTTGAACTCTGGCAGGCTTGGTGCTGTGACCACTTCCCTGGGGAGTGTGTTCCAGTGCCCAATCACCCTCTGGGTGAAGAATCTTTGTCTAATATCTAACCTAAACCTCTCCTGATGCAGCTTCCTGCCTTTCCCATGAGTGTTCATGCCACTGAAATGACATACAACTTATTCGTTAAGCCATTTTTCAGATAATTTAAAAAATGACCAAGCTAACATGAATAAAAAAATCTTAATATATAATTTTTTTCTTTTAAAAATTTCACCTTGTCCAGATACAGAAGTTGTGGGGGTTAACAAGGGAGGAGTGGGAAGAGATGTCTTTTCAGCTTCATATATCTTCCTCTTTATCCATCCTAAAGCCTTTGAATGCAAACAGCGAGTCTGCTCTCGTGCTAGACAACCATCATTATGCCTTTGAAGGGGTGATTTTGGGTAGATGCTGGCAGAAAAGCTGCTGACTTTGCCTGTGCTTGATCCCCTTTTTTTACAAAGAGAAATATTAGATGTGTGATGAACTGCCAAAATGTTCTCAGCTTCTCACGTTCCAGAGATCTCTGGAGTTGAATCCGTCTCCATACATACCTATGGATTTGTGTGCAAAAAGACTATGTGAGGTCAGGAGATATTAAATGGAATATGGTCTAATCCTGGCTTGTCTATGAGACATATCCTTTATCTCTGTGCCTCTTTCTGTTTATAGTCTAACTGACTCTGCAGATACTCCTACAGTCAAAGCAGATAACAGAAATCTTTTACAGCAGGCTGAAGTCCTAAACTTCTTTACTTGTTTTATTATACTATGCTTGTCTCAGTAAGCTCCTTCTTTACCCATTCTTCAATATTGTCTTTCTTCCAAAAATATAGCTAGATGAATCAAAATACCCTTTCAACAGAATATAGCTAGAGTTTAATTTGATCATCACTTTAAACACGGTTCTTTCTATAACATAGTATGCTAACAGATGCATTCAAATAGCATGCCATCAACTTCAAGAAAATTCTAGACAAAATCAAGGGATGCTTTTAATACTTGTCTGTATTAGAACACTATATGCTAGTATGTGTAGAGTGGGCCAAAAGAAAGGAAACACTGATTCTTAACAGAAAAGTATATGCATTAAAATGACAATTTTTCTCTTACTGTAGTCTGGAAATCAGTTTCAGAATCAGAACTGTTAGAGAAGTCTCTAATAGTCCTCTGATGGGTTAGAAGGACATTTCATGCTTTCCATACACCAACTTCATTGTCATGAAATAAAAGAGATGTGAATTCTCTTCAAACAGTAATTTGAATTCATGTGGCAGTTTTCACAAAGACTGAAGAGTCTGAAGATCTGTATTTTACCAACTGAGATGTTCACTGATGCAGAAAAGACATGTTCCAAAGTGGTAAATGGGTCTTACTTAAATTAGTTAGCTATTCATCACCAATGCAGTAAGGAGAAAGACTCTTTATGCCAATACACATCAGTGAAATTTGTCAAAAAATATTTTAAATCCTCTGCTATTCCAGAAGAAGTCTGTAGGTCAGAATACAACATAATCTCTCTTCAAAAGTATGAAAGTTTTCAATCTATCTAATATGTGACTTCTTGTCATCTGTCTTATGATATCTTACTTGACAAACAGCTTTTTAGTTACAACACATGCCATTTGGGTCTGCTGTTGGAATGTCCATATAGTGTACTATTTCTACCGTGTAGCACTGTCCTGTCCCACAGACTGCCTAGCAAGGAAGGGCTTTTGATGCTGTTGTTGACTCCTGAAGGTTTTGCTCAAATAGTCTCATATTAGGTTAGTGTTTTATGGCCTAGAGACTGGAGATAGCTTGCGAAGCCTTTTTTGTGTTCCTAATCATTGTGATCGCTCTAGTCTACTATTATATTTTCCTTTAAATATGTTCAAAAATCTAATGTCACATTGGGCAATACGTAAGAATTAATATTCTTTCTCAATAATGAATCGAAGAGGAGAATGATGTGTCATATTTCATGATAACAGAATATAATTTTCTTGTGAAAAATAGATACATTTACTACTTCACTTGGATACAATGTTTTGTAGTTTCTTACCTGACACAGGTTATAAGAAAGTCTGTCCCAGTAATGCTTAAAGGAAAATTACAACCATTCTGAAAACGCAAAGTTTATTCTGAAACTGAGTTCAGTAACTTAAGCACAGTGGAGTATTCCAGCTAGAAATGACTGAGCCAGCTCCAGGACTGGAAGAATGACAGATGCATGAAGGCAGTATACACCAGTCTTACTGAAATATATTTACTTGCTGGGGTACAGTGTGGAGCAAATGCAGCTATAGAAATTTTTGAGATGTAATTTTACGTCCATATTGCCCTATGTGTATATGTTTATATAACAAACAGGGCTAATCTGGGGCTTTTTATATACTATTTTCACTAAGGCACTTATGAAAATGTTACAATTTGATCTGGATCACCACTGTATTTATTGCGAAGCCATTGGCTTACCTCCTATCTGTACCTCTGAAGCCATTGTCTTTCCTCTCAATGAAGATGAGCTTTTGTTGACATCCAGTTCTTTTTCCCTATAAGGGTCAGGTCTCAGATCTTTGTATCCTATTTGGACTTCCTTGTGGTTTCTCTCTGTCTGTATGTGGGCAGCATGTTCCTGTTTTGTGTGCTTCATAGAGAATAATAACATCAGAGGAGTCAGTGCTTGTAAAACCAAATTAAGGTGTGGATGCAGGTGGGTTCTCATCATCCCTGTGTACACATATTGGTGTCATAGTGGCACTTCCAGCCTCTTCCTTTCTGCCCTTTGTGTTCCACCCTCCAGGATCCAGTCTTTCTACATCTTTCCCATCCTTTATTTGATTGCAGTCTACATTATTTTATCACTTCCTAGGGTCAAGTCTAACTAGAACTTACTGCACCATGGGAACTTGAAAGAAGCCGACAAGCTTCATATACCTCGCAGAACACTAATCTACAGCTTAGCCACTGATGCCAATAGGAAGCCTGGGGGGTGTGAGTTGTTTTGTGATTCCAGTTTGGTACTAAGTACATTTGAATATACTGGCATGTACTGTGACGTATTAGTTCATACACTTAAGAACTGCATCCTACAACTTGTAAAAACTGCTGTCACTAATTATCACAGTTCTTGCTGTCTTGATTTAGCTCTCAGAGGCTGGTAGTTGTGACCCCATAGTTCTTAACTGTGAAACTGTAAGGGACTATCACAACTTTTTCTAAAAAAAAGGCTGTGATTTCTCAAGTCTGAAAAGTTTTCCTCTGTGAGCAACCAAAGTATTCTTCACATGTCTTGCATTTTTCCTTGTACAAGTGTTCATGACAAAGTGCAAGGTGGTTGTCTGATTCCCTTCAGGTATTATTTTATCTCTAGGCATGAAATATGCATCCATTAAATGCTGTCACCTCTTAAATCTGCTAGTATTAGTCTGGATCCTCTTTTTTGTGTTGCTTGGAGTTGCTCATCATAGGTGTAAATGCAATGCAGTGAATTAATTAATGTCTTTCACAGTGTCTTCTAATGTATAGAGTTAGACCTCATATTCAGGTCCTTGTGTTCAGCAAAGTTTATCTAAGATCTTTTAGTTTCTCCTTTATTAATCTGTGACTAAGTTGTTTGTCTTCATTGTGAACTGGTGGAACTGTCCTATTCCAAACAGCACAGTCATGAGCACATCTTCTGTCAGAACATAACTCCTCTCTGTGCCTGTCACAGTTAGAAAGTCCCTCTTTTATTAAAAAAAAAAAAAAGAAATTAAAAATTGGAAGGACCAAAAAAATTCTGAAAATATTTTCATGGTGACCTAAAAAAATTATTATTTTTTTCATTGGATACAATATGATTTTGTTGTCTCCTAGTCCCAGATTTTTTTCACTTTTGACCTTATAAATTTTTTCTCTTTTATCAGCATCATAATTTTGACCATGGCTTCAATCTTTTCTTGCCAATACTCTTTAACATTTGGAGGCAAAGCTCACTTTCTCTCAACAGATTGTCCTAGAAGTTAGACTAATATACCTCACAAAAAACCCAAGTCTCTTATTATCAAGTTTTTATCCTTGATTTTCAATGTGGATACCAGATGGTCCAACTCTGCAGCATATCTGCTGTCTCTACTGACTCTCACAAAACAGCCACCCAATTACCTCTCTACAATCTCTCTCATCAAACATTTTAAACACTATTACAGTGTTCTGAACATCATTCTTGACACTGTAAAGGTATTATTTACTTTTCTAAAACTTAATTTTCCGATATCTATCTTCCACAAGTATATCTGTGTTCCAAAGTGACTTCTAGTTCATAAAATTGTGTAACATTTTAATTTGCAAAACCACTACCCCAGTGGCTTTGGTCCCTACAAGCTGTCTATTTTCTCTGCTTCTCATACCTCTCTGGCTTCCCCATGGATCACATATTCTTTTTTGCAGGTCTAGCTAAACTGAATGACGCCTAATAGCTAGGTAGTAGCACAGGAAGAATAATTTTCACTATGAAAACAGGTGTGTTATTTAAATGTGAATTTACTACAGCTTCAGTTCAAGTACAGTCATGAAGAAAAGCCTCTGAATATCTTCTTACTTTTGCCTCCGTTGGGATTTTGATGCTCCAGTTCACAGAGGCTGCAGTAATATCAAAGCCACTTGGCTCTATATTCTTGGGATACTATGGCTGGATGGTCCAACGATCCAGGACATGAGTTTTGTGTTTATTACTTTCTATCATCAATTGACATGCAAGTCTTGTTATGAGTAATTGTAGTTTAATTAGCATTTATTTTCAGCTGTGCTCGGCTATAGATTTGACTATGGGCTTGGTTTCTTAGCTAAGCCTTCAACCTGCCGTGACACTCCTGAGTGCAAACTGGTTCTATGGCAGCCCTGTCAAAGCACAGGGACAAAATGTCTCTTTATGTAAATAGTTTGAACTCCAGTGAATGCAATACACTGATGAGATTTTAATCCTTTAGGCACATGGTTTTTTTCTGAAAAAAAGATTAAATTTAAAGTAAAATGGCAAAGAAAACGTCTGGGCATGCATACATAAGCATAGACCTTTTGAGCTGATGTAACCATTAGGGTACAACTTGGAAGAGTTTTTCTCAGCTGTGCTACCAGGTCTGTGAAATGTGCAGTGTTTGAGAACCTGGCCAAGACTTCAATAGTGATTTTGCCAGAGGAGGACGACAAGATGTGGCCTATGTAGGTATTCTTTAAATACTTATGTAATGCTCCTTATTTTAGTCTGGTTTATGCTCAGTCCCATGCCAAAACACAGAATACACAGTTTTATTATGCATGGGATATTTTCATTTTTGATAAGTAACTTTTTGGAGGACTTCACAGTATATAAACTAGGGAGTTGTTAGGAAATGTGGCTGTCAATCAGTATCATATATTTGCAATACCTAGGCATGCCTGGAGGAGTAAATACATTGAAATAGTGAAAGGGAGCCTGAATTTCACATGATTCTGTTTTGGGGCATAATATCATTCAACTAGGAGGTCTGAAGATGAAGTATGACTCTTACAGGGAAATTCTATGGCTTGTGGCCTCAGTTTTCAAATATCAACCTGATCTGGTTTTAAAAATATATTGTGTAGAGGACATTGGTCTGAATGAGCAGGATCAAGGACCAGATTATAGTGGTAATTAGTCCTCAAAAATATTAAAATCACCTATTTTTTCAGTGGTTTCCAGACTGAGATGAAGATACAGAATAAAATAAAAATATACCTTTTTCAGATAATTCTTGCTTAATTAAAAGGAGAGAGAAAAGTCTATATCATATGCATAGACCCTTTATGCGGGTCCACAGTAGAAAAGAGGTATACTGATAAGGAAGTAATTGTAGGAACAGTGCCATAGAGTATTTTATGCAACAGCATAAGGGAACAAACATTAATTATATACTTAAAAATCATCTCAAATATCAAATTAAATAATTTAAAACCATCATAAGATATTGCAGTAAATTAATCCCATTAAAATCATAAGCAATGCAGACAGGCCAGATGCCAGACCTAAAGATCCAGCAGCATCTGTTCGGCTTAACTTTAGATGTGTTTGTTTCACGAGTCCAAAAGCATAGACAGAAGCCCAGTAACCCAGAGGAAAGGGTCTGACCGTCCCTCCTGCAATGACTCTGCTTTGCTGACTTGCTTTAGCAGTTTCACTACTACCTTATCTTCCACATAGCCAAGATCTTTTTGCCAAGTGATAGTTGACAGAGCTGTAGCTGGTGCACTGGTCACCAGCCACCTCTTCATCCTCTTCCGCTTTTTAAACCTAAAAAGTTTTCTTTATTTATGGTGGTTTTATTTTTTTTAAATGTTCTTAGACTCTGGTCACATCTGTTGTCTTTCATATTTCTGTGCAGTGTGAAGAGGTTTTGGCTCTTCCTTTTCCACTTTCATCCTGTCATTGTTTTGATGTGCATCCTGCATTTCCTCGTTTGGTCTCTTCACCCCAAAATATGGGCATGCAGAGTGGACTGAATCGCTGATTGTCACCACAAATGAGGCTGTGAAAATTAAATGACTCAGTATACTGATTGGTACTGAATTGCATAGACAGACACAGACCTATGTATGTGCTTATGACTTAAGTTTCACTAGAGCTCTGAAAGAGCAATATCCTTTTCCTAACATTGTATAACCTTCCCAGAAACAGAATATATAGATGTGAATGACACTGTTGTATTTGTTCCTGGGTTGGTTTTTTTTTTTGCTAGCTTTTGCTAGATTTGTATTTGTTTGCATGTAAATAAAACTGCAAGGTTTGCTATGCTCTTATGTCTATACTCAGCTCGTAATGGTACCTTGTTTTGTTAGGTTCTATTTTTCAAATTCCTTCCTTTCAGCACTGTGGCATCTCTTCCTTTATAAACACTGAAGAGATCTTATCTAGACTGTATGTTCAGTCTCTGTCCTGGGGCCAGAAGTCCTTTGTCTATCCTTCACGAGTACTAGGGGGAAGAAAATTGAACATTAATCTTCCAAGATGCTAAACTGGGTACCTGGCAGTGCTTGCTGAATCGTGTTTCTAGTGATCATGACTGTTTCTGACTGCAGAGAAGGAAAAAATGGCTCTGTAAACTTTGTCCTGATTTATACTCACAAAAGATTGTCCTTGCAAAATGGAGACCAAGCTTTTTCTTTTTTTTAATTCTGTAAAATGTGTTCTTTAGGAAAGTATAAAATTTCAGGTAATACTAATCATGAAATTCAAGAAAGGCAATTATGTTTGTCATGTTACCTGCTTTCCTCCATCCCACAAGCCATGATACAGGAGACAAGTACTTTAGCTCCATCTAGGAGGCAAAAAGACTATTACTCTATCTACTTAAAACCAGATCCCACAGGCTTTTCTCATTTATAAACTGCATTTTAAGGGCTCTGATGAATTAGTCTTGCTGTATCTCCCCGAGTCAGACTACCGTTTCTGCCATCGTTTTTGTGAATGAAATTCTGCAATGCTGAGAGCGCAGTTTTGCCCAGTGTAGCAGCAGCCAAGTTTACATTTTAAGTAGCTCAGTTCAGATAATGGAGATAATAGAAAATAAAAAATTATTTAGACCAAAGGAATTTCATGTCTGAAAAAAGATTAAATCGATCCTCATTATCTTATTGAAAGGGAAAGACCCATTTTAACTGAAACAGTGAATAAAGAATAAGAAGTACATTTGGCCCTGAATACCTTATTTAAGGTCACATAGAAAGTCAAGCATAGAGACAGGGGCTGACTCTGAAACATCTTCTCTCACTGTATCCAGCAGGTAATCCACTTCTTCACAGTCAATAGGAGTCTTTCAAAGAATCATAGAATGGTTTGGATTGGAAGGGACCTTAAAGATCATCTAGTTCAAACTGAGCAAATTCTCTCTTACAAAGATATCATATTTTCCATTTTTATTAAGTTTATTTTAGCACTGTAGTGTCAGTACAAAGGAATAGTAGGTTTTTACCTGCCTGATGTAGTAGTCTTCTGACCATCAACATCCTGTTTTCATTTTTTGCATTACAGTTTATCAGTCTAGTCAGTTTATTATGAAACTAGTCTCCCTCTTTTATGGTAGTCTTCCTGCTTGCTTCTTCATACACACTTTCTGACTACAAATATAGTCTGTTCCTTATACAATTAATTGAGTGTTCATCTTTCATAATTTTTTCGTGCTTAGCAAACCCTTCATTTTGCAACTTCTGAGCTTTAATAAAGACCACTGAGCATCTCCAGCTCTTTCCGCTTTAGATCTTCAGAGAGCTAATCGAAATTGCACAAAGTTTTTCTGCAAGCCTAAGAGCATGTCTGCAGTTTTCTGATGTCTTAATAAAATGTAATACATAACTTCTGACATTAAACTCAGAGACTGAAATAGGAATGTTACTACCTGCTGCCTAGTGCATTTTGTAGAACAGTTCAGTTAAGACTACCTAATTTATTATCATCCTTTGTATCATGCTTTCTGTATACATACACACAGTGTCAAAATGTAATTCCCAAATTAAACAAGGATTTAAGGACCTATCTAATTTTAAGAACTGTCACTGTCTCCCTGCTTTTCTCTTTTTAAGCATCCCATTGCCCTGAAACTACAGCGCTTTGGAAGCTCTGAAGAAACTTTTCTTATCTTTAGTTTGTTGGATCATGCAACTGCAGCGTACTGCTATCAGTTACCTCACTCAACTTGAAGTAGCTATTTATGACTAGGAATGATGGCAGGGTCGCTGGAACTGGTCTTTCAAGTTTTGATCTCTTCTCTGTCTCCTGACCATTCTAAGGCTCCACACCATTACTTCATTTTCATAATGGCTTCTTTTCGCCTCTGTGTGGAATGAAGAACATGCAGGAAACTTAAGTGTCTTATATTAATAAACCCAACATTTGGATGTAAATGTTAAGAAAACATTAATCTGGAACAATAAAACTGATTTCTTTGAAGTTCTTCCAAATTTTACAGTGACATGAGATAACAGTACAAGCGTAAATTCCAGTGGAGGAAGCAAAAGCACATTGGATAATGGACCTTTAGTGCCATTCTTTTATATGGACTTAGAAGATAAAAAAAGATTAAACAAGATGCATCTAGAGAACCATGACTGTAAATATAGTTTATATTCTAGAGACTGTTGTTGCTTTGAATGCAATATATGTAGGACATGGCTGATAGAGCCTATACACTGACTAAATAAAATATGTATGAATTCCTCGGGCCCCAGCATTGTTCTTTGCAGCAGCCAAAGTGCAGAAACATTTCAGAAGATTCTAATCACTGCATTTATGCAGACAATGAAGGTTTAAAGATTCTGTAGGGTTTAGATCAAACCTATGTTCTAAACTCCTTTCATGCAACTTAATCTATTTGTGGTCTGCAGGTTAAACTCTTCATTATAAAATATGCAAAGGCATTTTATTGTCATTGTTTTTTACAATCCTACATCTTTGCAGAATGAAAGTACCCAGATGAAATCCATAGTTAAATTTTGTTTTCAATCAGAAAATTGCAGACAACACCATATAACCATATAATTAAATTTCTTCTCACTGTAACCATTAAAACTTATATCAATGTTGGAACAATAAGACTCTTCACAGCAATATCTAAAAAAAAGTGAGAAGTACTGCTCTGATACACTTTTCATCACAAAATATACAATTACAAAAGGAGTAGGAGAGGTTTAACTCTCTCTCTTGGTTTACATGTCAAGTATTTTATTTATTCACAAAAAATAGTAAATAGGGGCCTTACTTTAAAGTTTTCAGCTCACCAGTACCTAGAGAACAAAAAGGGCTTGTTAGTAAAAATGTGACTATATGGTTTTGTTGTCTTCCCTAATTTGCTTTTTTCTCCAAGACTGGTGCAAATATCATAAGTTTTTGTTGGTTTTCGACTTACTTGCTAGAGAGGTTGATATTTTTGCAAGTTTTATTATACACTTTTAATATCAGTATCCTTAAAAATACAAGTACGCAAACAGACTAAGATGCTCTTACATTTTGAGTAAATAGCCACTTTTTTCTTTCTCAAAATTGCCATTTTATTTATTTGTTCAGAAGATTAAATCTATCTATATACAGCCCTATGAAGGAGAGAGTTATGAAAAATTAGTTGAGGCCAAATGAAATATTCTAGCCAGATTCAACCTATGACTAAATATGTGCAGACACAGTTAAATAGTAAGAACCAGATAAATTTTAATTTATATTTAGTGAGAATTTTTTTCCTTAGTCAGTAAATCTTTCAGGATTTCAGATTTGCATTTCCAAATAATTATCCTTTGCCTTGTCATGTTTGCTGTAAAAATGCATGATATAGCCAGCAAGGATGCCAAACTGATAAACAGAGATATTAAGAACGAACAAATCATAATAAACTCAAGGATACAGGACATATGCTGGGAAATCACTTTTCCGATGATGCCATGACATTTAAATTCTTTTCCAATGATGCCATGACATTTAAATTCATGCAGTAATATATCACATGTAACTATCTATATGCTCAAAATGACGCAGTTTACTGGAACAGAATTACCAAGTATAACGATTTCCTCAGTGGAGTCTTGTACTTTTAAAACCATAATTATATCTGTTACATTAATGCAAAATCATCTTATTTTGGAACATTCACATAAATAAATATTTTTCCACCTGGGATTTTTTGCATTTCTTAGACTTGATTGAGTTTACAAGATACATTTCAATAATTTTTGGAACAGTGTGTGCTAAGGTTCAGTTATCTCCATGATATAACTCTGAAATCTCTACTGAAAATATTCAGCAAAATATTTGAAGATTTAATTCAAAGACATATGAGGGTGTTATGCAGATGTTTCAATACCTGAACTTTTTTTGAAATTCAGTGTTTGTCATTCTGTTGCATGCAGCCATGATTTCCATGATCTCTTTGTTTTCATTCACATAGAAGATCCTAGGATATTTTCCACAGGAAAAGTCAGATGAAACTCATTTCAGTGTTCATCAGTATTCATGCAAGCATTGAAGTAATCTGCTTCCAGGAGAACATATCTGGTCAGTGTTCATTTTCTTTTGCTTATTCTTATGGGAGAAATGCCGGGCCATATTCTGTCTCCTCTGTGACAGTTACAGTGGAAAATTAGAATCACGAGGTGTATTTGCTCTTCATCTTCTGCTGCTTAAAAGATCAGCTATCTATTAAAGAAGGAATCTGAAGTCTGTTAGCAATTTTTAACATGAGGGAAATACAGACAGAGAGAACAGAAAGGATGACTACACCAACTCATCTAACTCTGCATTATGTTATCGCCAAAGGCCATTGGGAGATGCCCAGATAACCAGGACATCAGGAACATTCAGCACCCTACAGTTCAAGAATTTCTTGATGAAGACATGGATATGTATTTAATGAACCTTCATTGAATCCTTATTCCTTGGACATTCTAACAGCTGTATTTTGAGTTATATGAAATTTAGCATTTGCATCTTTTCGTCTCTTTCACACAGAGACTTTCACAGCTTACAGCTGCACTGATAAGAACTACCTTCTTTTTGGGACAGGCCAGCCACCCTCTAGTTTTGTTTGATCACCCTTATTCTTTTGTCAGAAGACACTGTAAGCAAATTTTTTTTGTTTGTATTTTAATCTCTCATATGAGTCTTGTTGTTCCACCTAATCCACCTTCCTCTCAGGCACTTCTGTTGAGTCCTAAGGCTTGGTCTGGGTGCTCTAAAAAGCAGCCTGAAGGTGGAAAAAGTAAATACAGCATCTGTAAGGAGATACTCTCTGCTGGTGTTGTAGGAGTATGCAAATCTTTATAATAGCAGAAGAGTTAAAGTGATAGGAAGTAAGCTGCAACACTTCTCCACCCCAGTTGGTAGTTGAGAGTGGATGATAAGAAAACACACACCGTGTCTTTTGGAGGAACAGTTTCCTATTCCACACTCATTCTGTGTTCTGGGCTGATTGTATTTGCCAGCTGCTCTTTTCATATAATAACAATAAATTTAATTTTAAAAGATGCTATTTAGTATATTATTATTATCCCTAGCTCTTATCCCCCTTTTCTCTTTTTCCTCTTCCTCATTTACCTCAACTAACAAGCTATGAAGTCAACAACTAATATCCAAAATCAATGTTTGCTTGTATCTCAGTGTTTTCAATGCTCTGAAGATTGGCAGTTTTAAAGAAACTCTAGTGTACTGAATCAGTATTGCTTGCAGCAATGTACTGTATCACTGCATATGAAAATTAACTTTAAATCCACTGATCCCAAATGGCAAACAGCAGCAATCTTCTTCCTGGTGGGAATTCTACTATGAATGCTAATTACTACTCTAAGAACTAATAGCTGCTGATTCCACATGGATCTGCATATTTGTACCTTATTTTGCAAGTGGTAAGAGCAGATTTAATGAATTGAGTCTTGTGAATGATTTTAAGGGCCTAAGAAAAAACTTATTTCTTATGAATGTTGACAATTTTCATGCTCTATGTGCAAGTTCCCCCAGCTTTTCAAATAAAAAAAATCCATTATTTTTTAAGGTGTTGTAGCAGAGGAGAAAGGAACATGACCTGGAGGCTCTTATGTTTTCCATGATCCCTTGACACTCAACCATTAGAAAAGGATAGGGAATGGTGACCTTGTTTCTACCTCCACAGCTGAGTGGAGTGAAAATGAAAAGTTTCCATAGTTCACAGATAGAATGTAATTTGCTCTCATGAAAGAAAGGTTGTATAAGAGACCTAGCTAAGTCAGAGCCAGGAAATACAGAGGTTGGACAAGTCTCTTTATTTTTAATTAAACATTCCATTACACAATGGCATGAAGTGCCAAAACCAATTTGTTTCTCAAACTGACTAAATTACTTCTAAAGTTCCTGGTTATTTGGTCATGAACCCATCTCCACAATTCATTATCTGGATAAACTACTTCCTTTAATGCATTTAAGTATAATATCTTGGTACTAGGGGCTTTCTTCCATATACTTGTCTGACTTTATACAAGCAAATTTAAACATGACAGGTGTATGGTGAGATAGGAGCTACCTGTTCCTCTATCAGAAAGCCTTTTAGTAGTGGTGAAGTGTCACTGTCCTTGTTGAAAACCACATTTCAGACATCTTTAATGAAACCTACTGTCAATAGAAAAGATCTAATGCACCTGCAGATGACTTAAGATTTGCATTATAGAGGACATCACTGTAAGCCCATATATGTTCCCCAGTTATTGTATAGTGACTTCTTTGTTAAATGGATTGCTTCAGTTGGCTCTAAAGAGTCCAAGACTCAGTTTGTTTCAAATATTGTTGGTAAGAGCTTTTCGGTTTAGTTTCCTCTTTCACTCTTCTACCCCCACATTACTTTTCTGTATCTGCAACCTAATTTCTTGAGAGCAGTGGAATGGACACCATGAAGTCCTAACTGTGGGGCAAAGATGGAGTCCAGCATCACTACACATAACTTGATCTGTTTGAGGTTGTTCCCATCTCTTGTCCTGTAACAGGAGCATAGCATTCAGAGAGATCTTATTAATGATACTTATTGCAAAATTGTTCATGATTTGCCCATTTCTATGGATACTTCATTAAATCCTTTTCTTCCTTCTACTCAACCTCCTCAGAACTGCATGCAATGCCTACATTTTCCTGAAAATTAAGTTCTAAGTAACATTCTCAAAGGTGCACATGAAGTATGTGAGTTCTGTTCGGAGTTCTATTTCATTTGGAATAGAATGCCCGAAAAGGTCATGCAATCTCCATCCATGGAGCTTTTCAAAATCTGGCTGAAATAAGGCCACGAGCACCCTGTTCAGACCTCAGTCAACCTTGCAGAAGATAGGACTATAGGCTCCTGAGATCTCTCCAACCTGAGTTATCCTACTTTGTTCTACTACATCAACTCTATTTAATCTATAAGCTTCTGAAGCCTCTAACACCTAAAATAAAACATGAGATATATCCCAACCAAGTCTATTTATTTATACAATTGCACCTCAGTCTTAATCTTTCTGCTGAAATAATGTAATTATTATTCATCTACCCATGTCAGCTAATAGCAAATAGTCTGGTGTATAGAACATGCTTCTTATCACGTACAGAGCTTCTGTAACAGCATTAGGAGACATGATTCTGTTCAAGATTCCCATTTAGATATCTAGGTGTGCTGTATGTGTTGAAGTTTCCATTGCAGCCAGTGGAGTGAGTTAGTTGAATAAGCATTATGGGCAGGATTCAGCTGTCTCTATGTAGTCCCCTAGTGCCAGTTCAGACACACCAGGAAGTGCAAGATACCTACTGAGAGACGCAGATTATATGAGACTTGCATCTCTCTGGAAAAGCAACTGGAAACCAGATATTGTACTATACATCAACTAAAATGATGTTTGACATCAGTATCTAGGCAGCTGAATTTCATTGAAGGTCTCTGCTGAAGGATTAACTGCTTCCTCTACAACTCTACCTCCATTGACCCTAATGAGGAATGAGACACTTCATGTGCCTATAGACACCTATTAATCCCTGCAAAGATAACCATCTCAAGCTAATTTTTTTATTTATCATAGTTGATGAAGTACATCTTTGTCTGGGATGAGCATGTAAAGTATACACTGATTAGTCTTTGGGGGTGGTAGACAGAAATAACTGCATAGACATGTTAATATGTTCTGCTTTTATTTTGTGATTTCTGAGCCACAGGAAATTAGTGTCTTGTAATGAGTTTGGAAGGATTAAAAGCAAATTTAAAAGCTGGGGAGTTGGAGGACTTCAAGAAAATCTATTTGGGGAAGGGGATTTGTACAAATGAAAAGTAGCCTTGAAGCACTGTAGATTTTAATTTGACATCTCTGGTGATTTCTTTCATTTTACCAGATTGTCAAATAATAAGTGGAAATGATGTGGTCATCACTTCTTTTGGAAATTTCTGCAGCAGACTGATGAGATGCTTTTATGTTTTTGTTACGAGCATCCAAACATCCCAAAGGATTTGATGCTTACATTTCCAGGCAGGCATGTTTTTCTCACATTTCCTCACATAAACTGCAGTTTATGTCCTCACATATATGGTCTGTGAGAGGCATCACTTCTTCAGAACTGATAAACTGGTGACAAGAACCCCACATCCCCTTTTCCAGAGTCTGCTTACCCCTTATTTGACCAGATCCTTTACCTTTTTCTGCTCATTTGCTTTCTGCTCATTTCTGCACATTTCCAGTATCCCAGGAATTATTTTATTTATAAAGCAACTAAAGTGAAATAATATTTCACTTTTCGTTTTTGATATGGCATAATGGACTCTATTCTTATGAAATCTCTGCTTAGTCTTATGCTTCTTTTTCTTGTTTCTGGGCTTCATCTACTAACAAAAATTGATGTATTGGTATGTTCTTTTATCAAACAGGTCCTTAAGCTATTTCTCATGTGTTTTATGATGTCATGTTAGTATATAAGCACTTACAGAATGGAACTAAGACAAAAGGGACATCTGGGTAGCACTAATGTTCACAGCACATATTTCCCTCCTAATAAGGCTGCTGTCCAGAAAAACCTTTTAAGTTTGGGTCCTCCGCTTGCAACGAGAGAATTCAAATCCAAAGCCACACTGGATATTTTTATAGCACTGTAATTTAGTAGAGCTGTGTTGATGCTCTTAGTTTTGTGTTACTGAGATACCCTGTCTACATCTATACATGCATTTATTTCTTTAAACAGGCTAGAGCACAGATGCAAGCACTAATTTCCTCACCGTTAATTTCTCAGCATTAGCCCTGGCATGGCTGGGCATAACAGCAGTGTCCCAGACCCAGCTCAGGAGTTAATACATGCTGTAGGTCCATCCCAGTGTGGTTCAGATGCGTCCACTTCCTGGATTTGTGGAGATAAGAACTGAACTACATGTGTCAGCTGGACTTCAGTGCATGCAGTGTCAGTGAATCCATGTTTTTTACCTCTAGGTTTGCCAGAACTGTTTCACCAGGAACCTCAACTAACAGATTGCTAGTGATGTCAATAATGTCTAGCACAGCCACAATGCACTGGAAGCTTGTGAGAGGCTTAGGCATGGACAACCAGAAATATTTGTTAGTTCAGAAGAGAAGAGAGAGAGGTTTGGGAATTACATTTCATAACTCCTCTTTAAATTATTGTTAATTATTCTCTTTTATTGTTGTCTAATCTTCTTGGTAATCATTAAAGTATTGGTTTTAACTCTCATTTTCACAACTGCAGGAGGAGTATTTTCAGCTGCCTGCCGACAGCCGGTCACAACTCTGCAAAAGCATTCAGTCAGTGTGGGAGAGGAGGGGTCACTTGTTTTAACACACAACCTGAGTATTTATCTTTTGGCTATGTATGCAGTGGGAGATAAAGGGGAGAGTTTTAGTCTGAGAAGTTCTTTTGTCCAAAGACTAATGTGAATGAGAGTAATAGGAGGAAATTCAGAATAAGCCTATAATGACTCCAAAGCCAGAGTGTCTGAAACAGGCTAGAATTAGCCTCTGCAGGGCTAACACTAGCAGTTGTATAGCTCCAAGGCAGGACTTGTCTTGCTCTGGTAGCTCCAGAGGCACTGGCCCATGCTGGGCTCCCATCCAAGATCTGGGCATAGGCCATGACAGGACATGCACTGAGGACCCTGACCCTGATGTGTCATGTCCTTAAACCAGGGCAGCTTAGCACAGAGAAACTCAGGTGGTGCCATGGGACCACATGGTGATCTGCGCAGGCTTGCTCTGAACACTGACTACAGGATTGCTCCCAGGAGGTGGATCAATGGCTGGCTTTTAAAATTAAATTCAATATCTCTGTGAGAGCTTAACATCCCCCTACCTCTTCTAATGAACTGTTCCAATGTTTAATTTTCATTTTCAAGGAAGTGGCCTGACTTCATCTTCTAGCAACCGTGTTAACTCATGCTCTTTTCCGCAGGTCTGAAATACCTCTCTATTTCCTACACCGGGAATTACAAGGACCTATTACTTGTTATGGACAAATAAGCCCTGTAGCTTCTCTCTGACTAGCTGGATAATGTGCATTTCAAGCTTTACATCATTAGGTTCCCTTTATTTTTTATGATTCTGCCCAGTTTTAAGACTGTCCTTTGAACCTGAACTGTGAGTGTACAGTTAGTCAGTCTGTGCTGGTCAGTTATATGCTAAGTCACTGTTGCTGGTCCTGATACTCCATTCTACCCTTTTAATCATATCTAAATGTTAGATATATATGAGCAGATGTCTTCCAGAGGGTTTTTTTTTTCCATTTTTAAAGATTAATTCCTAATGTATAATTCATTAAACTATATAATGTTCATAGAGGTTTCCAGCTCCTTTCTTTAGGATCATTAAGTGTAATTTGTCTGGGTCACATGATGTCATGGCCTGAAACTGTTTCATCATGCCAGATCACTTTTACTGTTCATAAAAAAATGAATAAGAATTTTTTTCTACATATAAATGTAAAGTATTTTATACTTCAGATGTTGCACTAGTCTACAGACTTGCTTTTTCCTTTTTTAATTTTTTTTTTAATGCTTCCTTTTTCCATGTTGCCTACTAGGATTTATTTTCTTTGCTGGGCCTTTTCAGCCTCTTTTTCTACCTCTATATTAATAAATTAATAATAATAATGGCCAGTCTTCGCGAGCAAAGATTTGGGAAAGGTCATTGACCCTTCGAGCCTGCGCAGTGGATTTTTTAGGTGAGACACAGCGTGCGCTGAACTGAGCCCACCCTTTAATCCTGAGGTTCATCTGCCGGGGCCAAGCACGCTTGGACAGTGGCAGTGAGGGTCTCAGAACGTAGGTTTGTTTAGAATGACCTTCTCTTAGATGGATTGCCTTACAGGGCTGACGAGCTCCATCTGCCCGGGGGGCCGGGAATCGAACCCAGGTCGCAGCGGTGAGAGTCCTGCACCCTAACCACTAGACCACTAGAGGCCCCATTAATAAATTAAGTAGCATGGTAAAAGGGACAGGCATGGCAAGTCAGCTGTCTAAACTATTTAGTTGTTATAACCATACCCAGCAGCCTCAACCAATAATAATTCCTCAAGCGCTTCCCAAAGTTTGGGATTTAGTCTAGTACAAACCTCCTTTTCAGAGGATGGAGACTTTTAATAAATAGCACGCATGTGTTGGCCTTTGAATCTCAAAACTAGTTTTCAAGTTTAGAGGCATGCTTAAATATGCAAATTAAAATAATTTCCTATTTTTTTAATGTGGATATTAAATGCAAAGTTAGAAGTGATGACTATTTTGGTAAGAACTAAATTTTAAAAGCTAATAAGTTCACACAAAGTAAAAAAATGCAAGATACAAGGTAAGTATCTTTCACATTGAGATCACTAAAGCCATGACCAGCGGTCTTCCATACTTTTTGAGGAGAGATGAAAGACTCATTTTAATCTTAGTATGACTGTAACGCAATGCCACATACACTGTAAATCCTTTTCAGCAGGCTACTCTACATTCAGCTACTTCCCAATCTATTATTATTATGGGATTATTTTGCCCCAGGATCAGAACTTTGCACTTCTTTCTGTTGAATTTTGTGAGTCTTCTCTTAGCTCTGTCCTCAAGCTTCTCAAATCTCCTCTGGATTGAAGCCCTTCAGTTCAGCTCTTCACCCTTAATTTATCAGCACCTGCTAAACTAATTACAATCATGTTGATGAAGCAGGGTTTGCAGGCTGCCTGTTCATTATTTCCTTCTCATCTTTCAAGTAACTAGAAATAGATTGCAAGGATCTAAGATCTTTCTTAGCTCTAAGATCTTTCCAGGAACTGGGGTGATGCTGATCAACCTATTGTTCCCAGGGTGCTTTCTACTTCTCATGAAGGTAAGCATTACTTCAGACTTTTTCCAGCTGGCAGGGAATTTCTCCAGTTGTCATCTACTTTCTGCAGATGACAGTCAACCTCCTCATAACAGTGTGCTATTTCAACACCTTTGAATGAATCTCATACATCTCCATGTGTCTCACTACTTCCAGCTTCTCTAAGTAGCACCTAACCTGTTGCTCCCCACTGCCAGTTTTCCTTCTCTATCTCAGCGAGTCTGCAGAAACACCAAGCTGTGTGGTGCAGTTGACATGCCGGGGGACATGGACAAGCTGGAGATGTGGGCCAAGTGCAAGGTGCCACACCTGGGTTGGGACAACATCTGGTATCAGTAAAGGCTGGGGAATGAAGGGATTGAGAACAGCCCTGCTGAGAAGGGATAGAGAACAGTCATGTTGAAAAGGACTTGGGGATGTTGGTGTATGAGAGGCTGAACATGAGCTGGCATTGTGCACTCACAGCCTAGAAGACAAATTGTATCCTGGACTACATCAAAAGCAGAGTGGCCAGCAGGTCACCAGCAGGTCAAGTTATGTGATTCTGTCCCTCTACTCCACTCTGGCAAAACCTCACCTGGAATACTGCATCCAGCACTGGGGTTCTTAACACAGGAAAGACATGGACCTATTGGAGCAATTCCAGAGGAGACCATAAAGATGATCAGCAGGGCTGGAGCACCTCTCCTATGGAGACAAGCTGAGAGAGATGGAGATGTTCAGCCTGAAGCAGAGAAGGCTCTGGGGAGACTTTATAGTAGCTTTTCAGTAATTAAAGGGTACTTATAAGAAAGATTGGAACAGACTTTAAGGAGGATCTGTTGCAATAAGACAAGGGGAAATGGTTTTAAACTATAAAGGGTAGATTTAGACTAGATATAAGGCAGAAATTTTTCACAGTGAGGGTGGTCAAACATTGGAAGAGGTTTCCCAGAGGGGTGGTAGATGTCCCATCCCTGGAAACATTCAAGGCAGGTTGGATGAGGCTCTGAGCAACCCGATCTAGTTGAAGATGTCCCTGCTCACTGAAGGGATGCTGGACGAGATGACCTTTAAAAGTCCCTTCTAACCTAAACTATTTTATACACTATGATTCTGTTTTCTCAGACTGTACATGAGAAAGGCTAGAAGCCAATTATGTGAAGAATGAGACCAAAAAAAAAAAGTACTGAGTACTTTAGCCCTTTCTGTATTATTCATTACTAAATCTTTTTCCCCATCCAAAAAGGTGACACATTTTTCCCGAATGCCCTCTTATTACTAGCACACCAGTGGATTACTTTCTTCTTATCCTTTATGCATCTGGCTAGCTTTATCTTCTTGCTTTTCTCCCAAATATCTGAGTTATGCTTTTATGACCCTCATTTGATACCTCTCCATTTCTTTCCAATTCTTTATGCTGCTGGGGCTATGTCCAGTGTGTACTCTTACTTATTCAGAGGGAAAGATGAATATGTGTTTGGTCATCTCAATGAAGGATTTTGACCCCTGTATGCCAATATCTGAAAGAACCTCCAAATTATGCATATTTTTTTGAGCTTGAAGAGCTGTAGCTGACAATAAAAGTGCTCCTTTCCATGAAGACTAGATTTGTGAAAATCATCTTCTTTGGCTCTTCTGGAATTGGTGTAGACACCCAAGAAAGCAATCAGTGCAGGAGATTACATGCTCTTTCTCCAAAGGTGGCTATCAAGAGATATCCAGGGTAAGTCTCAGTAATCTGAGAGGAATGTAATTCAATGCTGATGCATTTTTGGCATGATAAAAGTAATAGAAAAATTAATACTAGATTTCCAATATCCTTCTGAATGTAGCACTGGTGTTAGTGATATCAAATACAATCACCTCCACTTAATACTCTAATTTTGTCTATTGGTATAACCAGTGTTTTTATCATTTCACTAGTGTGATCTACGGGCCAAATATTAGCAACTCCAGCAGTGATATTTCTTTTCTTTATCAATGAAAGCCCATATGCAATTAAAAACATAAAATGTTGTCATATATTTTCTGTCTTCATATTTCCTTTCAGATTTTCATGACTATCTTAATGTATTTCATAACTGATGTGTTTAGCAGGAGCTAATAGAAAAGCAGTTTCTATGGGTTTGTGAGGAAATGCTGTCAGATGGAAAGAGAAAAGGAATGACAAAAAGTACATAATGTTCTGTTGTTAGATCTCTCTAAATTAGTTTGGTGAAGGAAGAAAGAACAGCAATTTCTGCACTGATTAATTTCTAGTCACTAGAAGTAGAATTGCCATCAGTGCTTCCACACAAGGCTAACATAATTTTAAGTGCTATGGTAGTCATATGTTGTAATGTTATTCATCAAAGGAAAATGGCATTTCAGTTGACCACAGAACTCAAAAAACCATCAGAGAAAATCACAGATCTATGGGTGTTTTGTTTGGTTTTAATTTTTATTTTCCATTCTCTGTGAACTCAACCCAATTTGTAGAGTAAGAGCCTCAGGTTACAGTTACCTTCATGACTGACTCTTTGACTCAGCACTCAAATATATAAAATAAGTTTAAAATAAGGTAACCAAACTTGTTTTCATCCTTCCTTGCCAAAACAATACCACCATACTTGCAAAGGACAATAAAAGTGGTCTAGTCCCTGACCTTCTTTCAGTGGTCCAGTCCCCTTCAGGCATTTTCCAGAAAAAAATTCTGGAGCTTTTGGGTTACGTTTCTAGGCAACCTGTTCCAGGGTTTCATCACCCTCACAGTAAAAACCTTTTTTCTATGTTTAAGTGGAATTTCCTTTATTTCCATTTGTGCTCATTGTCTGTTGTCCTTTCAGTGAACCCAGTGAAAAGAGCCTGACTCCCTCTTCTTACACCCTCCTATCAGTTTTTTATATATCCCTTCACATTGATGAACCTTCTCTTCTCTAAACAGTCCCGGCTCTCTCAGCCTCTCCTCGTATATCAGATGTTCCGTCCCTTAACCATATTCATCGTCCTGAACTTGACCTGCTCCGGTATGTCCATGTCTCTCTTGTACTAGAGAGGCCAGGACTGGACACGGTACTTCAGATTTTACCTCACCAGAGCTGGTTTGATGAGAGAGCACTCTATCCCATCATCCAGGTCATTAATGACAGTGTTGACAAATACTGGTACTGGCATTGACCCCTGGAGTACACCACTAGTGACTGACCTCAAACTGGACATCATGTTGCTGATCAAACCACTTTGAGCCAAACAGCTCATCTCCTTTACATAGCCCAAACTTCTAGAGGAGGATGTTACGGAAGTGTGGGATACCTTCTTAAAAACAAGATAAGCAACATCCACTGATCTTTCCTCATCTACTGAGCTGCTCATTTCATTGCAGGCTACCAGGTTTGTCAGTAGGGATCTCTCCTTTGTAAATACATTGTGACTAGACTTTCTCTTCCATTTTTTAAATACTGTAGCAAAAGATGGCTCGAGATGCTAAGAAAGGTAACTAGCATGATACTTGGCTTTCTGGTGTGTTGTGTCTGGACAATGGGAAAATATTTCTCTGAATTAAAGTAGAAGTGAATGAGAGTAAAAAGTATGCTTCTATGTGATGACTTAATCTATGTAATAATTCCTTGCAGGAGTATATTAATAAACCCAGAAACAACAGTGAATGAATCTTATAAAAATTAGGAACTTACCTTTTCCTATTCTGTTTTGGTGATAATTTCTTACCATAACTCTTCAGTATATACTACATTGAGAGAATATTTATTTTTGATTAAACAAGCATTTTGGAATTTGAGTCCAACATTATCTTAATTAAAGGTTGACATTTCCATTTTCCATAAAAACTTTCTGTAATTAGATCCATTGTAGAAATAATTACTTTCCCTTTTTACTTATGTATATGAAACTGTATAATTATTTCTAAATATAAAAATTATGTGAACTAATGCTTCTTGGAAATGTTAAGGACTTTATTCCAAAAGTAATTTTGAATGCACATAAGTTATAGAGTACCTTAATATTGATATTTATTTATCAAATAACTTCTAAAAGGGAGGGTAATTATCTCCTGGAGTAACTGGAGATTTAAAGATCAAGAACTTATATTGCAAAATTGACTGTGCTTATTGTTAAAAGTTAATAGTGGCCACCACCTCCACCACCTCCAGCAGGTCTGTCCCATTGCTTCCTCCTGCCTGACCACCAGCATCCAGCCTGGTGCCCCAGAGTCCTGGGGTCTCTGCCCAGGCTGAGGGATGTGGCTGCCCCTTTCCCTTTTCAGGTCCATCCAATAGGGAAGCTGAACACTTGTCCCAGATGCACGAGACATGCACAGGACATGGACATGGCTGGCTGTGCGAAGATGCTGTGCCTTCAGCTGCACCTACACATAGGACTCACATCAGAGAGAAGCACAGAGAGCAGCGTCCCCTCCTTCCCTGGGGCTGGCAGAGACTGATGGTCACTTGTGTGGTGTGTGAGTTCGGACCTGGCTTCCTGCCAAGTCCCTAAGACTACAGCAAAAGCCTTTCCCCTCCCTTCCCCTTTGAGCAAAGGAAAAAAACTATAGAAACTGAGAGAAACTGAAACCAACTAAATTATATCAAAATATATATATTTTTACATATATCACAGTTATATACAGTGAGAATATTATGTACATATAAACAAAGGAACAGCAAACAACCCCCAAAAAGAGGAAGGGAAAGGGAAAAGGGACAAAACCAAAACAGATATGCACAATCGAAACCCGTGAACTAGCAAAATAAAGAACTAGCAAAATGAGATCACAGGACATCCTATGTGCTGGTGAGTCCAGCCTGGAGTTTGCTGTTGAATAACAGACGCACACCCCATGCACACCCACCTTGGGGGTGATAGGGACACTTGCCTTCCCACCCCAAGTGGCACCAGAGGTGAGCTGTGAACCATGGTCCTGTTCCAGCCAGTGCTGAGCCTCTCACTCACCCTACCTACACCAGACCCCCCGTAGCTGTCACTCAGACCTTGCCTTCACCCACATGGGACAGAGGTGAGATCATGCAGAGAGCTAGTTACTAAAGTATGTAGTAAAAAGACAGGACGAACTGTAATGATCAGCAGTGGGGCTCCATCAGATGAGCATGTTATCAGCACCATTTTACATGGAACCAGCCCCTTTTTTACCCTTTTCTGACAGTTTCCCCCTTCATTCCTCCCTGCTCCCCCTTCCCCTGCATATTCCCTCATCAGTGTGCATAGTTCCATCGATCTCCTTCCATATTCATTCATCCTCAGGTTTGCAAAGTCCAGGTTTTCTTGCAGTTTCTTGATAGCCCACTAACTACTGTAACTGGACAGGTTTGTTTCTCATCTTTGTCTCCATTATGTCAGGTTTTATGTCTCCATTATGTCTCCATGTCTGTCAGGTTTGTGACTCTGTATGTTCTTGTTTATGGCTTCTTTCTATTCTCATTTTCCTTTTTTGCATTGAAAAAGTCCTTGACCATACACCCTGAAAGGAAAAGATGCTCTCTCCTTCCATATACCCTTGGAATTTATTCCATAGGTTGACTGGACCACATGGCTATTCCCTGTGGGCTTCAAAAGGAAAGAATTCAGAGTATTTAGTCAGAGTTTAATTCTGTCACAAGGTATAATATTAATTATAATAGCAAACTATGTATTTAATCCACTACTGCCAAGTGTTCTTGGTGTTTAGAGACATGAAAGGAATCTCCTGACTTGAAGAGCTTATGGTCTTTAGATACAAGGTAATTAGAAGAAAGGCTCACTTCACTGAATAGGGGTTAATCTTTCTAGAGGCTGATGCCGGATTTTGCCCCAAAAGGCGCAGAGAAACTGCTGAGAGACAAAGTTTTAGTCTTTAAGCAGCGAGGTTTTTATTCAAGGCAACGTTGGGGAACTCCCAGCTCGCGCTGGACAAAGAGCTCCAAAGCAGTCAGTGAACAGTTGGACTATTTATACAATTTTTGTGAGAGATTACATCATTTTCTCATGTATATTCATATTATTGCAACATCTAGTTATAATATTCATAGCAGGCAGAGTCTGGGCGGAGTGTGGGGCGGAGTTGTCTTTTTGGGGTGATGTCTGGTGGTCGTTCCTGTTTCTTCAACCTCACAGGGTCACATTTACTCTTCTTCCTCGGCTGAACTTTTCAACTTTCTTGTTTTTTTGCTGACTTTATGGTGAATTTTGCAAGACTTTTGGACTCCAACCCCTATTTCGCCACTTAGCTTTATTTACGTAGGTGTGTGAGCATTCTTTTAGTGTATGGTACCATCTAATCCTTAAGCTCTGGTTTTTATCTCTCGCTAAGCAGTACATTCTAGCTAAGCATTGCATTCTTCTGAGCAGGAGATTCCTTGGATCAGTATTCAGAGTTAACTCTTCAGGCCCTAGCTCTGTTTCAAGGCATCCTATCCTCGGTGAATGAAGAAGTGCCTTCAGAAGGCTATTCGGACTTACTCTTAACTTCTCTGCAGGAAATCCTTTCTCTTTCTGGAGAAGGAGCTTTGTAAGATTAACCTTGCAAGAAACATTGCCAATGCTACCAGACCAGTGTCAGTTACCTTTGGGGAAAAACAAAATAAAACAAAAACAAACAAACAAACAAACAAACAAACCAACCAACCAAAAAATACAAAACCTCTTTTTACTCTTCCTCCATGCTCCTCATTTGTATTCCATTCCACATTTGCCAGGCCACACTCTGAGTGGAGGGCTGTGGGGCTGGATATGAAGGAGAAAGCAATGCACCACGAGAAAGGTGAGGAAGAAGAAAATTGTGGGAAGAGAAATGAAATAAAAGAGAAGTGATGCCTAGTATTTGAGATGTCAAAACTCCCAGAACTAAACAGTACCAGGGACCTAATCTGGGTTCTGTTTAGATTGGCTGTAGAATGTGCATCATCATATAACCTTAGCTACAGCCTTCATCAGCAGATACTTCCATATCTGTCAGTCTCCATGGTGTGATTTCTCTCCTGAGGGAAGCAGGATTTAGAGCACACTGATGTATGCTTCACTTCTAATCAGCAGAGACACAACTTGAGAGTAATCTCAGGCTTCCTGTTACACATACCTTGATTCAATCTCAGAAGGGATGTCTCTATACTAGATAGGAAATTAACATGACTAATCTCCTCATGTAGTTCCCTAAACTACAGCCAGGCATCATGAAAGTTGCCCTCCAAATTCTAAATAAAAACATATTTTCTAATTATCATCTTTTGAAGCAGATGTTGTTGTGAAGCAGATGTGTTGTGTAATTATGAGTTCATATTCAATATACCAATGATTCTGCAGTACTTGCTTTCAGATAGGCCTGGAGCCTTTAAATAATTCACATCTCTGCTGATATTTCTTGGATTAAATCACAGGTTAAGGAAAACTGATGGTTGAGCTACAGAAGTTATGCTTGACTACATCTGTTGCTGTTAAGAAATATTGGTGAAAAAATCAATTGTACCTCCCTGCTATATTTGGCAATAAAAGTTCTAATATCAAGAAAAGAAAAGTGCTTGTTACAAATTAATATTTCATTTTTCTTACTAGTCATTCATTCTCACAAGGGATAAGTGTTATACATTTAAAATACGGACTTTTTTTTCAGAATCAACATTTAAGTACCTGTGTCTACAGTCAAAATTAAAGTCCAAAACGCTGCCTGGAGTACCCAAACTGAACAACGCTTGAATTTACCAGGAGCCTCTGTCACTTTGGCTATATAAGTGTCTAGTTTTTTTTGGCTTGGGGCATGCTGCTAGTTTTTTTCAATATCAGACAGTCAGTACCATCTTTCCAGGAGGATCCATCCAGAAAAACAGTGAAGGAAAGTTTATATCTACTGCAGAGTCCTGTATGTCTTGCAATTAAAGAATATTCCTTAACACATGTTCACATTATTCAACTTCTCCAATAATAAATTTCCTGACATTTTCTCTTAAACTGGTACTGAGGAATTGCTTTTACTCAACAAGGAATCAGGAATTTTTGCCCTCTTTAGAATGAAACATTATAACTGAGCTTCTTTTTGCCAGAATATTGTCTTAGAGAAGGAGTTTGCTCCCCTCCAGTAAGCTGGGCCACTGAGGCAAAATAATTCATGTCATAGTGTATCACAGAGCAGAGGAGCATAATGATGTAGCCTACTGCTTCGGCTCATCTAATACACAGAAACCATGCCCTTTATCATGAAGCTGTTTGACAACTCTTCAAAGTGTCTAGGCTGTGGTTCCTCAGTAGATGAAGGATGAATCTACATCAGTGATTTCAGTCATATCGAGAAAACACCTTTCAAGAAAATCTCTGAAGCTTCCTCATTGACTGTGCTTTGATTCACATCATGCATACACAAACAACTTATTTTGACCGGAATTGCACTGGAAGGGGTGGTCATCATATGCTCCAAGTACTAGTGAGCATTCAGTCACAGAGACTAAACCATTCTCTTCCTATGAATAGAATTTCATATTCCTATGAAAAGCCCCCTAAAATATTTAATAGTGTGAATGTTAGATCCTCAGTACCTATTTTCCTTGTTGAATTTGGGTCTTATGGATTCCCTAAATGCAATGTAGACAGACTAAGAAAATGCCTTCCCAGGATATTTTTTCATGAGGATGTAGGCAGCAGCATTACAATTCCCCTGCCTCATGTGGACAAAGTGGTTTAAATGCTAATAATTGTAACAAAATAGAGACGCTTTATATTTCTTGTGAATGTAGAATTCTCATAAGATTAGGAAACACAGTTCTAATTCTTAATTAATTTGGAGAAAAAGTTTTGACAGAAAGTATTTAACCAGTCGTACCTCTGAAAGAAGCAGTTGTTCCACAACAGTCCAAGAATACTGAGTGTACCAATTGTTTGATATTTTGGGATCAGTATTTTGAACAATCAAACACAGCCATCACATGCATTTTAAATACTACACTGCACTTATTTTCTTTCCCTCATATTTTTGATTATATCACTGAATGAGAGGGAATTGATTTTTGTTCAGTCAAATTAAACTAAGTCTCCCAGAATAGTGTTTATATGGACTGTGATCCCAAGTGTAATGTGGATTTGTAAGTGGGAGCACAAACAAATGCTATCCATGTGTCCTTCATTGAAGTAAGTTTTGTTATCATATGAGTTGCTTCATTTTTCAGGTTTTAATTATATACTTCTAATTGATAAAATTTTGTGTACAGAGAAGAGCATAAAACAGGACTGTAAGGGATTTTCAAAGGTTGCCCGGTCCAATACCATCCATGATCATTTGCTCTCTTGCCCTTCTCTGGTAAGATTGCTCATCTTTTTTTATAAGCATTCTGAGGTGGAGATTTCATATCTATTAAAATATTTATTCCAGTGCTTCTGTAGCCTTACATGTTAGAGCATTTTCCCTGGTATCTGAATCTTCCTTGCTGTAGCTTAAAGTCATTGTTCCTTGTTCTATCCTGAGTATGAAAGAATAGAAAAACAGATGTTTCTCTTCTTTTCTTTGCAGGAGCTTTTTGTGTACTTGAATGCTCTTATAAAGTCTTCTCTAATCTACTTTTTTTCAGCCAGAGTAACTTTTAAAATCTTTCTTTGGAGGTCACATGTGCTAGCCCTTTTAATTGTTTTGCAGTTCTTTGGCTCTTCCCAAATCCATAATTTCTTTAAACTATGATGCTCAAGAATTGAGTGCATCTCTTCAGCTGGCATCTTGCCAGTAATGAAGGGAACAGGTCAATGATTTTTCGTGTTGCTTTTGTTTGTAATACTAGGCTAAAATTTTGCCTTTTCTCACGGTAAGGGTGAGACATTTGTTTATTTTTTGCTCATAAATTCCAGGCCCTTTTTTCAAGATCTGAGGCTAGCTAGTGTGCTGTTTACTATTTCTTTTCTAAAAAATAGAAATAGCTTCTTCACTGAATAACATTCTATTTATTTTGGGTTAATTCTTTATATTGTTGAGATTACTTTTAATTTTGATCCTCACTGCCAAAACTGTAGGCTTCCCTCTGTCTGAAAATGTTTCCACCAGTATTTCTTAAGTCCTAGGAGAGAAACACGATCAGTGGGCTAATAAGCTTGACAGACTAGGAGACAAACCCTGTTGATGCTGCTGTCCTGTGGGGCTACAGGGAGAAAGCAATATTCTTCAGATGGAGGAAGCAAAGGAGAAGCCTCTCATTCCAGTTTGAATAATGATCCATATTTAATAAGGTTGGTTCTACTCTTACCACCTTTTCAAATAGTGGGTTTTTTTCTTTACTTAAAGGCACCTGGAACTAGGAGAAATTGTAAATTTCTGTTTCACCTAAACCTGCATCTCCAGGGGGGTAATTGAGCCCAAGGGGAGACAAATTTCAGAAGCACATCCATGCTAGCTTTGACTGGCATAGAGTTTTCTTCACATCTGGTATGGGGCTACACTTTGGATTTCTGTTGAAAACAGTGTTGATAACACAGGAATGTTTTGTTACTGATGAGCAACACTTGCACAACATCAAGACCTTTTCTGTCCCTTACACCACTCCAGCAGTGAGAAAGTGCAAGGGGGCACGTGAGAAGCTGAGAGGGGATGGAATCCTCAGACTTAGTTCTTAGAAAGTACTCAGAGCTTCAGTAATGATGTGATGATAGACACTAAACTGAAATTGAGTCATTACAAGATAATTCAAATCATTAGAAAATAAATAAACAGAAGGATAAAAATAAAGCTTTTTTTTTTTTTCAAGGAGGAACATGTAGTTTTAACCTTTAAGAACTTGTAAAGTGCTTTAAGTTCCATTCTTTCTTTTCCTACCATCAGTCACAGGTTTCTGTCCCTTGCCTCTTCACCTCATCATAGAAGTTGGAGATACTATTACTTGTGCCTCTAAGCTGGTAATTTACTTTCCTTTATACAGGATCTGTAAAATGACATTATTAGGAAAAAATTTTTTTTGGTGTTAGAAGACTCACTGAAGTCAGCTGGGGTCATTGCTTAGAGGCTTAGCTGTAACATGATATAGGGAATGTCTTTTAAGCTGAATATAAAACTTTGTGGTGCTTACAGTTCACATCAAGAAGAAAACACGTTGAGACTCCATGCCTCCACAAAAGAAAAGCTATTTCATACAGAATATAGGAAACAAATAAAAGCCTAAAAGAACAAAGGAGAAAATAGAATGTAGTGAAGACAGCTGAGCTACATCTTTCAAACTGCAGTGAAACCATAAAATGTTTATCCAAAAGCCATAAAACCCAAATCAAACAGGAAAGAAGTAGAACTAGTCCTACCTCAGGAATGAGGAAGATAATCTACTAAGATGCTCAAACAAAGGAATATTTTCTTGGCTTTCAGCAATCTGGGTTTTTTTAAGTATTGGTCTGTTACTGGGAATAAGGCTACAGGAATAGAAATATTGAATTTGAGGAACAAACTCCAGAGTGCTGCATTCTGTAATCTCTCAACCCTGAAAAAAAGTAGCAAGTGAAATTAGTACTTTCATAGTTATGATTTAATAAATCACTCATTCTGGGATTTCTGATGCATAACCACAGTATAAGGCACATTCATTTAATGTCAAATTTTTAGATCAAGATTTAAAGGAAAGATAGGCTTCAGTGCATATGGTTAGAGTTAAGCAAGTCCTGAAGCCACAAACTCTAAAATTTGCCTACTCAAGATCCTGACAGAATTCTATGTCACGAGCCCATCTTTAATTGTAATTGATCTCAACAAGGGTTTGGCCAGTGTGGTTAATTAAGGAATAGGAAGCAATAAATCAATAAGCACAAAATTCTCACAAACCAAAAACTGCTCAACAGAGAAAGGAGGAGGTGTGACCACATAGAAGATATAAGCAATCTTAGGAACAGACAAGTAAAAAGAAATCTTTTAAAAAGGACAGGTTAACAATATTTCAAAGCTTTAAAACATATTGGCTATGATTAGTGTGCTCTGGGACAATGTTTTAGAGCCCTGTATTCATTTGAAGTTACAAAACACTTTCTAAAATATTCCGAGGGTTTTTTTTATTCCTGTTGGTTAGTTTTTCAATATTTTAGATTTTGTGTCAGGTTTCTGGCTCTATTAAGCCCTTTTCTGATCACTTTTCAACTAGGTCACACAAGAGGTTAAAGATGAGATGAATAACTAGCTCTTCATCCCACCATACTTCTAAGCATGCGCCGGTGCATGATTTTGATCCTTAGGAAACCAACTGACTAGGAATGTGCCAAGTGAAGCTGGGAAGCTCTGAACTGCAAGATTTCTAGGTGGTTTTTGGGTGCAAATATCTACATTCTACATTAAAGTTACACAACAAGGGTATAAAATGCAATTTGTAGTGTTACCTAGTTTGGTTTTAAAATAGCATCAAATGCTCACCATGAGCTGATCAGGGATATGTAGCAAAAAAAGTCAGAACTATCAAATACATTGAGATAAGAAAATACTAAGTAACATTAATATTTTCAGACTTGGAATACATTTCTGCCTCATTGTACAAAGTCTAAATTCCCCAGAAACTCCTACAATCCCTCAGATCATTCATTTCAGTCTAGTTTGGCAGCTCTTAGATGTATGAAAAGGACTTTGAAGCAGTTACTATATCAAGTTCTTTTTATCTGATGATAGATGACCATATTATGTGCTTCCAGGTATAATTCAAAGCAGTTCTCTAGCAATAATGATGGATTAGAGGATGTGCTAAACTGTAATGATATGTGTCTTATATTGTGCCAGCATTAAACAGTCAAGGTTCAATGGACCCCCAACTGCTCTTCCTCTCTAGCCAAGCTTTCTTGTTAACATATGGGAAAAGCCTGCTACAAAGTAGTCTAGTTTAATCAAAGTTAAGAGTTTTCTCTGAAATTTTCTGTAAGTCAAATTTCCACTTTTTATCTCATGCATATGCCAGTTGTGATGGTCTTCCATTCCTTTATTTTCTAGAATAAGAAAATCTTTTAAAACTAAAGGCTAGTATAACAAATGCCGCAAATGGCAGTTTTTTCATTTCTTCAGAAAACATTATTTAAAACCATTGTGTTTTCATATATTACAGATCACTGTTTAAAGTATGTAGTATATCTTTGCTGTTTCTCATTCTTATGATGTTAACTGCAGTAATGTATTCCATTAAGGATATATGAGACAAGTATTAAAGGAATTAGTTGAAAATATCCATATCGTACTTTTCCAAATATTCTCAAGGTTTTTCCAGTGTCATCCTTTAGTAATAACTGTTACTGACAGATTGTAATATCTTTGGCAACCACACTGTTTCTTCTGTAAGGAAGTACTGACAGCCTTTCTGTAACAAAATACTGACAGGAACTTTGATAGACAGCTACAGCTCCATACACACATGTGGACATCTGATAGACCTAAACAGGACATAAATAAAGCATTTACACAAAATCATTCTCAGAGTCCCTTTTTATAGTATAACTATAAAGGAGGGAAATTCTTCTCAGAGCAGGCAGTGCATCTTAAAAATATAATAGGATTAAATGACAAAGTCATGGAAAAAACACAAAGTGCTATCGAATACAAATAATCTAGCTCAAGAATCACTAGAAGGTGGGAGATTATCCGTGAGAAGTATCTTTACATGCTGGTTGTATTCTAATACTCTTCCTGGGCATCTGCTGTTAGCACCTGAGGAAGAAAATCATAGCTGAGGAACCTTTAGGTTGCCTCAGCACTGTTGTTTTGCTTCCACTGTACTGTGCAGACCATAGGTGTGGCATTTAGCCACATGTACGTAACGTCATGTATATATAATGTAAGGTCACTTTATTACAGGCAACCAGTAGTGTGCTAGCTACAGGGATCAGCTGTGGAACTTAACAAAATACATTAGCCTCTGTCAACCAAATTAGGTGATCCATCAGTGTTAGCTGTATCCAAGGAGGGACCAGCTGTAATCCAGTGAGGTCAGAATGCCACCCTAAAACAATTTGCTACTGATAAAATTTTCTTTTACTCACATAATTCATTCTATTGGCTTTCTCGGGATGTCTGGATATAAAAGAAAACAGAATTTGATTCTTGCTTTTATTTTTGAGTTGGGTTCCACGTCTGTGCTCTTTGAGGTATTATGCTATAAAACACAACCACAAAGTCCAAGTTGTACACACCAGGGAATTATTACAACCACAAAAACAGATTTTGCCCTAAGAAGGGATGATATATTACTAATATGGACAAGACTTGCCAAGCTACGGATAAATAAAATAGAAATGTTTGCAGAAAAATACATTTTAAATATGAAAAAAGCCAGGAAAATTAAAATGGAAAGAAAGATAATGATAACTTTTCTCTTTTGGTTTCATTAAACATACAGTTATCCAGTTTGCCAATTTAAAAGTTTCAAATAGCATAATACACATCAGAGAACAGTGGTTTGTTCTCAGAAAATGCCAGGTATTTACTAACTTTGTATAATGTACCATGCTTCTGAAAACAGCAGAGATACATGTATATTGAGGATATTGGGGTTTTGGGTGTTTTGTTGTTGTGGTGGTGGTTTGGTTTTGTTTTGCTGGTTTTTTACATTGTATGGGCCTAATTTCCTGCCACCTGTCTCTCAGGGTTTCCTTTAACTACTGTGCTAATGACACACTTTTGTGAAGCATACTCCGAAACAAATATTGCAGTTGGCACAGAACCAATTATTTCTCCTCCAGTACTTCATATGAACAGCAGCTGTTTCTCAATATGAAAATTGAAATGGCTAAACACAGTGTTGCATCTGCTGATAAGCCAAGCAGATCTCTAAAGAATAAAAATAACCAAAGGTTTGCAGGCATGTAATGTTTGAAATATTTACCCAAGTGTTCATTGTGTACCTATTTAATTTTCTGTTCCTTGCACGTTTGTTTTTTTTTAAGAAGCATTTTTTCGTTGTAGATCATACTTAACTTTCAGGGAACTGTCAGATCAAAGATCCATTCAAATGCATTATCAGTCATGAAAATGTTTCAATTTGTACAACACATTCAAATTATTAACCATTTTCTCCACCTGCTTATGCTAAAGGTGATCTCATGATTCAGGAGTAGCACAAGTTAACTCTAGGCAACAACAAAAAAAAGATGAAAACCTCAGATGTGTATACTCACTTCTGTTCTCAGCAGTTCTGTACTTGGTTTTGCTCAGTTGACATTTCTTTTCTCGCAATTAAATTTGTTGTTGAAATATTTGCTAAATAAAACCTAGACAAAATACTGAGAAGAAAAGACTGAAAATTCTTATATCGATAATAAAAATACCAGTACACTAATTAGGAAGAAAGACCATGCAACACCTTATAATCTATCAAAACAATTTTTAGTCCCCATGTTTTAACAACATAAAGTCAAGGGACAAGTTACCAGCTAGGAGTGTGCTGTACACATTATTTTGCTTTTTAAAGAATTAATAGATGTAAAATCACCAGTCTATTAAGTTTGTTTATTAATGATAAGACATACAATTATCTTGTATAGTATTTTGTCTTGTATGTTAATTAAAATTTTCTGAAATAGCAGACTTCACCCACTTTTAAAAAACAGAATAGTATTGCAATAAACAAGTATGTCTAATGCTATATTGTCAGCTGTAACTGGCCAAATTCAAAATATGAGTAGTAGTAGAATGAAAACGGAGGACAAAATATTTGCCTGTAGTAGTTTAGAGTCTTAGTTTAACAATATAAAAGTAAAATTAGGCCTGATTTCAAAGATTAAATTTGCTTTCAATTACATTTAATGTGCAGCTTGTAGCTCTTTAATTCAAAGATCCAAATCTCACAGACTTACCCAAAAGATAAATCTTTTAAAAAAATATATAAAGAGTTAACAGAAGAAATACTAGATTGGTATCTGTGGATTAAACTGAAGAGAATACACCTGTCCTGCACAGGACAGAAAATCAGATATTTGTAAGGTGGATTCAGAGGTACATTCTGTTCTGTACTTTAATATGTTATTAGACTTCCCCTAACTGAGAATTGGCTAGAAAGTCTAGAAAGTTCCAGCTATATTTTTGAGAAAGATCTGAGTTATGTGTGTCAGGTTCAGGTTGGGGTCTAATGATTACAGTTCACAAAGTTCAAGATACACGGCACACAGCAAGCCTTTATTTTTACTGGCCACCTATTCAAGCCTTACACTAGGGTAAAAAACCTTCTTTCTTCCTATCTTTAAGCAATTAAGAAAGACACTAAAACTTGAAAACACAGGTTCTTCAAGTTCATTTTCTGGTCAGGGAAGGCTTCCAGACAAACCTGTCTCTAGAGTCTTTTCTGCCTTGCTATCTCTCTCCACTCTGACCCTAGGAGGACAATGATCCTGACTTGGATGTCTCAGCATCTAAATTATTTTGGATAAATGTGATGGTCATGCCATAGCTAAAGCATGCGTCAAGAGAAGACCATCTATTAAACTGTATTTAGCATTTGTGTTCTATCTTTAGAGACACATGGGTTAACTAATTCTGCTGCACTTCCAACACCTTTCTGTGTGCTCCACATTCAGGGTGGAGCCAAAGGAATTGCTGACCTACTTGCCCAGAGAATTTCTTGTTAATCCTTACAAAGTTGGGACTGTGTAAGCAATGAGCCATTCAATTTCCAGTACTAGGAATCCTAGTAATATTAACTTTTAAGACAGACAGAAATCAGGAGAGTTTTGTGATAATGAACTCTTCATAGCCCCCACGTATTCTCCAGGCTTTGTTCTTATTCTTACTCCCCCAATGGCAGATGCCTAAGTGGCCTTCAGGGTCAGACAGGTTTCCCAGGGTCTGTCTGCTGAGAGCTTGTGAAGCTGGTTCATAGCTAATAATTTGTGGGCATAGCAACCACAAAATGATGGAGTTTTCATGTTTGCGTCAAGTTAGGAAGGGTGCTATATTTCTCCTTCTCTCTCTCTTTCTTTACTTCTTCTCTTAATCACCTTTCTTAATATTTGGGGTAACTTGGGACCGAATGGGTTGGATTTTGCTAAGTTGTATAGGTTAGCATGTGCTAAGTCATGGCTCTGTGGAATGCTTTATTTTAATTGAATGTTACCCTTTAAACTTTTCATGTTCTCTTATTTTTTAGAGTTTGCCAGTAAAAGTAGCCTCTGAGGAAATGTGTGCAGCTTTTCTTCTATGCGCTGTCTCTCAAGGTGATAGAAGAACCGAGGGCTCTTCTAAAAAATTTGACAGGTGAATTTTTGTGAGCCTTGTATATTTTTAAAGTAAAACTACTTTTGTGAGCTTGTAGCTCAAGACTTTAGGTCTTACATTTTATTACGTGATGACTAATCACAGGAAAATATGAGAGGCATATAGATATTTCTTGCACTAAAAGGTGAATGGGTCTTTGATCAACAGACAATCATAAACTCATTTTAAACAAAACATGTCTAGTTCAGCCTTCTTCTGTTTTAAATACATGCACCAAGAAAAACTCTCTCACAGATTGACATCTATAAAAATTCACAAGACAACTTCTAAAAAATTTAGTCAAATATGAGAGCCAGGACAGAGATGAACTACACGTTGTGATTGGTTGCAACTGAAGAGACATTAAGAATCTTTGGAAGAATGCACACCCATGAGGAGAAAAAGACAGGATGAAAACCAGTCATGCACGTGGTTCAAAGAAAAGTGCTCTGTCAGTGCAAAACTGACTGAGAAGATGACCAGAGAAACTAAAAGCAAGGTCCTTTTCCTCTTGTGGTCAGGGAAAATGGGCTTTTTATGTAGGACAAAGAAAAATCCCATTTTTATCATTCATTTATTCTCAAAAGGAAGACAGCTATGGGAGTTCCTATCTACTGGCTAGCTCAAAAAAGTAATGAATAATGGAAATCACAGAACTCTTACTAGGCTGTCTAGGAAATAATTCAGTAAAAATATGTGATTGTCAGTCAGTGGAGAAAGCAAATTATTTAGCACATACTAGCAGACGTGCTACTGCTTGAATCTTCATTTTGGAATACAATTCTGCTGAAGATGGCAGAATTACAAGAGTTATTTTTTATCATACTTAAATGGCATTAGTTTAATTATAAAGTTAGATCCTTGAGATCAGGAGATCTTTTTTCCTCCAACAGAAGCACCTTAACTATCAATTACTTTAACTACTATTTTCAGATGCTACTTACATATTCACAGAGGATCTGAAAAGTAATTTTTCTGTATGTCAGTACAAATGGAAGATAAGGCCAGTTCCTAGACAGAAAAGTTTAAAACTAAATCTACATTGGAGATATGCTAAAAATTTTGTCAGGTTACATCTGTGTTGGCAAAGGAACAATGTCCAGGTTCATTTCCCAGTCCCAAGGAGAACTGGCATGATTTGGCTACATCTGTATTGTTAAGCTGACTCCAAGATAGGATGATTCTTTTTTCTTAGACTCTACTGGAAATATTCCTTTGTCTGTGCTACCTACTGAACTATTGCCCAGTATTGTTTAGCAGAGGAGTTATGTAGTAAAACCATGGGCTCAGGCATTGGCACTGATGACAGTGTGAATAGTTTTTGTCACAGAGAGTTTAGGTGAGATGATCTTTTTTTAGTTTTTTAACCAATAGTTTGTTGTTCTAAGCCTGTATCCTAATGCATAGAAGAGCTTTCATTTTCAAATGAAATGGAGTAATGTTGGGTCTGAAATGTGCCTGCCATCAGCACGCTGGAAATGTTTTAGGTTCTTCTCAAATAGAAGAATCTGAAGTTTGTAAGCTTCCCATGAGTTGATGGTACTTCCTTAAATCTTCATCTGTACTCTATCCAAGTAGCTATAATCCAGGGAGACATATTATTGCCTAACACAGAAGCTCTGTGGGTTGTACATTTTTGCTCTCAGGCTAATATATAATCACTTTGGATTCCTTGCCCTTTTTTTTTTTAACCTTTGTTGCTTCTTTTATAAATAATCACTCATAAAATAAAAAGAAAAATAGAGGGTTTGTTTTCTTAATCACTCCTTATAACATAAGCTTGCCACTTGTACCCATGCAAGTATGCTTATTTTTCAGGCTCTGTAGGCTTGTCTTTAAGGGAAGGTGAGGTGAGAGGGAGTAAATCTAAGTGTGCTAAATGTAGTATGTACCTACTTCTAGTGACTAGATCTATCTGCTTTATGTTGAAGATGTGACTGTTAACACTGATGCCTTTCTAAAAGTGAAGAAATATTGGGGAAAAATAAATCTTTTAATGGTTTAAATAAATCTAAAATTGAGCAATTTTTTCTTTGTTGTTGCTTTTGGTTGGTTGGTTGGTTGGTTTGTTGTTTTTTTTTTTTTTCTTTGCCCCTTAAGGCATTTTCCATTAACTTTATCACCTAAAGTTTTATATCCCAGAAAGAAGTACATTACTGGAATCAGCATCTGTGCCAGTGCTTGATAAGGCGAGACCTCCCATGGCTGATTTATTTAGCTCACATCTTTGTAAGAAGTAAACTAGAATCCTTCAACTAATTTGATAAGAGATCCCTTGTTTCCTGTGAGCAATACTAATAAAAAAAAATGTGGGTTATCCCACAGATTATATACTCCTTTCTTATAACTGAAAATACTGACAAACTAGCATTTTTCAAGTTGCTCCCTAGAAACTTCGTGCTATCTCTTGTGTCGCTGAAGAAAAATTTCTGGAATGCTTGGGTAGGAATCAAACCCAATTGTCTTTAAGTCAAAACATTTAGAAGGTTTCCTGATTTTTAAGAAATATTTTAAGGAAAGGTAATTCTTTGTGCTTAACTAGACTCACCGACACATTCCTGCAATTCTAGTTTCTGGCTTTGAACAAGACTTGAGGCTATGAGCAAGTGGAAGAATTTAGAATGGCCCTAAGCTATCTCTTGCTTTAAGAACATTCCTAGACTACTCTATAAAAAATCCTTGAGTTATACTGTATATATATATATACATATATATATATATATATATATATATATATATATATATANTATATATATATATATATATATATATATATATATATATATATATATATATATATACTGTCTAGTCATGCTCATGCATCCATGGAAATATTCGTGTGATGTTGCACCACATGCCTTTGTTCAAACACAAATAATTCTTTGTGTTTCATTCAGAATGACATCAAACTTCCAGAAACCTCCAACTGACAGGACCTGTACACATTCATACTATAGCTGGGGTTATGTTAGTGAATTGAAGTTCAGTTTGGACATGGGTGTCCTGACTAAAGAGTAAAATAGTTAAGTAATATCTATGCAATTGCTGGAGAATTGTGTCTGGAATACTAATATATTAGTATAGACATAGCCTCACTTTCATGATAAATACCACTTGTTTACTCAGATGGAAGCTCCCACGAAGGGCTGTGAGCTGTTGGCAACGGCACTTGGCTGCCTGCCTTGAAGCACAGTGGTTTTCTGTACTAGCACTTATGATGTGTTACATTTAAACATCACCCCTGCGAGCACCTTACCTAGACATAGCTAAGTGACTCCTCCGTGTTCCAAGGAGCCAAACTGAGCTTGGGAGAAAACTTAATAGGTGCTGATTAAGAGCAGCATCTGCTCAAGCCTCTCCAGCAGCCTCTCCTGTGTGTAACCCTCAACAGGTATCCAGTACAGGAAAAGGAGGTTTTGATTAACAACTGAAATAACACGGCACAGTCATAACTCTGCTGTGATCCACCGCTTCAAGGAAAGAATATACTTTCAAATGTAAGAAATATCAGATGTAAAAAATATATTCAATTGTTCAGGCTTGCTGATGCCCTTTTTTTAAATGGGCCACATTGCCACACTGGTCACAGTCCTGTAGTTCTGAGGTGCAAAGGTTTGGTGTGTAAGATATAAGGTTTGGAATCAGGAGATATAAGTTTGATTTCCAGCAGTGTGAATGATTTTCTTTGAGTCATTAGAAAGTTCTACACGTTTCTATTTTCCTGTTTGCCCTCCCACATTTTTCTTTCATGTCTGTTCCCACAGTAACTTTTTCAGAAATGACCAGTTTTCTTTTACTTCTGTTTCTTTATGTTTTCTAGGCTACTGTGGTTTTTTTTTTAAGTGCCGCATTTTGGACTAAGAACAAGGCAGTTTATTCTAATTTTCAAGGGCTATGATTTATTACCTGCACTGCCTAATTTCTTTTAACGGAAAACTCAGTCCAAACATAACGCATATAGTACTTGTCACATAAAACATCAAAGGCACTTCTCTTCCTAGTCAAATCCATTCTAAGCAAGTAAACAGTGTGTGTTCCAGAAGTAAATAAATATTGACACAGCGATCTGTGATATGGATGATGGGACCTACAGCTGGAATCCACAGGAGGGGTAACCAACAGCTCCCTGCTTACTTCTCAGGAATGGCTTTAACAATTATCAACGCAAGATCTTAGTGCTGCTGGGTCACCTGGCAGTACTAGCTGCACCCAGACGAGAAATAAGGATATGAATATATGAATGTAGTTCTGATGATTCTATGATTCTATGTAGTGGGTTATTTATTAAAGTTTTATGCTAGCCCTGAAAAACTGGTGATTCCTGACCTAGTTCAAAAACTCTTCAAACAATTATGAGCACATTTGAACTAGCAGTGTTTGAAGAGGTTGAACCTTTCACAGCATGTGACTATGACCATTTTTGTCTCGTCCAGTCCTGAAAGCAGATTTGCCATCGTGTTGAGCCAAACAAAAAGGAAACATATAGAAGGATGGGCTACCTGGGGGACTATAGAGATATTGTCTACGCATGTAGGGGTGGAGTTAGCAAAGCCAAAGATTACCTGGAGCTGAAACTGGTAAGGTCCATTAATGATAATAACAGTTTCTTAACATACAGCAGCAGCAGAAGAAAAACGTAGAAAAATGTGGATTTGCTGCTCAATATGCTCATCCAATGGCAAAGGACACAGAAAAGGCAAAAGTATTCAATGACATTTTTTTTTAGTTTTTTTCTGGCAAGGTCTGCTCTAAGGTCTCTTGCATCTAGTACCAGAGGCTGTGAGAATGACAGTACTTACAGCAGAAGAAGATACAGTTAAGGAATTCTCAAACAAATTCAATTATTTGGGATAGGATGAATCCAGTGATGTAAAAGGAACCAGCTAATTTCATTGACATTGACTGACTAATTTCATTTCTCTGTTATCTTTAAAAAGTCACGACAATCAGGGAAGATTTCTGCTGACTGCAAAAATGAAAAATGTCACATCCATCTTCAAGAAGTGCAACAAGGAGGATCCAGGGACAAATGCATAAGCCAGGAACCTTCCTCTGATGACACCAGTTGACGTGGCATGGCTCGTGTCAGCAGAGACAAACTCTTTTCTTGGAAAATGAGTCGTCTTGAAAAATGTATCTTGGAAATGGTTTCTGCCCTAGTGTAGGTTTTGCTTAGTTACTGAATAGATATAACCAGGACCAGCAGAGATGTAGTCAAGGAGACACAAAGCTGAGAGCAAAGTATGTTGATGTAGTTAGCCTATGACTCACTAACTCAGGACCAAAGATTGGACCTTGGCCTTGTTTAAGTAAAATTACAGATGTATTAATTACTTCACTTATTACTTAAACACATGCATAGGCACTATGGGGGCAAGCATGTAGACAAACAGGTTGTAAATGCTTTGCTCATCTGAAGTCAACTTCTACTCTAAGCAGCAGAACTTTTCTGAAGCTAGCCAACAACTATTTAGCAGAATAGATGGAGCAGAGGTAAACAACTGAAATGTGATACCATTGCTCTGTGCTACATCCCTATATGTGTACTGTATTTTCCAGAAGCCTATTCAGACAACAGTTCATCCTAAAATGAAAATTATATTATTTGAGTACTGCAATTTTGAGTATTTTGTTAATCTTTAGATTAACAAAACTAGTTTGATTTATTACTGCTTAATAAATGTTTGTCTTATGATAAAAATACAAAGAGAAGACAGCAGAGATAATGCTATGTTTCTCAAAATTTATACAAATTCTAATACAAAGTGAAACTTCCTCAGCATTCAAGTTTGGTATTGCTGCCTAAATGCATTTTTTTTTTTAATTTTATTTTTAACTGGTTATGAATGACTGTTCAGCAGAGCAAATCTGAAATTTAAGTTAAAAACTGGTCACTAGGAGAGTTTCAGAATATTCATTTAGTGTACTATAATAGAATATTCTGCAGCTTATAGACCAGCAAAGAAGCTGTGTTTCTTAGGGCATGGGGAATGGCAATATTTGAAGAAAACAAATAATCAGCACACCATTTATGTAGGAAATGCACGTCTTCAACTGCAGGTTGAAAGAATAGGTATTGAAAGTTACAAAATAATACAGTACAACCCAACCCTGTAATGCTGCTTGCAATGTCACTGACAGTAAAAGGAGGCATTTTGCTGCTAGGTAAGGCGTATTCCCTTTTAAATGTATTCCTTCTCACAGAGTAGAAAAATATGATCTGACTAACCTGTCTCTAGTACAGTGAGGGAAAAGTTTCTGGATAATGAATGAAATACTTACTAGTTTCCTAGGAGATGGATTGATGTACAGGAGGCAGTGTGAGCATTTCTCTGAGCATTTCTTGCTATCCAGTGTGCTCTCAACCAACAATTTGCTTGGTTAATGGATCTGGAAGTAGGAAACTTGTTTCTGTGCAAATGTCTTGAATTACTGAAAGGCGATTTAGGACAGTTTCCAGTTTACTTTGCTAGCCTCTCATATCCTCTGTAAAAGGAGAGCTGAGTGAGACCCAAGTATAGACTTTAGGAATGTGTGTATTACTAGAAGTCTGTGAGGTTATTTTGCCTGCATACACCACACAGGCACAATTTTGGGGGGTTTAATCTGCATATCTGAGTTGAAATTTTTATGTTCTGAGGTGTACATTTATTCAGCTTTTGCACTGATGCTTCAGCAGAAGGTGAAATCTGTTCTCCTAATTATCCCAGAGGTTAAAATGTTATATTCAAGAAGGAATATACTTTCCTTAAATTGTTTTGAAGATGATAACATAACTTGCAAAACACTCAGTTCAGCTGTAATCATCCATCTTTGCTGTTATTTTGTGACAAAAGGAGATGTATAGTTTAAGCTGGATTTGTGGAGAAAAGAAATTTATCTCATTTTAAGGTGCATCTTATTAAGTTATTAATGGATTTCATAGTGTGTTAACTGATTGGCAATAGGATTTCCATGGGAAACGTCATAAATCTCACCTAATTTCTAACATAAGAAATCTAAGCCAAACTTTTAATTGCAATTAGCTGTCACAAGCCTGGATATTCTTGTAGTCTTTGTTGATTATGAGACCTAAAACTAGCTGGATTTTTTGCCTTAATTAGCTCCACAGTCCATTTTTACCTTGTTGGAAGAAAACATGATGGATCTATTCTTTATTTACCACTACTAATTTCATTCAGTGATTCCCTCTTGTGTCATAAGTTAGAGCTGAAGCATGTAGTTTGCCTTCCTCTTGCTGTTCATTTTTGACACATTTTTACTGATGCTCTTTCTGATTTGTTTTCTGTGGTAAAATATTCTAATTTTTCAAAGACATTCTCATTGTATTTATCATTCTCACCATCTTTTTATGAAGATCTTCAAAACCTGCAGTGTGCTCATTGAGTGATAAATTCACTAGCACTTCCAACAGGATTATTGATGAAACACCACCACTGATCTATTTAATGGTACTGTATTATTGCATTATTCTCCAAATCGTCCTTTCTCCTTGCACATACATATTAATCAGAGACCTTTGATGAAATTTAACAACAAAGTAACTAATAATTTGGGAACACTTAAAACAGTTTGTTTTTCAATGTAGATTCTCCATCTCATGGTCCAGCTCAATTTTTTCCCTGTCAAGAACAACGGAAAATGAAGGAACAGTTTATAAGTCCTGTAGCAAAATGCATACACCTTTCACAGGTTATAACCCAACTCTGTTTGGGTATCATAGATGTGAGTAGATATGATGGAGCCAGAATAATTTGTGGTTATTTTTACAAAAAATGTGTTATTTTTACACAAAATGAACAAGCAAATTTACAGAAAGGAACAGCTAAAGGAAGGGACAGATTTTTCAAGTTGTGACATTTAGTTTGGACTTAGTGGACATAGTCAGTGCACCAGTGCCAGGATTTATGTAACTCATATAAATGTAGGTGCTCAGTTTGCCATCCTTCACCTCCTTCACTTACAGCACCTTAAATTTATGTTTTTACAGACATTCATAGTAAGGATGTTCTGTGAATTCAATTTACAGATGAGTACCTAGAAACTGGGTTTAAGTGATGACTGAGTTTTCTATAAGTGGTTGCAACCAACTGACTATGAAATGTATAAACATACAGAATCCTCATAAAGTTCATTAAATATAATTCTGTTTGTAGTGATAATACTGAGATCAGCTGTGCTTCACAAAAGTGGCCTTTAGACCTAAAGTTTTGAAATCCAGAAGAAAAAGTCACTAAAGAAACAATTAAGAACATCCAAGGAAGTTTAAGCATTTAAAGGGGCAGGAAACTTGGAAGGAAAAAAGTGAATTATGCTTTTTCAAATAATACTTTCCCAAGCTCTGTTCATGGCTTTGCCATGACATATTTAGATCTTTAGTTGAAGATCTTGTTTAATCACGATCCAGCTGAACTTATATTGAGACAAGGCTGCCTCCTTTGCAAGCTGTTCTATAATATCAAATGAAAAATGTGCAGCCAATATGATTACATTTTAGAAGAGGAAATAATTAACTGTATCACAGACAGAAAGTCGTTTTTATAGCTTGAAATCCTGTAAAAGTGGATTATTTATCTTCCACAATCACTGGAAGAATTGCACAGACTGGGATATCCCCATCTAAGCCTTACTGAAAAAATCTAAGGTTGCAGGTCTGCTGAGGTCTCCAGGTCCATACTCATCACTCAATGCATATTTAAGCACTACCTCACACTTTCAGCTTCACAGAAAAATAAGCATCCCTTTCTGTGCTGGCCCTCAAAATGTAGCTGTAATGTGATATATTATAATAATTTGTTTACACACACTACTCTGAGAGCTTGTGCGTTGCTTATAAACACAAGAAAAAGCAATGAAAGTTCCTGTGCTGGTGGGTTTCTAGTCTGATGGTCCCAATCAGCAGTGATGTCTGCATTGTCATGCATCTGAGCCCATCCAGGCCCCTGCCAACCCCAGTGAGGTGCTGCACAATAGGTGGGTAAGTCTACATGTGCTTGGTCACAGGTCTGATCCTTCCACAAGTGCCTTTACCATTAGCAAAGATGATCCTTAAATTACTTCTTCCTTTACCCTCCCATAAATAATAGACATCCTGCAAAGTGCACATACATCTTTAAGTAATAGATACAAAAAGATTTTAATAGTTGACAGAAATATAATTATCTGAGGCTCTAAAGTTGTCAAGTGGCAAAAGGAAGAGAAAAATCTGCCCATAATAATAGGGACTGGTATTCTCAGACATGAGAACTGAAGCTAGATGTGACTCCTAAATGCAAGGTGACTTGCACGGGTTTAATTCACTAAAAGGCTCATTTTATATTCAGGCTAGGTTAATTTCTGCAGTATAATGTTGATCTGTGTATAGACTTTTTAACATTTCCTTTTCTTTTGGGCATTTTTGGGCATTTTATTTTATTATATTTTCTTCTTTTTGCAAGCTGAATTATTGGTTTATGATGTTTAACAGAGTAAATATTTGAGCCAGCCACCATCTAATAGGAGAACGGATAATAAATAATGAATTGATAAAGGCTATTGATAATAGCCTTTAATGCACAGCCAGTCAAGGTAAGACTTACTGAAACAGGCAACTGACAATAAGAGATGAACACAGAAAGCAATACCCAATTTTTAAGGAACTGTAGAAGACCACTGAGGGTTCTAGTTCTAGTAATTCTGCAGCAGAGACAAATTCTGTTATTTATTTATTATTGGCCCAGCATCATCTTACAGCCTGAACAATCAAGTTCTTCACTCTGACTTGGTGTTCAGTTTCACACTTCTCTCTAACAATATCCCTAATAAATGTACATTTTATAGATGCAGTGACAAACTGCAGAATAAAAAGAAATCAGTGTGGTCTATGCCGGTTAAACGGTGCACTTTCACCCCATAGACTGAAAGACTTTGGAGCACGAGTTTAATGAGGAGCAGCTGAGGGAGCTGAGGTTGTTTAATCTGGAGAAAAGGAGGTTCAGGGTGGATGCTACTACTCTAAAACTACCTGAAAAGACATTGTAGACAGGTGGGGATCAGTCTCTTCTCCCAGGTAACAAGCAACAGGACAAGAGGAAGCGGTCTCAAGTTGCACCAAGGGAAGTTTAGATTGGATATTAGGGGAAAATTCTTTACTGAAAGGGTGAGAAAGCATTGGAACAAGCTGCTTAGGGAAGTGGTAGAATCACCATTCCTGGAAGTGTTAAAAAAATGTGATGTTTAGGGACATGGTTTAACTGGTGCGCTTGAGAGTGCTGGGTTAATGGTTTGACTTGAAGATCTTGGATGTCTTTTCAAACCTTAACAATTCTATAATTCTATGACAAAATGTGTAAGAAATTCTTTGTTTTCTTCAGAAATTGAATGCCATTATATCTTCAATTTCTGATGCAGAATACATGTTTTTCTATCACAAGAAGTCTTATAACAATCAGGAAAATTACTGCAAAGTTCTGCATGTTACAGTGCAAAATAGTGTATAGCCACTTAAAAGCTCTTGATAGCATTTCATTGAATGAGTGAGAAAAATATTCATGCAGTGGTTCATTAAAAACAGAAGGAAAGTAAGCTCTTCCCCATCACCTAAATGAAACATTTTATTAAGAAAAAAAAAAGCCACATGAAAGTATGCATACCTAAACAGAATATGAAATCACATCTTAAGAAACAAAAGAGCAAAGTGTGGACAATGGCATGGAAACAAATTATTTTGATGGGTTGTGAACTATCCTCATGAATTAATACTTCTCTTTTGTTCTCTGAAAACTTAATATTAAAATGAAAATCTCAAGGTGTCATAAAATAGAATAGTAGCAACAATATTATAAAAAATCTTTGAGAAATGTTTCCAGTACCATACACAGGCCTAAAGAGACTGTAGAGTGTCAGTTTGTGTCTGAGAAATGGCATAAAGAGCAGAGTCAGTAAATTAGGAACAGGGGAAACTTTAAGAAAAAAATCAAACTAACATGAAGGATGTAGTCTATCCAAGGCAAAAGAAATCTATTGATGAAACTTAAAATAAAAATGGGTATGTTTTTAAACTAATGATCTGAAAGCCAATGTGCTGAAAAGCACCCCATTTGAAATGATTCGTCTGGTAGTGAAGTTACAGAATGTTGTACTCAAAAAAAGTAGAGAGTATAGGGCAAGCCAAACCAAATTCATACAGGCGACAGAAAAGAAAAGAAAGACTGAATTAATAGGATCTCATTTAAAAAGATCACAGATGATTTAGGGCATGAATATAAAATGTAACAAAGTTTTCTGTTGATGCTAAGTTGAGTAACAAAAACAAAATGGTTGTTGAAATGGAGATAGTTTCAAGAAGGACTTGACTGAAGAAAAGAACATCACAGAAGTGGAATGGGAAATACTCTAATTTTTACAATTATGACCAACAAACCAAATAAAATTATCCAGGAACACTTTTAAAGGTAGCAAAGGAGGAACACTGTAACAAACTGTGGAAATCAGGGCTTCTAGTTACAGTGGAAGCCAGAGGTTCATGTGGTCTCAGAAAACAATTGTGCAAAATTGTTGGGGAAAGCACTTATTCATTAGCCAGACACAATGACTTGCCTCTGGAAGCTTCTAACTTGCAGCTTGCTCAAAGATGAGAAGATGTAATGATGGAAAGTATCACTGCAAACTTGCCTTACCTTTATGTTCTCCTCTACTCATCTATTCCTGGCCACTGTCAGAGATCTAACACTGATGAGCGGGATCGTTGGCCTTATGTCATATGAAGGGTTAGAGAAGAATTCAAGAACCAGTTTGATGAAAGCAATACCACAATACAGTACTTTTATTCTGGCTTTCTGTTTGGGGTTATATTTTCTCTGGCTTCAGAGCTCTTGTCTTGAGTGCAACGTTGCATTCAAACTGCTTCATTTAACAGCCTTGATAGACTTGTAACTAATTTGCCTTGGCTTCTACAAGTTCCAGTTCTCATATGCACATGAAGTTTAGAAAAGCTTGCTTTCCCTTTTTTACTAATTGAAGCTTGCTGACTGAAATTATCATTGGGCATGCCTTGTCTTATAAAAAAAGAGTAAATAGACATCCCTCTCTCAGCTTCTGTATACAGTTCAGAGACCTTTTCATGAAAGGAGTCTTGTAATTTGTTCTATCCAGGTTGGATTTGTGCCCTGATCATTAAATGTGTTTGCTTTTAAATATTTGTAGACTTGGTGGAGGAGAGATTGCTGCAGATGGAACACATTCATTTTCATATATCAAAAACTTGTTTTCTAAAAAATTAAAAGGAGTTTTAAAACTCCTTTTAGTACTTCGCTGTTAGTAAGCAAATGGCCCAAGAAAAGTGTGGTGGAGCAGTGTACTTTTACATATATATCTATTGTACCACCTTGGAAATTATATCTGTAATAAACAGGAATGATGTTAGGTAACTGTTTCCAGTTGCACAACAGTTTTCACTGAGACTCAAATTCTCGTATTGCTTTCAGTTCATCTGAATTTGCACAACTATTTAGTCTATTATTTTAATTTGTATTACAGCAGCATAACTCTACTGACATGAATTAAGTTACTTCTAATTCACAGTAGAGTAAATGAGACTGGAATCAGAATTTTTCACTTCAAATATTTTCTGTATTGGTAGTTATTAATAATGAAGATGGCATGGAAAATAACCAACAGCTAATCTTTCTTATTTGATCACTGCTAGAAACAGAGCAAGTGGTCTTAGCTTTGTCTCATTTTAATGGTGCTGGTAAGCTAATAAATCAGTAGAGTGTTGCTGATATTGTTGCTATATTTGGATAATGGTACCTCAGCAAGATTTTGCATTGTTTAAAACAGGATTCTGCTTAACAGGGTCCTGCTTTCTACATGCAAAGAGAAAAATGCCTGAGGTTGCCTAAACAAGAGTAATTGTATGCTTCTCATATGCAGTTCAAAAAAATCAGCAGCAGGTTTGAATAATATCTCTCATGTTAAAAGTAGTTTTGAATATTTAACCTACAATTCATTACGGAATTGATGCTAAGACAAGAACAGACCTAAAGGGAATGGTATTGTGTGATGGCCCATCTGAAAATGCATTGTGTGATGGCCCATCATTATGTTACTTTATAAGGTTTGCTGATTAATTCATTTTTTTCACAAAAGAATACAGTATTCATTTTTCTTTTGTGGCCCTTTGCACACTACTGCCTGGTAGGTATTACCCTTATCACCCCAATGAAATTCATGGCTGTATAGATTTCCAAAGCTGGCTTTTTCTTTCAGTCTTCCTCTCTTTTAACTTGTCTCTGCTTGCTCATTTATCAGCTTCACTAGTTGATAACAGCCCATCTGCTTCTCTGGAACTACTTAGTGCTGCTACCAGGGAGCAGCACTTCCACCTTGAAGTACCTTCATAGGAGGAAAGATATCAGAGGGTCTTCACAGGCAAAATCAGGAACTTGGCTGACCAGGATGACTCAAGTAAATAAACAGTAAGGCTGGTGGTTTTCTATTGAACTGCCATGTGGCATATTCCAGAGAGACAAAGGGACAGAGAAAAGCTGTTCAATGAGAACAGTAAAAGGAAGACAGGAGGAAGGATGTGTTCACATAGTCCATTTCTTCTGCCAGCACAGCAGTCTGTTTCTCTTCAGTGGCTGTGCTCATGTGGTTTGCTTCCCCAAAAAAAATCACCTACTAAAACGTTCAGCAAAGGCAGAAAAAAAGCTCCCCAACTCAGCTGACTCTTAACCCAAGTTTGCAAAAATTTTAAAATTAATTCTACTTTGATTAAAGGCTTCTAATTTAATATGCTATTTGACTAGTATGGAACTAGTCCTCAGAATCACATAGACTTTAATTTTAAAGGGCCAGTCTCTAAGAGAAGGAAAAAATGCCACCTATTTTTGTAATTAATAAAAATATAAGTCTGCAGTAGAATTATTGTTATGGAGGGAGAAATGCATTTGACAAAGCAATAAACTTGGATGCTGAAGTAAGGTTGGTATGTTCTCTATGAATGTCAGTTCCTGTGAGCTATCAGATGCAATAAAGGATAAAATTCTGTTCGATCTATATTCACACTGTCTAATATCATATGACAAGTGGCATTGAAAGCCACAAGACGTATCTTGTAAGATACGTAAGGCCTAGTAATTTAATTTCAGTATTTTTGGATTAGTGATGGAAAGTTATGGATTAGAAGAGATATCAATGTATGTGAACATTTTAGCTAAATCAAGTACCAGACAGTATCCTCCTGAGATAAGAAGGCTGATAGAAGTTGAATTTAAGTTTCTTTTAAGTGCTGTGTAGCTAATATATTCTTTGTTTGTAGAAGTTTGTAAAACAACATTAAGCAGGCTTTGAACTGAAAAAAAAAAGTTGACAAAATAAGAATTACATTGAAACATTTGCTGTTGCAAATGAAAGGAACTTGCATATGAAAGGAACAGATTTAAACTGTTGCACTAGGCTTGATGCAAATAGTGTTATTTTAAAAAAGATAAATCAGGACTAAAATTCATCAGGTGAATCCATTCTGCTAACATACTTTCACAAATTAGGAAGCCGGAGGGGACCAGTATAATCATCTAGTCTGACCTCTTGCATACCATGTCATGTGACTTTTCTAAATTAATTCTCATTTCAGCTAGCACTTATCTTTTAGAAAGGCATTTTAACTGGATTTTAAAAGGTACAGCTAAAGTGGCTCCATTTAAAAAGCATTTCCTTAGTAGCAGAGTTTTGTACATGGTGAATATTTTCACTAAGTCAAGGTTCACTCATACTTTAAAACTTAATCTGTTTTCACAGGTATACTTATTTATACAATCAAGGATCACATGAAGCTTTCTGGCTACAGATTCATAGCATGAGCATGTGTGTTTAGTTGATTACACCTGATCTTTGGATCACTTGTCAACTTCTTCAAGGTCATTCATTGAATGATGAGTGTAACAGAACCAAGAACTTGACAGTAGGAATGCACAGGCTCAGAGATGATTCTTCATCTACCATTTCATTCTGAGATTCATTAGCTAGCCCATTTTTAATTTCCATGATATGTGCTAGATTGATTTTTTTAGTAGCTTGCTCCCTAATCAGAATATGCTATATGAATCAAAGTGAACGTCTTACAGTACTCTAGGAATACCAAATTTATGCATCTTATTAATCTGCATAATCAATTATTTGTGTCTTTATCAATCAAATTTGTAATCTCGTTGAAAAAAAAGAGCCTTAAGACATAATTTTCATAAATTCATGTTGTTTCCGAACATTTATACCCTTTTAATTCAATTCCCTAATATTTGTAGAATCGTAGAATGGTTGGAAGGGACTTTAAAGAATATCTAGTTCCTACAACCCTGCTATAGGCAAGGAACCAGCCATCAGACCAGGTTGCTCAAAGCCCCATTCAACCTGGCCTTGAAGACTTCCAGGGATGGGGCACCCTCAGTTCTCTGGGCAACCTGTTCCAGTGTGTCATCACCCTAATAGTAAAGATTTTCTTCCTAATATCTAATCTAAACCTACTCTGTTTCAGTTTAAATCCATCCTTCCCCTCCCCCCATCCTATCACTACATACTCTTGTAAGAAGTCCATCTCCATCCTTTCTGCAGGCTTCCTTCAGGTACTGGAAGGCCACAATTAGGTCACCTGTAAGCCATCTCTTTTCCAGGCTGAGCAATCCCAATTCTCTCAGCCTTTCCTCATAGAAGAGGTGCTCCATCCCTCTAATCATCTTGGTGGCCTTCCTCTGGACTTGCTCCAGCAAGTCAATGTCCTTCCTGTGCTGGGGGCTCCAGAGCTGGATGCAGCACTCCAGGTGGGGTTACTATTGGTGAAGGAGGAAGAAAAAAGTACTCTGTGTCGAAAAAGACATTACCTGTTTCAGACATTATGGCAACTTGGAAGCAAATACTGGAATGACAAACATTTTAGCACATGAAACAAGCTGAAGTATGAGTGGGGTGTCTGTTACTGATTACCAAATGGTCATTCTCTAAGTCTCTTCACCACTAGAAAAGACCATGGCAAGATACCTTTAAATAGGTATCTTTTTATGTACCAGGTAGATCTGCATTCCCACATTGTCAGGAGAGTTCAAATCACCTCTCAAAATTCATACCTCAACTTAAATGTTTTCACTAGTTGCAGATCTTTGTTTCTTTAATCTTTGTTTATGATGTTTTCAACCTCCACCTTTCTAATTTATGTAAGACAGATGCTGATCTTACTTGTATATCCAAGTATATCTCACTCTTTAACATATTTAGACTAAAAGGTTTACTCAAATTCCCTGTGGAATAGGAAAGAAATTTTTTCTTTGTTTTACAGTGAAAAGAAAAAGTAGCAGGTATTCCAGGTGTAGGTATGCTGCATTGAACTTTGAAGGTGATAGAGAAGGTTGCACACTGATAAAGAACAATTGAGGAGCCTAAAGTACTGTCTAGAGCTAAGCACTCTAAGCACAGTGTTAATGGATACCTGCCTCTCTATTATGCTTATGTGTTGGAAGCAGAATTCCATCACAATAGTCCCACCATTCCTATGGAGGTGCAGACTCTGCACTGAAATGCTTAACTGAGTGAGGTGTAACATTTCACAATAGAAACGGTGCTTATATCAGACTCATTAAATTATTCAGATAGCAAGTGAACAGATTACCTAAATAAGAAGGGATTATATCAGTCACGGAGGGACAAGTCTAAACCTATTCCTTCTCTATCAGGAACTGTACAATGGGCAAAGTATGAAAATATTCAAGAAGCAATGACCAGAACCCAGAAATCCTATCACACTGTTTAACTAGCACTTCTGGGTTCTCTTGAACTGCTTTCTGCCAGCTCAGCCCACTTCAGAGATCCAAAACTGGACGTTAGAAACAATCTCAGTGCACTGAGCCTGCATGCTAAAATCAAACCTAAAGTGAGATCTCACAATCTTCAAATCCAATGAAACCCTGCACTTGTTTGTTCAGCACCCTTAGGGATTTTCTCAGCAGGGTTAATTCCTGTTTTAGCCTCATACCAAGCCCAGCTTCCAAAGTGGCACAGAGAGAGCCTCATTATCCACTTTTTTTAAAGGGTCCTTTAACTCTGTGTTTCCTTTCACGACTGCCTTCCACAGCCTTTAATTTACAAATACCTTGAATATATCTGGAATCTAATGTAGAAAGGTCTAAAGTGAAGTGCTTGTGCAAGAGAGGGTGAGAAACCGAGGAGAAGGAGTCAGAAGAGGATGGACAAGCTGGGAGTAGGGTTGAGGGGGAGAGATGTGGGACTGGGGATGGGTTGGGCGGGAGGGTGTGCGGAGATTCGGGTGTGGGGGGGAATGCATGTGCATGGTTTGGGGAACAAAAATCGGCGGCGTCTGAAACGGACGTGACTTTTCCAGCCGAGTCAGGTGAGGCACCTGACGCATGCAACCTACCCTGACCAGCTTTTTACCTGACCGGGCGGGGGTGCAACCTCCTCCGCGGAGGCTGCACTCCCTGGCCGGTGGGGGAAAAGGCTCGTCAGGGAGGGTTGCGGACCGACGCGGATCCCCAGCCTGTTCCCGCATTGGTTCCCGTAAGTTCCCGCGTCATTTTTCTCCCCACACCCCGCTTTTCGCACTGGCAACCACAAGCCTCGATGGACGGGCGGGAGAAAGCTCAGATGCTCTGAGAGGGTCTGGGTTTGTGTTTGTCGTTTTTTTCTCCCTAGCTCCTGGAATAACCACCAGGGATGTCTGGAATTCAACCCGAGGGTGGTTCCCCTCCGTGCAGGAACTGGACGAGCGGGTCGGAACTAAACGAAACGCGGGAGGCTCTTTTAACCCCTTCCTCCGACTACGATGATGAGGAGTTCCTGCGATACCTCTGGAAGGAGTATTTGCACCCCAAGGAATACGAATGGGCGCTGATCGCTGGCTACATCGTCGTCTTCATAGTGGCTCTCGTCGGTAACGTCCTAGGTGAGTCGAGCTCCCTCAAACTTCGCTTTCCCCCTTCCCGAGATGGGTTTTCCACGGACGGTGGTTGGAAACAGGGGTGGGTTTCGCATTCCCCGCTGAAAATGCCAGGGAAAGTTCAGGCTCCGCAGAAGGGGCCCTAAAACCCGCTACCCCCGGGCTGGCGAGGGTCTGCGGCGGCTACCACTCGGGGCTGGGGCCGGGCAGGGGGAGCAGGGCCGGCGGAGCGCACCGGGGCGGCCCGGCGGGACAGAGCCGGCGGCTCCCGCCCCTGTCCGCCGGGCCGAGGTGCTGAACCCCGCCGCCCCGGCCGGCGGCTCCGCCTCTCGGCCCGCCCGGGAGGATGCTGCTCGGGGATCGCAGGGGATATGGAGCGCGTGGTGTTCCTACAGAACAGAGACGGGCGCGGGATGCGGGGCCCGGGACGGCGCCCGCCCCATGAGGGGAACCGGCGGTTCCCCCTCCGCTGCCGGCGGGCGGAGGACGCGCATCCCGTGCCTCTGCTCCAGCGGGGAAATAGGGCAGGGGCGAGGCGGCCCCTCCCGGGCGCTCCTTGAGGGAGCGAGGCGGGGCGGTGCATCCCTCGGAGCCAGCCTCCTCCCGCTTCCATTCATCCTTGAAGGAGGCGGCGTGGGCGCGGGGGGTGTTCGGTGGCAGTCTCGCAGGGAGCAAGGGTGCTGCTGGAGAGTGGCGGAAAGCCGGGGGCGAGGCAGGGAGGTCACGAGTGGACTGGGCGGCGGACAGCGGGAGGTTTACGGGAGCGGGCGGGGGCGGTATGTGGGAGCGGCAAGAGGGGTCTGGCCGTCGGCAGCCCGCCCGCCTCTCCTCTCCTCCGCTCCCCTGAGCCCGCTGCCGGAGTCGTTCTCTGGGCTGTCGAAAAAGGCGCTTGTGCTGGCACAGGGGAGCGTGTCCTCTCTCCCCGCAGCCTGGGAGGGTGGCCGGGGCAGCTGGGCAGGCGCTGCTCGTCACCAGCTCCACGTTCATGAATGGACTCGGTGTGGCTGCCGGGAGCAGGTTCCGCCGGCAGCCCCCGCTGGGCTCCGTTCACGGCCATTGGCATTCCCTGTGTTCATCCGTGATACTGCCATGAACGGAGGGCGCTGAGCCCCGCCCCGCCCCGCCTCATCATACGGGTCTTTCATTCATGTTTTTCAGAAGGATTTGTTCGTGTCAGGGCTGTCACTGCAAGCTTCCCGAGGCGGGATGCATATAAGACAGCAGCCAAAGGCAACATTTTGAAAGGCTTTTTTTCTTTCAATGGATTGATGCTGCCTTTTTCTTTCTTTTCTTTTCTTTTTTTTTTTTTTTTTTTTTTTTTAGCTTAGCGGTGCGCTAAATGCCTGTAAACATCCGCGTTTACTCGGTCCATTGCTTGGCAGACAGCTCGACAGGCACCGTAAAGATAAGAGCCCTGGCAAATATGCTGTATTTCAAACTAGGAAGAAAACTGCTCTTTTCATTTTGAGCAAAGACTGTTTTAGAACTACCTGTGCTTACCGGTTTGCTGCCACCCGTTCTGTAAACAAGCTGCCCTCTTGCCTGTAATGGTTCAAGGTCAAATCTTCAGCTGTAGGAGGTTTCACCCTATTTACACTTTTTCCCTTTGATACCACGAGAAGAAAAGCTTTCCTCTCTGTGCAGTGCCAAATAGAGATGATATCAGCGTTGATGTGCAGCTCTTCTTCCCTAGCATTTGTGTACATTACCTTTTTGCTTGGAACAGAAACTGGCATCTGGCTGTCCATCCACCATTCCTTTTACTGAAATGTCCACTTTTTGTTCTCTGAAATCTCTCTTTCCGAGTTATGGTACATGATAGCAACTCTGATAGTGTTTTTAAAATAAACAGAGCAGTACCTGAACACCTTTCTATCCACTCCTCTAAATCATACAATAGATAATTCAGTTTTACAGTTGGACTTAATGATCTTAAAGGTCTTTTCCAACCTAAATGATTTTATGATTCTTCTCAAGCTGTTTGCTCTTTAAACTGCCTTTATGCATGACATAGGCCTTACCCACATAAAACTGCTGGGTTTTTTTATGAGCAAGTTGTTTGTGGGATCTGCAGGTGCAAGAGCTTGTTAGCTGAACAGTCTCATCTTTATTCAAGAAAGCTCACACGGTACTGATTGCAGGCTCAGGTGATGCTGAGGAGAGAAATGGATGTGGTCTAATGCTCTTTCCAAAGAGATTTTTGTGAAACTCTTTTACTACCAGTGAAATCTGATGTAGAACAGCACACATGTTGGTGTCTCTGAGAAGCTGATTTCTCTTGCATGTTCAAAATTAATCTGGGATTTAGTCATGGGCCTTCTTGAAGAAGAGCAAAAGTGTTTCTAAAGAGAGTTTTAGTGGCTAATAGTCCTTTATAGTATCATCCTTAATGATGCATTGTGTTCCTTTGCTTATGTTTGACCAGTGTTGCAGGACTCATGTGGCATGTGAAGTCAATGCTTTGATTCTATTTTGTCCATGTCCTATTCAAATAGCACTTAAGCAATCAGGAAAGACCCTCCCCTTCCCTGTGTGGTACTGAAAATTATATTTCTGCCTCTTATTTTGGTTTGTGCACTCACATGGGATTAAAAGTGTCCCAAAAATAACATCTGTGCAAGTGGAAGGCACAGAAAATCCCTCAGATATTACTAATAAACTGAATTGAAGCATTCTGACAGTTAATTAACAACCGAGGGTAGAATCATAAGGTTGAACTATGATTGACATCTACTGGGCTCTTGAGTGAGATGCACAGTAGGAATTCTACTTATAGTGGCATATAACAAGGTCTGCGTTGCTATTTAGCTTTCAATTTAATTAGAAGAGTTGACACACACTGGCTGAGCTGCTGCACAAACCAGCTAAAGTAAAAACCATTAGCAAGTCTCTGCATTTGAATGCAAGTTTCAGTACTGCATTCAAGTGCTTCACGTTAATGATTCTCATGTGCCTGTGTTGTCTGCTCACCAGAGATTTCAGCATAAGCCACTGAGAAGAAAGAGATTTTGAAATGGTTTTAAGACGTATTTACATGAACCTTCAGAGAATATGAAATCTAGATGATAACATCAGTATGATTGCCTTATTTTCTTCTTCACTGGGTCAGTGTTTATCTTTAGAAGCAGAATAGGTGTTGAGGATAAGGACTTTCTCTTTTGTAAATAGGACCAGAAAATTTCTTTACAACTGCAGAGCAAATAAACTCTTGCAATTCTTTGCACAGCTAATGGAAAACATAGGACTTCTTAATGGAGAATGTATGTTGACTATAAAGTCCTGTTTCTTCTTTATTTAAAAACATTTAATTAAAAACTCTACTTGAAAATAGAAAAATAGATAATTAAGGAAGGAATGCTATTTTTATGGTGTACGGAGGTCTCTGGTTACTGATATCATTCCACACTGACCAATTGCAGCAGTTAATAACTGGAGTAAGACCACAAAGGATTAATAAGTAATGTACGACTACATATATTTAACTCCATTTATACATGTGAAAGAAGAATGGGAATGGTCCTTGTTGAAGTTATGAATTTACATGGGTCAGAATTTTTCTAATGAAATGGTTTATCTTAGGAAACATGCATTCATCAAAATAAAAATATACAGCAGAGATCACTTGGTTTGATCACAGACTGAAGGCAGAAAAAGCAATTTTGTGGCACCCCACCAGCTGGGCTGCTGGGCCTCTTGGCAGCCCTCCCCAGAGCTGGCAGAAGCTGAAATCTTTAGCACATACAGCCTGCCAGTGCCCAGCTTGAAAGCACTGCTGGCTTCCAAGGCTAAGAGACCAAGCAGAACATCAGTGAGAAATTTCAGAAACTTTCTGTACTCACACAATTTAGTGATACTTGGTTTTCTTTACAACTCAGAATGAAACCACATTTAATTGACAGAGAATTACTCTTTTCTGGATAGCTGTATCATTTATTATCTGTTTTACAGTAACTGCTAGTTGTGCTGAGATCCGTAGAGCACCAAACTATGGTTCTTTCTTCAAAGAGTTCATAGTCTGACTCAGAGAGTGCAACAGCATCCATTTTATTTTTATTCATTGTAGTTTGATTTTTTTTAGGGCTGGAGAAGAAAAGGGTTGTGTACAGCTCTAACACCAGAGTCCTAGTCAATGCCTATCAATCAGCAACTGTCTCGAATGCTGCTCTGTTATCATTTTAAAGGTATCCGGTGAATACTGAGGTCTAGGTATACATGCATGTGTTGGTAGAATTGGATGAGTCATGTAATCTCTTAAATAATCTTCATGAATCCTGTTTCATTGTTGTAAATGAGGCATAGTTTATTTAATCGCATTTGAAATTATTACATTTCATTTTATCCAGATTACTTGGAGAACCTGTCACTGAAAGGACTTTATGTTTCTAGTATCATCATGAGAGTCAACTTTATCTGTTGAATGAATAATAACTAGAATGCCTTTAGCATTGTTAAAAAGATACCACATGGGAAATGATACAACATGTATACATTTTATCTACCTAAGAGATAGAAACTATGAGCTTAATTTGTGTAAGTTCGAGTATCAGCTGAAATACATTGCTGTTTGCATAATATAGGGATTGCTCACCATTTTCAAAAATGAAAAAAAAAAGTGAAGTGTTTAGAATATTTCTTTGGTTTTAAAGCATTGTTTATTTTCTGTGTTGCATGTCAAGTGAAACCTTCTTTGTTTTTTTTGGACATTAGCAGCTGAGTTACTGTCTGTTGCACAAGTGGAATTTGTCAGAGAAGAACTACGATGGACTGTTCCCCAGGGTAAGGAGAACTAGGAGCTGAGGGCAGCAGCAAGATTGACAGGGCACTGTGCTCACCAATACAGTCTCACTGTGCCCAAGAGCTTGGTAGGTCTGGTAATGTTTACCACGTTTCAGTCACCTCCCAGCAATCACCAGACAAATCCATAGTGACGAAGCAGGTCTAAGGTTAAGCCAGAAAGTCAAGTCGACGGATAAGGATTACAGTCAACTTCAGCAAGGCACAAGTGTACTTGCAACATGGTCTTTGCCTGAGCTAAGTGTGAGAGCCTGAGCTTAAATGCAGCTCCAAGGCAAAGAAGTGACCCACAGAGGAGTACTCCAAAGGCTGTGTTCCCAGCAGCCAGATGCTGCCCTGTACCAGAGCTGGCCTACAGCATGGGCATTAACCCCTGGGGTTGCAGAGCCTGGGGGTGCACTCAGCCCTGACAGAACTGTGCTCTGTCTACTGGTCCTTAGCACAGTAAGACTGCAAGGATTTTAGCCCAGTTTGTGGAATATAATACTGACAATGAAGAATTCATGATAGAGATTCAGAAATTGTATAACATGCAAGATATTTGCTGGAGCATGCCACTGGCATAGTGAATTGTATTTTCTTTGTATATCCTAAAGAAAAGTCACTTTTACATCTACATTAGAAACAGACATGGACATTAAAAGGTTTTTCCTAGTACAACTCCGTTTTACAGTGACTGACAGACGCTTTTTTAAGCATGCTGTTTCAAAATTGCACAGCATTTCAGCTGTGAAGCACACCTTGATTTTAACGATTCACGCGCATTTAAATTGAATCAGTGAAGTGTAAAATCTTTTTATCATAGCATCATGTACAGTATGACAGCTATATTATGGCTCTTCCATCTGTAACAGGAAGTGTGCATAAGGATTTTGTAGGCTTTTTATTGTTACTATGGATAGAAAAATAGTTCTATCCATTATTATTATGAAACATCTGGTCAACCAGTATAGCCAGCTCTGCAGAGATTACCAGGTTTGCCAATTAATACTGGTAATGATTTGTGTATGTGTGTTTGTGTGTGTGGTGGGACACTGTAAAACCAATCTGTCTGTGTTAATAAATACAGTTAGATTAGGAAAACTCTATGATGGTACCTTTTTCTTCCACCAGAGCTGAGCAAATCTGACATTTTGGGCAGTCTTTTTTTATAGCATAGCTGATCTTCTGGTAATAACTCCCATTTCCATTAGATTGTTAATTGCCTAAGATTATGTGATGTGACTGAGTTAGAAAATGAATCCTGTGCTAATTAGATGGTTGTGCTATTACTCCCAATTGTGATCTGTTGAAATAAGCTTCCAGCACAGAACTCAGTTCTTGTTTTCTTTAACACCTATTATTATTAATTATTATTAATAAGGCAGCGCCTAAAATGTAGAATTAGGCTGGAGAACATGAGTTGTCCACAGCCCTCAATTCTGAAGATCTCTTAAGAGCTTCAGGACAATAGAACACTTGGTAGCTAGAAAACATCTCAGAAAATACACTGCTGCAAGCAAACTAGTTGCTGTATATCTGTTTTATTTATGTAGGCCCTCATTGTCTTTTGTGGGAGACAGTTCCCCATTAGTACATTTCAGTGAAGCTGATATTCAACAAAATACTTTGAGATTTCATATGTTCTGTGTTATTCAACTATATTTTGTACAGTTTTGGTATTCTACCTGTGTGATGGAACCTACACATACGTACTGGTTTATGTGTGATACGTAGGGAGCATGACCTAACCACCTACTCCTTCTGTCACGTTTCTAAGAATTTGTTGACACAGCTGGTGTTTCCTGTTGATAAGGAGCTATCACCTCACTGGTAGGCTGTGTAATTCCTTTGCCCAGAGTATTGTCTGTCTTTTCAGCTATTGCATCACATATTCAAGGACAGTTCTTATCTGCTGGGCATTGTTACCAGATGTAGGATTTTTTAAAAATATTCCCTTTATAATAAATATTGTATTAAAAAGCGTCTTTTCTTTGTGTCATTCTTTCTATTACTTGTCAACATAAACCAGGTTTCACGTTGGTCTCCTTTTTTCAGATAAGATTAGTTATGTAAAAATGAAGTAATGTTTGAATTTAGACCTTAATAGTGGGTAAGAGATGGATAGTCTAGGAAGTAGTAGATATCATCTCCCTATTCAAAGAAGAGATCGCTTTATGTTAGATCTTTTGTTCTCATTGCTAGTTTCAAAAACTGCTAATTAAATATCCACTGCAATATAGTTAATGTGCTTCTCTCCCCTTAACCAAGATCATCAACGAAGTTATTGAAAGACTCATGGGAAGCCTTCTTCACACAAATAAAATAACCTTAGTCTTAGCCACCTAATTTTTAGACTGTTAAGTCAAAGTAGGAGAATCCTTATTCAGGAATCGGTCATAATGAAGGTAGTTTTAAGGACAGCCTTTCTTCTTCCAGCAGTATGCATTGATTCAGCATTTCCACAGGGGCTCTAGCTCTCTAGAATTCCAGTTGGCAGACTATCAACAGCCTTCCTTTAAAGATGATTGTGTTGCTCGACACCCCACCACTCAGATCTTGATTTGCAGCAGGTAGTATCACTAAAAAAGAACAAAAGGGAGAATTCCATATGCAGAACCAATTAATTTTCAGGGAGAACAATTTCTTGGGGGGACAGGAGGTAGAGAATAAATAATGTGTAACTCAAATTTATTTATCACACTTTTTACCACTGTTTGACTGAAAAATACTGTGAAGGAGTAAAGTTTTTAGAAGCTTTCTGCCTCATGCATTTGGAGATGTTGAGGACCAGTGCTTACAATCACAACATCAGTTCCAAATAGCTGCTGGATGACCATGTTGTGATACTTTAGTCAAACAGTTGTGATACTGAATTATAAAGCAAAATAAAATCATTGAGGTTTAGTATGAAAAATTATTCTTCTTTGTTTACATCCATCTGGGATTAATTACTTATCAGAAGTAAAATAAGAGGTAGTGTCATTCCTTTATATATATATGGAAATGTCAGTTGTTGCTGGTTATGGAAATTACATTTCTGTTTTGCCCAGAAAGTCACACTGAAAGATGACCCAATGAATAAGAGGTTGACAAGACTTCTGGAGTGTAAGGAAAACGATTTAGGGTTGACATGTAGAAAACAAATTGACAGCTGACCCAGCAGTCCACCAGCAGAAGAACTGCAGCAGAAGAACTGCAGCAGAAGAACTGCAGCACAGTGTTTAATATGCTCAAGACAGCATAAATCTTCCAGAAGGCAAGCAGCTGCACTTTATTCCAGATGGAGCCTTTGTGTTGTTTTCATATTCAGCTTGATACACAATGAGCTGTGCTAATTGATTAAATGGCATTACAGCCTCTAATTAAAATGCCTCAGGACACTAAACCAACAGGGACTAGACTAAATTTATATGTGAAAATACCAATCTCACCATATTGTCATATTAGAGAGGTGTTTTTTTTTCCTTCAGGAATATAATGAGGAGAAGCTTTCTTGACGGATTTCTAATAGTATTTGTCTTTAATTTTAACTTTGATTTTAACTTTTTATGTTTCGTCCTTGCTGAGACTTTCCTGCGAGGCTTTTGGGGGAGCGGGATTAGTCCCGAAACAAGCTTCGTTTTGGCAGAACTGTCCTCGCTCGGGGAATGCCTCCACAAGTTTTTCCAAACACTGTCAGCCTGGCGACTCCGTCTGGTTTTCGAGCCTTCACCGACACTGTGTGGCAGAGGAAGGAACAGCAAGGGCTGTTCCTGCTTAAAGCTGCTGGAGTCTAGCGAAAGTAAAGCGCCAGAGGTGAGATGACAAAGGGAGAGTCAAACAGCCGCTAGAAAAACAGCTGCTCCTTGTGAAAGCTGGCCTGCATGTTTGCACGTGCAGGAATAACTCTGAGTGGTTTTGTAAAATAAAACCAAAAATGCAGAAAATAACAAAGTACGGTAGGCAGGTAATTAGGTTCCATTAGAGCACTGGCAGTCAGGAAAAGCATGCACACCAGGAGTCTGTTTCTGAATTACTTCTAAAATTTCTCTCCTGCCTTTTTTTTTTTTTTTTAAATTCTAATCCTCTTTTCTCCAGTGCCTGTGTTAACACCACTTTCCCTATTTTCTTTCTCAGTCCCATTTATAGCCAGGAACATCAAAGGCTGCATAAAAGCTTTACATATAATGTTAATTTGAGGTTTTATTCAATTATTTTTACTATTTCATAGATTTTTTTAACAGAGGTCTGAAGAGCTCAATTTGGGCCACTACACTGTGCCTCAGCTATACAGGCATCCTGTTAATGCTGTGGTGTCTCCCGGTTTTTTTAGGAAGGCTGTTGCTGGCCTCATCTCCTATTTTATGATTTTGAAGTACTTTTTGGTAAAATATACTCCTAATTGATAATTTTTGCTACCTTTCTCATCCTTGCTCCTCTTCTCCAGGCTGATTGAAAAGCTGCAGCTCTTCACTATTTTCTTCTGGGTAGGCAGATGGCATTTCTACTCCACAGAGCTTCCTTTCTCTAGCAGGTTTCTTGAGGGTTTATATGTGAGCTGAGTGCCTCCACTTCTCTACAGAACTGCCTGAGATGACAATGCATAATTAAAGGAGTGCGAGAAGAGAGTACATAAAATTTTTTTGTTCTGATACTTAACAAGCTATCCTGTACTCAGTGGCATAGTCAAAGTATTTTGTATGCCTATAAAATAACAGTTTTTGAACATAGGCTAGAGAATCTTTCTTGATGAGCTACTAGAGCACTGGTATATCAATAAAGCTATTGTCCAAGACTACTGAATAACCTTGTACTGTAATAAAGTCAGAAAGACATGGGATCTGGAGGGAATATATTGAAGCAACTTTATGTCATTTAGGACCTGTTTATATCTTTATATCATTCTTTCCTATTCAAATGAATCATAGCAAATCCTTGTAGCTGTTTAGCCTTGCACTGAAATAAAATATCACCCATGCTTGCAGTTGAAAAAAATACTGCAACCAGCAGAGGGCAACGAGGGGGGCAGAAAGCTGACTTGGTTTGAAAATACTTCCTCTTCAGGGACTTTTTTTCACAATTTTTTAAATACATTCATGGAATGAGTTTCTGGGATATTTAATTAATATGGTAGTATGTAAACATGCTAATTAAGATGCTCTTGTGCTATGTGCCATAAAATGGAAAATTGTTTTGTGCTACAAAGGGGAAACACACAAGTATAAACAAAGAAATATAAAGTAACAAATTATCTTGCATTTCTGTGCTTGTAAACTATTGAGTTTTTCCACCTTTCGGGTCTTTTGCCCCTGTGGATTAGAATTCAAAGGAATTCAAGGCTACTTTTTGTAAATTGGCTTTCCTGCATACTGCTGGACCTCGAGTAGAAAGGGGCATAGGCTTTTATATTGCCCTGAGGAATAGTAATTACTGAAGTTCATCTAAATTCCATCCATATTAAGCCAGTGTGATCTGGAAGGTTTAGTAAAGAGCTGGGAATTAGGAGTCCAAGTTTCTTATTCTCATCAGTGTCTGATTTACTGTATGACCTTTAACAAATTCTGTTCTGCATTTTACTTTCTTTGTGCTAAAGATGAAAATAATAATATTTCTTAGCTCTCTGGGGTATCACAGGGTTTCAGTTGCTCATACTAATAGAAAGCTTTGAACCCAACACACAAAATGCTATGAATTGATTTCTGATACCATTGGCTGCCAGTGAGATTGACTTCACATTTGTCAACTTAATGGATTTGTTTCACCAGAAATAATGTTTATGTTCAGGTGCTTTCCCCAGATGGGCCAGCACAGGAGTGAGAATAGGCCTGGTCAGAGAGCATACATATCTGCTTAAGCCTTTAAGGACTGACATCCATGGCTGAATTAGGTAGAATGTAGGACTGTTGAAACCATAGCATGAGAAAAAAGTAGCCAAACTCTGACTTTTAAACAATATTTTATTTAAATTTTGCCTACTGATAAAAGAAATAATAAGTACAGCAAAACATTGCCATTTAATATCAGCTTTTGCCTAAGTACAAGACAGGACCATGCTTTCAATATGAATTGCACTCAAGACAAAGAACCAGCCATAAGTAAAAGTCTAAATCTTCAAATTTTTAGAGTTAAGTATTAAAATTATTGAAAGTGAAATAGTGTTTCTAATTTTTTCCCCAGCATTGTATTTTCTACTGCAAACAACATTCCAGAGGGGCAGCAATGTATTACTTCCCTGTTAGATGCTGCCTCTGCACTGTCAGACTGCAGGTTATAGCTGTAGTAACTGGGTGACAAACAATGGTAAAGCTCTGAATAGTTATGTTGTGATTATCATACAATGCTATAGAAATAATTACTTTGCTGGGTAACCTAAATCATGCAAGTGGGAAGAAAATACAAATAAAATGATGTTTCCTTTAAATTTCTGATTTATAAGCCTTGCCTTTCAGATGTCTGAGGCCACAGATAAGAGAACCTGAAATTCTGTATTCAAGAAGAAAAAAATAGAAGAAATGTATACTGTGGGAGATTTCCTCCAAAACCAGTACCAGAACAGTGAAGAGCTTTGTAGAGGGCTTTTAATTTGCATTTTTGAGAGCGTGATACATATATAGCAAAAATTAAATTATACGAGCTATAGAATCTGGAACTATCTCTGCAACACACTACAAGATATGAAGAATATATGTTGAGTCACGAAAGAGATTTTAGATGAATCTTGGAAACCTATATCCTAAAAAGGTATATGATAAAATCACCTTGTTTTGGAGAAATTGAAGGCCATCTAATCTCTCCCTTTCTTTTTGTCCTAAATTACCTTTAAATGTCTAAACACAGCCCTCATGAAGAAGTAGTGTAGTCTCAGCTCCTGGTAAAGCTCTAGTAAGATCCTGAATGAGTATTCTACCAATTTTGGTCACTGTACTCTCACCAGAAAGAGGAGATTCAGTCAGAAGAGTGTCCAGAGAGCAGCAACAAGGATGGTTGCAGATGTTCAAGAAATGACTGGGAGTAAAAGCTAAAGAGCTCTGAAGGTGTAACAAAAATCTTTACATACATGAAACATTGCTGCTGGGAAAAACTCTTCTTTCTACTTGTGTGCAGAAAAAAAAGCAATATAAATAGCAGCAAAATAAAAGGAGATTAAACATGAGGTTTTTTTCTTAATAAGGAAGATAATTAAACAGTGCAACACATTTAAGAGATGTGTGATATCTTCAAATATAATAGATGTAAAATGTAAACTTGCCAGCAATGGCTCAGTTGTAGTCTTGCTGTAGTTCTGTTGCTCTGAAGATTCAAACAAGACAAAATTTGTGGAATGAACTAATATATTTTATTAGATTAACTGATACAGCTGGAAGATAGACAGAAGCTTTCAGGCCTGTCATCCTTCTTAGGATCTAAAGAAACATCTGATCTCAAGAGCTTATGTGCCTTGAAGTCTGTGCATTTTTTTCCAGCTGTTTTAGCTAGTTTAATAAGACAATGGCTTAACTCTAGCTGATTCCATTTTAGATTTGGGCAATCTCTTGAGGACATTTTTAACTCAACTTTTAAACATTCTGTGATCTGTTTCATATATCTAAATTAAGTATAGTGCTATATCCTAACAGATTAAGGAGACTTTGAATCTTCTTCTGGATTTGCATGATGGATGAATTATTGTTTGCAGGGAAGACCCTTTGATGTACAGTGAGTTGTACTGTTTTCTTACAAGAAGTATTGTGGTGTTTCTGGAAAATTTTGTGCATTAGTTTTTAAAGAGCTTTTGGTGACTGAATCTAAAACATTCAAAGGCTTTGAGTCTCTCAGGGTTTGTCTTCCAAAATTATTAAAAAAACTTACTTTTAGGCTACTTTCTCAGACTGAATTTTGGCATTTTTAATTTAGTAGCTTATGAATTCAGTGTAATGTTGTTAAAGGACTGATATGCCTCACTTCTAAAAGCCTTTCAATTTGAAAAAGAGAGGCATAAAACATACTAAACAAGCTTTAAAGGCACATCTTATAAAGTGTCTGCTATATACTGCTTTTGATCATCATCAAAAATGTACCATATTTAATACTGCAAAAATTACTTTTATTTACTTACTCCAGATTACAGACAATTGTTACAGATTCTCTGTAGATGCAATAGATATATTAAAGCCAGAAAAATATTTTATAAAACTATTTTTGTTTTGGTACAGTTTACAAGATTATGTGTTCTAGCAATCTGAATTAAGCTATCCTAAGAATACAGACAAACTTTTACAAATCTAGATTTGTATTGCCATAGACTAGAGCCAACAGATTAAAAAAGACATGAAGAAAGTTGTATGAATAGTTAGTAAAGATAAACCAAAAGAAAAATAAATTGCTTTTTGTATTGGATTATTTCCCATGCTGTTGTCTGTGGAAAGCTAATCTTTGGGTACCAAGAATCTCTCTACATTTACCTTCTTATTTACACTCTAAAAGAAAACACGTGGTTCTTGCACTGAACTACATATTCAAATACTCTGTGTTAAACAAAACACACAAACATTTCCTTAATTCTACAAAACCAAAAGTTTTCCTCTTAAAATACTCCCTAACTTGTCTTTCCAAATTCAGTTTGCATTGCAGTGTGGAAGAACCATCACATGCGGACAGTTACCAACTATTTCATAGTGAATCTTTCTCTGGCTGACATTCTGGTCACAATTACTTGTCTTCCAGCAACTTTAGTTGTGGACATCACAGAAACGTGGTTCTTTGGGCAGACCCTCTGCAAAGTGATTCCCTACTTACAGGTATTATTCTTCTATGTTTGTGTGCACATTACCCATGTTATGAAAATAAGAAAGAACGATCGTGTCTTCCTAATAGTGATAATCCAATGAAAGTCTACCTCTGACATTGAAGTAGATATCTCAGAATACATGCTGAGGTCTAAAAGACTGTCCCACTTCTGAATATGTTTGTGCTTAACAAATACCACGTTTGGACTATCTGATTGTTAGACTTGGGTGATACACTTCCTGGAACATTTGTCTGATGCTCTTTTTGTAATCTTTTTTAATGATTCAGAAGGCATATTAGGCAATAAAGTCATTAATATTCTCTGTGTGCAGATCTAAACAGCTACACAAGTGTCCAGAACAGACAATCCAACTTCTGAAGGCAGTCTGAGCTTTTTTTCATGTGTTTAATGATTCTGTATTCTTAGAAAAAGTCAGAGTATCCAGGTTCACTGGGAGCTGGTCAGATTGTCTGCCTTCAGCAATGAATGCCACCAGTCATTTACCAGTGGACTTAATTAGTTTTGAGTTTATTTGCATCAAGATGATTGACAAATACCTTTTCTAAGAATAGGTGGTTGGATGAACGGACTGGGCAAACTAGAATGACAAGTGCTTGGCCTTGTAGTCATTATAATTAAAAAAAATTAAGCAGAACTTGGAATGTATGCACGTGATCATCCTACGCCTCCAGCACCATCCACATTTTCAGCAGATACCTCTATGGCTGAAGAGCCACATTGTCAAGGGCAACAGTTCTCCAGCAGCTACGTCCTCTACTCGATACAACCAAAATCGCAAATTTTTTTTTCAAAGCCTCCATTCTAGTAAAAGAAAATCTGAAGATTGAGTGACATGATCACCAAGCACATCGAATGAAAGAATAAAACTGAAGTGATAGGTTGTTTCCTATACGGAACAGGAAGTAAAATGTCTTAGACTGCCTTAAGCTGATTGTTGTTGTTTTTTTTTTATGAGACCCTAAATTTCCATTGTCCCTGTGAAAAATAAAAGGTAAAATGATGGAATATATATGATGAACTAACTCATTGTCTAATGTTTTAAAAGTGGTTTTTCAGATAAAGTTTTGTAAATTCCCAGTTGATTAGGTTTGCTATTTCAAAATTTGACTTTGCTACACCTACTCAGTTTAGGTAGCGCTCTAATGTTTGAATTGTCTTGTTGATTCTAGTAGAACTATAGCAGAGGAGGATATCTGATGTAATTCTGTTAGTAGTGATTTCAAAAGGAGTCTTTTTCTGGGAATAATTTCTATTTAATGGTTGCAGATAAAGAACTATGTTGAAAATAGAAATAATTTTTAAAACTCTGGGGAAAAATACAATAAATAGTTTTTAAAGCTCTGAAAAAATCCTACATTTACATTTACATAATATTTCTTTTCTTTAGACAGTTTCAGTCTCTGTGTCTGTACTAACACTCAGCTGCATTGCTTTGGATCGATGGTATGCAATTTGTCACCCTTTGATGTTTAAAAGCACAGCCAAGCGAGCAAGGAACAGCATTATAATTATCTGGATTGTGTCCTGCATCATAATGATTCCTCAGGCTATTGTTATGGAGTGCAGCAGTGTGTTCCCAGGATTAGCCAATAAAACCACCTTGTTCACAGTGTGTGATGAGCACTGGGGAGGTGAGTGTGTCATTGACTATACAAACTGAATTTGTACCGCTATTAGGTAATAAAAATGTCAGGACAGGTTGATATGCAGTCAAATCATATAAACATATCACGAAACGTTCTTAATTATATAAGCTTTCCTAGAACTAGCATTTTTAAAATACCGTGAAATTTTTGTGAATTTCTTTTGTATTGCTGAGACTTAAAGTGCATTTGAAATCAAGTTTAAATGAATGAGGCTGACTTATGTCTTGACCACGTTAATGCTTCCCAGAGGATAGAAATGTTCCCACCCTTAAATGTTTATGCTTATATAATTCTGTGACCGATGGACATCCCAGGTTCACAAAGACTTCAGTGTTTAGCCTTAAGAAATAACTATGTAAGAACAGAATTTCTGTTTACCTGATATATTGCTTTTGCTAATTGGTGGTATTAACTAGTCTTTATGGATATCTCCTAGGAGTTCAATGCAAATTGGATGTCATTTCAGAATTAAGAAATGTCATCGGTATGGGGGTACTGAGTTAACTTACAATTTGAAATTTTTTATGGACAAGATCACTTAAATAACTTGGTGAATGTAATCAGTTACAAATGAGTCTATCCAAGACTCACTTGCCCTGATTTGTAATTCTGCCCTTCCAGATTAACTTTGAATCTACCATGTTCTATATCTGAATGCAGCTGTAAAAGGCTGTAAGTGTCGTCAGGGAGTAACTGCTTCTACTTTGTTTCCGTTCGCAGCAAGTGGTGTGAGCCACCCACCCAAAGGGTTAAGGCTCAACTCTGGTGGGCCTTGGCACACCTCCAATGCTAACAAGAGTGTATGAGTTACATGCTGTGACTCTGACACTGGATATAATGACCATCAGTAATACCATTATTCACACGCGGGAAAATAAAGCCAAGTTTGCCAAAACATATAACTAAAAGGTGCCTGCTTAATAGCCTTGAGTCAGACTAAAACACAATCAGATTCTCTCCCAGAGCTGTCCCTGTAGAAGATTCCAGTCCTGTGAACAATCACAATAAAATACAAGTAGATCACCTGTACTTAATTATCATGATTAATTAATTAGCTTAAGCAGCTAAATGATTAATTAGCTTAAGCAGCTTGAACTGCTGAGGGCTCTTCCATGTGCTTTTTTGGAAGTTCCTCCCCTGCTAACGGCTTTCACAGGGCCACCAGAGGATTAATGAGAAGACACTGGCTATCACATTCCCTGTTCTTCATCTCTATCCCAGTTGGTCCTCTGGGAGCAGGCAAGGGGGCAGAGATGGCCATTAGCTCACTGGCAGTCTTTGCTGACAAAGATGTGCTGGAAGTTTGTAGGCTAGAGGAAGCCTCCGTTAAGCTGTGAGTATTGTAATTGGTGTTTGATTAGGGAGGACAAATCTGCTCTTTACTTCCGGTGTTCTTTTTTTTTCATCTGCGAACAATTTTGTATTCCTGTCTGCTGCTGGATGCCACAGTATTTGTGTGACTATTTGACTATTTTCTTTCACAACTTTCACTCCAAGTACAATTTCTGTCCACTTGTTTTGGCTGCAGAACTAATTATCCATGCCTTCATCACTTCAAGGTTAGTTCTGCAGCAAATATTCTTTTAATCAACCCAGGAAATTATGTGGTCCACTAATTAGGAAGTCAGGAGAGCATTTCATCAGGGAATGTGATCTCAAAATTTCCAGATCTGTATTGGCCACTTTTTGATTCCCGACGGGAAAGTGTTGCTTTTGAACTACAGTCTGTAGTAGCCTTAGAACTGTTTCAAAGAGTGCCTCTAGTTTAGTGCTGTGATGAAGTAGTTGCAGCCCACAGATATGCCTGAGCTAAAGCAGCAATTATAAAAACAACCACCACCAAACCCAACAAAATAAACAACAACAACCAAACCAAACCAAAATCCTGAAAACAAAAATAATATGTCATGTGTTTGCAAGACTCTGCTTCTATGGAGTGTATTTGTCCAAAGCAGGTTATTCCTTCACTTGGATATTTGAAGAGACAGAAAGGGGTATGACAAAGGCAAATACTTTTGTGCGCAGCTTCAGAAATGAAGTGCAAACACTCCATTATTTTTTTTTATTTTTATTTCTATTGAGCATAAAAAAAAAAATCTTACATTAAAAATGCATTGAAGTTTTCTGAAATGGGAAGCTTTTTCGCCCCACTAAAAGATAAAAATCCTATTTTTATTCTACTGTCTTTTTAATGAATTATTCTTCTAATGGCAATGCACCATCATTGCTAGTTATTCTGCTGCCGTATTTCAGATATCCATTAAAAATAATCCTCTCCACATTCTAAAAATAGCTTTTCACAGTAACTTGAAAAAAGAATCTTTATATGCATTAAGTTACAAGTAGATTGCTCAAATCATGGAGTTACTTAGCAAATACAGTGTTAACCATATTTTATCAATGAGAATAAAATATAACATATATATACACATTCCTTTCAGGCTATAGAGAATAGAGTGTAATTATAAAGATGCTTTCCATTCTACTGAAAATGTCTAAGGACTCTGAGTTCAGCCAAAGCATAGAATATGCAGATTTTCTACTGAAAAACAAGGTTTGAAATCACAAAGGCCCCCAAACGGAATAATAAAAGAATATGGTAATAGAGCAGCAGTTTGAAAAGACTGAAAAACTTCCTTAAAGCCAGAAGAAAAAATAAAGAGCTAATGTTTTCAAAGAAAATAGTTGTGTTTTTGTTGGAATTTGATTTGCCTTTTTTTTTGACTGTGGGAATATTGAGGGTCAAAGAAAGCTAAGAAGGAGGAGGTTGAAGGAGAAAGAAATTCATGTTGCTACAAATAACCTATATTTGTAAAGAGAAAGTGGACTTACAGATACCTCAACTAACCAAGAGACCCTGAGAAAATCCTATAGAAGAGTCAATTTAGAAGAAAGGGATTGTATTTGTGTGTTTACTGCTTTGTTTAGAATTGCATATAATTTATGCTGTTTAAAATTAGGCTACATCTGATAAAATATTTGCATAGCATCATGTATACTGTATGTCCCAAGGATGTTAAACTGTGTTTTTTCAAATTTGGGACAACAAAAAGGGGGTGCCTAATGACACTTTCCAAAGTGTTTTGGAAGTATATTGTAATTCTGGGAACTCAAGGCCACTGAAACATGAGGTGCTATGGAGAACTAAAGGGAAGCCATGTCCAGGAAAATGTCAGAGATGCTAAATCAGGATACAGCACTGTACCCTACCCAGACTTAGGATCAGCTGCTGAAGACCACAAAAGTCTGATGAGTGTCTGGAAGGAAGGTCTGATCAGCACTGTGACACTTGGGCTCCTTAACGGTGGAGAAATAGTCGCCTCCCTAACTAATAAGATTTCAAGCATGCTGTTGGAGAGCTGCCAGTGACTGCAAACGGTGCAATAGTTCAGTCTAAAACAGGGCTCAATTTCTTTTTAATTGCTTCTGGCATTCCTGAATGTAAAATTCATTGCCAGTTCTAGGCTGAGGGTTTTTCATTTTGAGTACTGTCTAATAACAATATTTTATTTGGGAATGCAGAAGGATCCAACATGTGACCTATGCAGGCGCACTTAAGGAGCCAGAGGCCAGAGTTGGTCACATTTCTATAATAGTCTGTACTTGCTATGTTCTGAATTTGATGATAAAGTGCCAAAATAAAAGAAATGTATATTAAAATGAGCTCACCATGTGTTAAAGTCAGCTAAATACATTCTCTTAAGAGCTGTTCAAGAAAACACTGTTAGCCAAAGTGCATTAGCCAAGCCCTTTGCAAATGATAAAAAGAATATGGAGATAATCCTTTCCCAAAACTGAGTTGAATGCAAACAAAGGGAAGACTTTGTGTTCCATTTCCTCTTAGACTACTCATACAATAGTAAAAAACACATTGTCTTAATACTGGAAGACAAATAGCTTGAAATTGCATTAATACAGGAAGCTTTATACATCCTGTTTGTTGAAGTGTTCAGAATTTAATCAAAAACTTGTGGAATATTTTAATGCAGACAGAAGTCAGATTATTTCTAATACTAACATTATGCTTGATGTTATTGTGAATTGATAACTCAAGCATAAATATATTAGATTTCAAAATGTAATTTTAGTATTAGCCAACCATAAGTACTCTGACATAGGAACATAATTTGGAAAGGACTGCATTGTGTGGTCAAATTTTCTCTACTACGGGCACCTAACATCCCTATTTATTAAGCTTTATTCTAAAAGTATACTCTTTTAGCTGCATTGCTCCTCCATGGGTAACTCCAAAACCTCATAGGTATCTTCCTGAGAGTAGGGAACCTGGGAACTGTACTGATGCTCAACAAACTTGATAGTCTTGTTTTTTCTAATTCCTAAAGAAGCTGTCAAGGGTACCAATTTCATCATGCACCTATGGCTTAAGGGCATATTTCATTTGCTAGACAAGCAAAACCTTTTGAGTCTGTTTTTTTCTCAGTTTGTTCATATATACATACATACATATATATATATGTGTATATATATATATATATATACACACAAGTACAGTAAAATTCTGAAAAAAATCCAGAAACTGTAGTTTTAGTCTACCTCCTTGCTTCATTGAATGACAATTTGGGACTGGTAGTCAGTGCCAAAGGGAAGCTCTAGAAAAGTTTAAAATTTGTTTGATAACCCCTGGGGCAGACAGAAGAAAGCTTGTTTTAACATATTGATTCTTTATCAGGTGGAGTAATCATACTGTATGAATGAAGCTGACTAGGAATGCTGACCTCAACCCTGTCCAACCCCCATGACCACCTGTTTGCTTTATGCTCCCTTCTCTCTTTTCAGTAAAATAACAGCCAGAGACATGAGAATTGTTATTTTATTCTTAAAGAGATAGTTACTCCAGCTACGAACAATCTCCCCCCGTCCTGAAACCTATTAAGTGACCATGGAAGGCAAAGACATTTTTCTCCTCTTCTGTTTGGCAGTAAGAGGTTCAGTAGTCCCAGTCAGGCAGCTGATATATCACCAGGACCATAGACTGATATCCAGAGATTGATGTTCTCATTCAAGGAGCCTTTGATAAACGAATGGTATCCAAAGCCAGCCCTTCCTCCTTCTTGTTGCTGTGACTGTCAAACAGCTTTAAAGCTTTTCTTTGGCTTGAGAAGCTAAACAGAGTCATGCTTCTTAGGGAAAAGTTCTGTAAAGGGCTTTGCCCTGGATGGAGGAGGGACAGGTTTCCTTTGATGTTTAGCAGCTGGCACTTTCCAGGTGGCTAAACTTCAAAGGCAAGTGTTAGGATCTTCCTCCAACCTGGTCCTCAGTTCTTTGTAGATAGCTAGGCTCATTTAATGTTTCACTTTACTTGGGTTGCTAAATTAGAAGTCGTAAACTCCAGATGGCCTTTTAAATACGTACCATCCTTCTACCTAAGGGGCCTGGCTGCCTGCAGAGCATTGATGAGGCAGGTGGCACCTCCTTCTGAGCAGAAAGAATGTATTTCCAATTCTGACCTCCCATGATCCCAGTAAGTCACATTACTCCAGTTTCTCCTTGCTCTCTCCACTTGTGTAGCGTGCATGTCAGTATTTTCATGTCTACCAGGACTGATGTGAGGCTTCATTTTCTGGAATGCAAAACCAAGTTTGAGATCATTGATCAATAAATAATCTCAGGTTATCACCAATTATAAAAAACCTGTCCCAAATGGTCTGGCTCCCCCAGGGACATGGATAAGAGCTATTAGCTGCAACTGTTAGTTAAGAGTTGGTAAGCTGGTTTGCTACAAGATCTTGGAGCAAGTAAGGAGTCAAATATTGATTATCTGAATTTTTTTAACCCTGATCCGTCAAAACTATCAAATGTCAGTGGCAACATCTCTATTACCTTTGCTAGGAATGAACATGGGCTTGATATTGCTATAGCAAATTTCCATCTCCCTGATACTGAAGTTTTTCTGTCCGGTGAACCAGCTGGCACTTTCAGGTCCAATGATGAATGTGAGATGACTTGAGTCTGCATTTGAGAGTGAACCTGGAGTTAACATGATGATGTTCTCTTCCCCGCTGTGAGAGTTATGGACCAAGTCTTGGTATATCCTTGTCTGATCAAACTCTCAGAGATTCTCCTGGCATCACTTCTTTGATAGGGTCCACAGTCTCAATCACTTTAAGGGCAGAAAATAAGTTTGGCTCACCAAAGTTTTGATCTCAAGCAACTATTTTTTTTCTTTTTTTTTTCTTTTTTTTTTTAAATTAAAACTGCAATTCATATGGAGTTTTAATTGTAGATCTTATCACCCTGAAACATGCAGAAAATCTGGAAATTAACATAAACGTTCCTTCTTTACTCTAGTCAAGATGCAATGCTTAAGATTACCATGCAATTTAACTGCTCATGGGGTGCACAGTTTCTCTTCCTTTATATATTGTCACTCTCCATAATGTTCATTTCTTTTCTGAGGCCATCCATATATATTAAGTTGTAATTCATGTTAACATTTGGTAATAGTAATTAATATTAACATTTGGTAATAGCAAATGACATTTGACATTACAAAAGAGAAAACAAGTTTTCACATTCTGCACATTCTGCTATAAGCTAATGATGAAGCTTAAGAGCCAACATTCTAAAAACTCAATATATTCACAACAGTTTTAAGATATTTGTCTCTAAGCAAATAACATTCATAAGTTGTCTTTTTAAAAGAAATACATTGGAAATTAAAACACAGTGGTAGCAAATTCATTATTGTTAAAGCTGAGTCAAAAACAACCCTGGAGATTTCCTAGGTTTAAAGCACTTGAATGTATTAATTCTATTTTTTAAATGTAATCATAATAATTAATCACTGAGTCTTAATCATATACATTCTGCCACCAAAAAGAGATTTAACTCTTCTCTCATCACTCCCGTGTGTGCTGTAGTCTGTATTCAGTCTTTATAGGTGAGAGACTGCAGTTTATTCAGGGATATATAGTAGCCTTTGCAGAATTGAAACTATAGACAATTATACAACCTGTTAAATATGTCAACGGTGAATTAGGTTGGATATTTAGTTAGCTATTTTTAGATAACCAAATTTTTTATCTTTCACTGTTTTAATAAAAAGCAAAACTTTTGAAAACTTCATACCTAAAGTAATAACATGGTAAGAAATCAATAATGTGATACAGGAGATCCTTGAGATAAAAGCATGTTTCTAATAGAATGTATCTAGAAGTGATTAAAAAAGCGATCTTGACCATAATATTATTGGATACATCTTCCATTACATCCTATTATGTTGAAAAATACATGCATATCTATATAAATAATTTGTCTTAAGGGGATTTTGAAATGTATGTATATTTAAATGCACCTTTCCTATTTGAATTCTCTTTCCAGCTGAGGTTTACCCCAAAATGTATCACACGTGCTTTTTTCTGGTGACATACATGGCACCACTGTGTCTTATGGTGTTGGCCTATTTGCAGATATTTCGAAAGCTGTGGTGTCGCCAGGTAAGTCACTCAGCACTGGCTCTGTTTGCTTGCTGTTGCAACTGTGCAGATTCCCGTGTACAACCTTTTTTTGTATAAACTCCGTGTTTTCACTTAGGGCTGGTTTACAGCCACCTTGGATAGGCATTGAGGGGCACTGAAAAGGGAAGGCAGTCAGGCTGAATGTAAAGCCTTCTTACTCATATCTGTGAAGGGCTTAGGAGAGACAGCAAAAGGCAAAAGAAAGATTGATTACAGACAGAAGAAAAAGCTCTGAAATGCTTACCGAAATACCTTAGGTGACCTTATTTATACTGCTTAAATCTCCTGGAACAGCCAAAAGTTAAGACTGACTTTCTCATTTTGTTATTTTTATTTTATTTTTCCTAATCAGTTTGATAGCAGGGCCAATCTGAACTGGGAGATTGGAATTGCCTGATGTGAAGCTGGCTGTTATCAGTAACATTTGATATGAATTGCTGACAAATAATTGACATGATTTCTAATGCAAACATTAGGGACCTGGGAGTTTGGATTGACAGGAAGCTGAACATGAACCAGCAGTGTGCCCAGGTGGCCAAGAAGGCCAATGGTATCCTGGCCTGGATCAGGAACAGTGTGGCCAACAGGTCCAGGGAAGTGATTCTTCCCCTGTACTCAGCGCTGGTGAGGCCACACATGGAGTACTGTGTCCAGTTCTCAGTCCCTCAGTTCAGGAAGGATATTGAGGTGCTGGAGCAGGTCCAGAGAAGAGCAACAAGGCTGGTGAAGGGACTCGAGCACAAGTCCTATGAGGAGAGGCTGAGGGAGCTGGGGTTGTTCAGCCCGGAGAAGAGGAGGCTCAGGGGAGACCTCATCACTCTCTACAACTCCCTGAAAGGAGGTTGTGGCCAGGTGGGGGTTGGTCTCTTCTCCCAGGCAACTATCAGCAAGACAAGAGGGAATGGTCTTAAGCTGTGCCAGGGGAGGTTTAGGTTAGATGTTAGGAAGAAATTCTTTACAGAAAGGGTAATCAGGCACTGGGCTGCCCAGGGAAGTGGTGGATTCTCCATTCCTGGAGGTTTTTAAGGTAAGACTGGATAAGACTTAGTGCCATGGTCTAGCAACCACGGCAGTAGTGGATCAAGGGTTGGACTTGATGTTCTCGGAGGTCCCTTCCAACCCATCTGATTCTATGATTCTATGATCTGGTTTTTTAAAATTTCAAATTAAAAATACAGGAAAGAAAACAGGAATACTAATCAAAAAGCTAAAACAGCACCACCAACAACAAAAAAACCAAGCAGGCAAACACACAAAGAACATTTGAATTTAAGTGGCAAAATATTTTTTTCAGGAATGCTGAAATGCATTTTGTGGGTATGAACAGTAACCTGTCACACACCAGTCTATGATGCTCTCTGCTGTATTCTACTTTGTCCATGATTTATCTGTAGCTATAGTCCTCCGCCACCGCTGCCCTATCATTCTGCGAAGGACAATAATTTGTCATTGTAAAGGACAGTAATCTCCTCCTGGTGGAGACACTATGCAAGATATTCCCTCTCAAATGGCTCTAACAATATTTCCATCAACATGTGGGCATGAATCATAGAATCATGGAATCATAGAATCATAGAATCAACCGGGTTGGAAAAGACCTCCGAGATCATCAAGTCCAACCCTTGATCCAACACCGCTGTGGTTACTAGACCATGGCACTAAGTGCCACATCCAGTCTCAGCTTAAAAACCTCCAGGGATGGTGAATCCACCACCCCTTGGGCAGCCCATTCCAATGTCTGATTACTCTCTCTCTCTAAAAAATTTTTTCCTAATATTCAACCTAAACCTCCCCTGGCACAGCTTAAGACCATGCCCTCTTGTCCTACTGATAGTTGCCTGGGAGAAGAGACCAACCCCCACCTGGCTACAACCTCCTTTCAGGGAGTTGTAGAGAGTGATGAGGTCTCCCCTGAGCCTCCTCTTCTCCAGGCTAAACAACCCCAGCTCCCTCAGCCTCTCTTCATAGGACTTGTGCTTGAGAATCTTTTCTCTCTCACCAGTATGTCTGATACCATCCAAATCTGAGGCTGTCCTGGGCAGGCCATAATATCTACCACATAAGTAGCATTTTTCATGCAGTTGAAATTGATCCATCAGAGAAATCACAAGTAGACTTTAGACTTCTAAATATTCATATGATAAAAGTAAAAATCAAATGTTATACTGACAGAATATATGTCTTGCAAATAAAGAACAGGGAATACCAAATCCACTTCAAGGCATTTTGCTATCATCTATACATCATAAGAGCAATTATTCTCACTTCTAATCAGATTAGGTTAAACTAGAATTGCTGTTTATTGTGCTCTTTAAATTATTATTTTTGTTTTTAATTTCTTACATTAATGAGATTAAATAACGATAGCTTGAAGGTAAAATTTAACCTTTACAATTTGAGGGGACCTTTCACCAGAACAAAGGATTTCCCTGTGTGGTTTTGTAATTAAGTTCAGTTTTACATAGCTCTAATATGCTCTGCCTTGCTGAATCTGTCCTGTATCACTCAATGACTTTATCACCGTATTCCTTCTTAACCTTCTCTTCTATACTTTCTTTACAATCTACCTCCTCTCTCAAGCTTTTAACTAAGTAAATGAATGCAAAGCACTTGTTCTTAACCTGCATGTAGCTTGAAAATGCTGGTTCAGATTCAGAGCAGAAGTTGAATGACTGAAAACCAATCTCTTTTGTTGGGTTGCCCCATTGCCCCCCAGTTGTGTTAGCTGGTCTATTTCTTCTTCACAATGTTTCTTCTCCCTATGCATCTTGCATGCTGTCAAGGTTAGGATGATCCTTTATTTTTCAGTGGCAAAAAGATAAATACTACTATAGACTTATTGCTATCAATGGTGCCAAATTACAGATGTCTCTTTGCCTGGCATAGATGATAGCACTATGTATAAGAGGCTGCACGAAGTGAAATTAAAGCCACGGCACATCTATTATTAACTGTGACTTGGCTGCAGGCATCAGGCATTTTTCTAAGTGCAGCAGGTGTGCTGTAATCAGTCATGTAGTACAAATGAATGTAGTGTTCTAAATGTATTCTTTGATAATAATTTCAATTAAGAAATCATGCTGTTTACCAGAACTTCAGTTAAATGTAATGATCCTATTGCAAGGTACTATAAGCCTTATAGATGTACGTGATAGAAAAACCACAACAAACAGTAGATGTTTTCTATGTCTTAAACTTTTTCTGAAGATTCTTTTTTAAAATGTAGTGTGTCGTGTGAAAATTTTCAGATGAAAGAAGATATTTACTAATTATTGTTACCAATACTTTGTGTAATAGCTCTTAAAATTTCTGATTGTGTATTTCAAGCAGATCTTTGAACATAAGCTTTACAATCGTTGAATTAATGATTCACCTTTGCAAAGACAAGAACAATTATGCAACAACTACTGGGGATTTTGACTAATTTATTTTAATTGTTATCAAGGAAGTAGTGACTTAGAAGGCTATACTCTCTTGTAGGTTAAAAGTAACTTCAGAACAAATAAATAAAACTGAATGGACTTACAATGACAGTGTTGATACACAATTTGCTTTAAGTTCCAAGTCTGCTTCAATTTACTGATGTCCAAATGCATTGACACTAAAGCCTACTTGTATTAATGACTAGGAACTCTACCCATTTTCATTTGCATAGTTGAAATATACCCTTCCAATCTTTGCAAGTTGATATTATATTTGAGAGATTTCCTTTCATTATAAACCCCTTGATAATTATTTGAGGGGATAGAGAAAAGGTGCACAAGAAAATAGCTGTCATTTAGTCCCTGTTCGGACACAGCTAATAGGCTTTTAGTAAAACATTGAAATTACACAAATTCTCCACAATTATCTCTATAGCTGATTCATTACAAAAAAAAGGAAATATATACATTATGCTCCCATGTGTATACTTGTACATACCTAATCATAGAAATATTTATTTTGGAAAATACCCTCAAGATCATTGAGTCCAACCATAAACCTAACACTGCCAAGTCTATCACTAAACCACATCCCTAAGTGCCACATCTACATGTCTTTTAAATACCTCCAGAGATGGTGACTTCACCCCTTCCCTGGGCAGCCTGTTCCAACGCTTGACAACCCTTTCCGTGAAGAGATTTTTCACAAATTGGATAATATCCAATCTAAGCCTCCCCTGACACAAGTCAATTTCTTCTCATTCTATCTTGTAATACATGCATGTTATGTTTACATAAATACATATTTGTAAATCTTTCCATATACACACATACACATGCACACACACTTCTGAAGTGTAATGCTCCTTAAATGGTACTGCTATGCATCTGTGGGTATATAGTTTTTTGGGGGTGGGGTTTTGAACCTGATAATATTCTTGCTGTATTATTGTCTATTGGTGCAACAGTAGCAAAGCCAAGGTGTATGCCAGGTAAAGACTGAGGAAGCATGGGCTCTTTCAGAAAGGTTCTCAATACAAACTCCTGAAAAGTTAGCAATTTAATATATAGTACAGGGAGACTGCACATTGTATACAGTCTTAACTTTGATCACCTTTTGCTAATAAAGACTGCTTAAATAACAGAAAAGACCCTTCTACCTGCTCCTACAGGTACAAACCAAGTACAGGGTCATGTCTAACTTTTCTGTAGAAATAGACACAATTTGGAGCCAAGATAATGTTTATCTTCTTCTAAATTGTATCTATCTACAATGAAAGCTGATCACTGATTTCTTCAAGTGAATCTTTGACATAATCAGAAAGGAGAGATTTGGCTGCATTTCTTTGCTTTCACCTCCAGTTCTTGATAGAATATGGTTACTCAGTATGATTGAAAAGGGACAAAAAAAGCTTCTGATTCAAAGTAAGAAGAACAGGATATCAAAGTATGCCTGAAAAGCCAGAATCAGAATCTCAGACAGCGTTTTATCTCAGCAGAGCATGGCAAAGACACACTGCAGTACTACACCCCACAGCTAAGTAGGTTAAATCCCTTGCATTAGGACAGACATGCAGTTGTGAAGCTGATAACTGCTGATTTCAGCTGAATGAGTGGAACACACAGCAGAAGTGCAAGGGGCTCTGTTGGAGTCTTTAAGTCCATAGATACCTGAGTTAAAAAAAAAATAAATTATAACCTATCTCCCAATCTGCTGCATTGATTTCTTGCTAATTACAAGCTAATTTTACCAAAAAGTTCCAATAGCTGTAAATCAGGTTTGATGGTGCGCATAAATGCTAAATTAAGGGCTTGTCTGTGCAAGGAAGATATTCACACACAAAAACCCCCAAAAATCAACAAAAAAACGTACAACCAACCAAAAATACCCCCAAACCAAAACCACCAAAACCCCAACATAATAGCTTTCTACAACAATTTCGAATGTGCATACTTTTTAGTTTACTTTTTTTCCTGAAATAAATATCAAAAATTTCATTCTTTTCTGGTCAGTTTGTGTGGATAAGCCCATTTTTTAAAAAATATTACAGTGTGAATTTTGCAGATACTTTTAAACATGAAACATTATTAAACATGTAATGCCACTAGTCACCCCACACAAAATTGCACTATGCATAAATAAAACTATTATCTACTTATATTATTACATATATTATATAACTATTATTATTATTTCTAGCCAAAAGATTTTCACACTGTATAGCATTGAACACATTATAAATGTAATGGTAATAGAATTCTCTGAGAAAGTCCTTGCTATCTCTAGTCTTTTTCAGTTGGCTGCAGGCACAAAGTAATTTTGAAGAACTGAAGCAATATTGTTTTATTTGACTTGTCTTATGTGGGGGTACAGAAAACAAAAACCAAGATTTTTTTTTTTTAATAGTATGGTGCTACATCTACCCATTTCAAAATGGCTTTGACTAACTTAATTCTTCCTATGTCTTGGCATTTTTCCATGATTTCCCTCTGTTCATTACTGTATATGCATATATACTGTATATTCAGTTTTGAAGAACTTTGCAGGGAGATCCACATTTCAGCTGTGATTTCTTTAGCTACTTGTCATCCAGGTTGTATGTGTGGAAGTTTTATGGCACTTATAGCTGTGCAGGCTTTAAATCCTTGTTTTCCAATGCTGAACAGCTGTTCAGTATATTCTAGCAGCATATTAATGGGATAAACTATTCTGCTATGCAACAAAACACTTAATGTAGAACTTTACAGCAACATAATTGCAGCAATGGGGTTGGTAAATGTCATGGTCTGAAGACACAAGCAAGGCAAGGTATGTGGGAAGGAAAGAAAAGTTTAGTACATCAGTTTATATTTGTATAAATCACAATTTTTATCCAGTTCTAGTGTGTCTGAAATTGAGTTTGTTTCTTGCAGCTACATCAATTAATTTAATTAAAAACTCCTATTTATCACTGTGAGCTTACCTTGTGTATGTGAACATGTCTATTTTTCTTGTTATATCTACATATCAGTTTTACAGATGATTTCAAAATGTCCCTTTTTTTTTTTTTTCTTTCTTAGATCCCAGGAACTTCTTCTGTTGTTCAGAAAAAATGGAAGCCTCTGCAGCCCTCAGCACAGCCCCGAGGGCTGGGACAATCAACAAAGTCAAAGATTAGTGCTGTGGCAGCTGAAATAAAACAGATTCATGCAAGAAGGAAAACAGCACGTATGCTAATGGTTGTCCTCCTGGTTTTTGCGCTTTGTTATCTACCAATTAGCATCCTCAATGTCTTGAAAAGGTAAAGTTTATCCCAAAATGTAAACACTTGGTGCAGCTTTCTATCTAAAAACAATCCTCTATTATGAGATTCCTTTTATTCTGGTAAATACTTTTAAAGGATAAGCTTACTTATTGCTCAATAAAGAAATGGAAAATAAGTACACAATTGCAAGAAAATATATGTAACCTATCCATAGTACTTAAACTAAAGGCTGGATTGTGGAACCCTTATTAGCAAGCTCTTCCTCATGAAAATGATCTAGCCTATCTCCTCATTAAACCTTGTTATTTACATGGGATTACAGCTTGGTTGCTGTAAATACATCCATGGAAGTGCAGTTACCTAAAGCAGCAGCTGAAGGTTAGCAGCAGAGTGTAGTGTTGTGGCTTGGCTCCAAGGACTGTGAAATTCTGGGTTCAAACGTAAGGCCCTCATGCACAATTTTTAGACCTTAGGCCAGCCCTTTCAGTTAGCCTGAAATTGTTTTTCTGTGATACTGCAAATAGATCACCAGAGATAAAATTAGGTTAGAAGTTGTAAAATTTTTTTATATTATTTCTAATTCAATATAGCCTTATGAAGCTGTATTTTCCTTTTTTATCCTTTTTTCTCATGTTCATTTGGTATATAATGGTGTACACTCTTGTTTTTCGTACAGTGCCTGATAGGCAGGCTTTGGTAAAATTACATCTTGTGAGCCCTCTGGAATACCAATAAATAACTGCATATAGCAGAAGATTTGAATATCCTAAAAAATAACCAGCCTGTTATTTGTGCTTTTTTTATTGTAATATTATTGGAACATTTTAGAATTTAAGGAATAGTTTCAATGCTTAAATACATCCCACTCAGTTCTGGCCTTTTCCTGTGGCCTAATTTAAGTACTTTTCACTCTCAAGTCTTGGTAGGAAATGTGAAGAGAAAAAAGTATTTCCAGAACGCTGTTCAGGAACCTACGAGCTGAAATAGAGGAACTACACAGCCTGCCTCAACAAACAACAGCAGAGTAGGACCAGAGTTAGATTTTAACTGAAATGGCAAAAGAGAGGTGTGAGGAATCTGGAAAATACTGATTTCTCTGGAGACAGAAGCTGCTACTGTAGCCTCAGGGTTGGGGCCAGTTACATGCCTTTTCAGTTCCTATTTATTGGAGAGTAGGCCTAGAGCCAGGAACTTCAGTGACATGACTAGATCAAAAGCAACTTTTCCCATCTTTTCTTGGCTTATCTGACACCAGGTGACTGTGGTTACTTGTCAGAAAAGTTGTGTATCTGCACCATAGTAAAGTCCTGATGGTCTCTGCTGTGCTAAACCACCAAGACAGGAGGCTGAGGGTTGGGGAGAGGACTTTATTCTCTCAAGAAATAGAATACTGTTGAATCAGCTTTTCTGTGATACCACGAATAGGTCATCAGAGACAAAATTAGGCTAGAAGTTGTAAAATATTTTTGTATGATTTCTAGTTTTGTAATCTTTCAGGTTTGCTTTTCTCTTTCTGTAGGGTTTTGGGGATGTTTAATCATGCTGACGACAGAGAAACTGTGTATGCGTGGTTCACATTCTCACACTGGCTTGTATATGCAAACAGTGCAGCCAATCCTATTATTTATAACTTCCTCAGTGGTAAGTTACGGTTACCTAGAATTCAAGTTTAACGTATAGTTTGAATGTAATGAGCCATAGCAAATAAGATTAATGATTGTGTAACATCAGCTCAGCTCCTCCGGTGGGAGCTAGACTCTCTTCCTGGAACAAGTTGCCTGAAGTATCCCATTACCTTCAGGCTATCTACCTATAACTAACCTGGACAGTGCCAGGGCCTGAGTCCAAGTGCTGGAATATGACTGTCCACGACATTAATTTGGTAGAGAAGTTCCTGGCATAACTTTGATCTGAAACAATTACTGTTCCGCTAAACACTCCCTGGATACTGTCTGGGAGGTAGCACAACCCGGGGGCTGTCCCCAGCCAGCATGTTGTATGTAGGTATTGGGGTTTGGAGGCTGTGAGTCTTTAATAGTACTTGCATGACCAGACTGTGCCAACTAGGTTCAAGGCCAAAGAACCAGCCAGGATGCTGTTTACTTACTAGTACAGTTTTGTCTTGGTTCATATTTGTATCATTTGGCTATGGAGAGTAAAATCAGGGCCTAAACTGTACTGCAGCTAAAGCTGCAAAGGACCTAAAGCTGTATTGCAGCTAAATAGAGGGAGGCAAAACTATGTTGATTTTCACTACACATTTGCCCACTGTAGTTTTTTTTGTGGTGTGTAGTGAGAGGATGATCTGAACAATTTCCTCTGAGCCCCAAAAGCAGACTAATGGGCTGTTGAACACTTTGAATCTTCTTTTCAAATATATTAATGGTGAAACACAAATTAGCCATGCTCTCTCATTTCACATGTCAAGTAATGATTCAATCATTTAAGCCTATGATTGCTCAATTAATTTTTTGTTATATATTTAATTAACCAACAGACTACCTATGTCATGACTCCATTAATCATTCTAGTTTGTCCATTCTGTCTAGCCAAGAATAATTCAGTCTTCACACCACACCTCACATATCTTCTTAGAAAGGTTATTTTTCTTCTGTCTTTCTTCAAGATGATGAAATTGTGATCTCCTACTTCTGCATGAGAAGAGGGTCTGGGTGATTTGCGCTGATTTTGCTTTAGATAGCTCCTTTTTTTTTTCTAATCTATGAAGTTGGATGAAATGTGGTTTATAGTACAGTTTTTTTCATGAGTCCTTTTTATGATTGACAGGGAAATTTAGAGAAGAATTTAAAGCAGCATTTTCCTGTTGCATCTTTGGCAGCCACCATGACGAACGGTTCACCAGAGGTCATGCCAGTACAGAGAGTCGGAAGTCCTTGACCACCCAGATCAGCAATTTTGATAATGTTTCAAAACTTGCAGAACACGTTGTATTGACCAACATAAATACAATCCCATCAAATGGTATTGCACCTATTACCTGCTCTTACTGTACTTGTCCCTATGTCTTTTGATCCTGTGGAAGTAAAATCTAATTGTCCATACAACAATATTTGGATATGAGCACACAGAGAGAAAAAGGGGTTTACAATTAAGGACTGACTGTAAGAAAAGTAAATTATAAGAAATGTTTTATAGAATATACTACAACTTGGGTTATATATTGATGAAACAAAATTTCATCACATTAATTTCAAAAGCTGTGGTCCAGTTGAGGAGGGGATAAAGTAATCATATACTATATAAATATTTTCTTTGGATCCCTACTTCCTTTAGACTCCTAATTAAATAAAGAACAATTACCTGAAAGTATGAAAATCATCTTCCCTGTCATTGGAATTTGTTTATAAACAGCTATATTCTATTCTGAGCTAATTATCTGAAGTTGTGGTATATTTCATGACAAAGATTTTAACCAAAATTGTATGTACAGGTTGAAATACCTGCATGTCCTTTACTATTTCAAATTATCTGCTTAGCATGCATTCTGGTGTGAGTTAGGCTGATCAAATAAGAAATTCACATTAATTTCTTTTCCAACATTTTATGTTCTTTTTTCTGTTGGGTAGGTTATTGCATGTGTTTGGGAACAGCTGGGAAGCCACTTTTCACTTACTACAGAAGGAATGTTTATTTTTTCCCTGAATTCAATAGCATTGCCTATATGTATGGCACAAGCAAAGTTACAACCAGGAAACCCAGATGAAAGTGTACCTGTAGATTATGTTTTATCCTTTGTCTCTTATTTATTATAACTATCTTCTCACTGCCTGTCCTGTGCTCATGGCAGGGGGGTTAGACTAGGTGGTCTTTAAAGGTCTTTTCCAACCCAAACTATCAATGATTCCATGACTGACTTGTACACAGGAAGCCGTAGTGCTCTGCTGGTCACAGTGGCAGCTGGATAAGGAACCACAGGGCAATTTATCAAACAGTGCATATTAAATAAGTAGTAGTAGAACATTAAAATGTTTAAAAGTAAAAAAAAAAATAAAAATCAAGGTTCATGTATTAGAAATGCCCTTAGTCTTCAGTCAAGAAGCTTTCACTTAAAATTTGCAAATGCAATTTTGAACAACTTCTGGAAGACCATTTTGTTAATAGACCATCACCTCCATTGTGTCTAGAGTGTGACAATCAGAGGATGAGTCAGTCAGCTACCTAATACAAACAGTAAAACGATCTTAGAATCTTTATTTTTTCTACAGATATCCCAGCTGTGCTCAACCCATCAAAATCAATGGAACTGCATCTCCACATACCAGGAATGAACATGACTTCAAACATAGATGAAGCCATGACAGTTTCTGCAGAAGACACTCTCAACACAGAGAATGTAGAGTGGGATAAATTCATCCCTAGCATAACGAAACTTACCTCGATGGAGTTACAGCAAGGATGACTTTGGCTCAATACACTACAAACAACAGAGAGTGGCACATGCTTTTAGGTGTGATACAGACTACAATAACTGGACAAAGGGATTCCTTCAAAATAACTGCCTATTCTATTTTTTCTCAGTCTTACAGAAACCTACTTACCTCAGTATGAGCTAAAGAACACGTCTTTACAAGTCTTTTTAAAGATTGTATTGTATCATACTTTGTAAATACTGTAGATATTTATTTTTATATATTTTAGATGCTGTGGAACGTTCTAAAATGTATCATATAAAGAAATCTAAATATTTGAAAAAAGTCTCAAACATCATTTATTTATATCCTCTTTCTATAAATGATTTCTATAAATTCTATGTTCATTATGGAACTTTCACTTCAGATTGATTTTGCAAGAGTCCACGTTACTTTTCCAAGCACAGACATGCTTCTGAAGTGTGAACCCAAAGTGCTGAAAGTCACAGATGTTTTCATAAATTTACACTAAAAGTCTTTCTTTTTTTCTTCAGACTTGAGTGCCTAAAAAGTAACTATCTAAATAAAACTTATGTGATGCTCAATGGTGCTATAGGCTCAAAATTCCTGCTCAGGCCAATAGGAATAAGAAGGGTCAGCACCCCTGAAGGACAGGACATTTTAAATTTTGTAGCTCATTTTAGTCCATAATATCTGCAAGTGTTGTTCCAGAAGATCTCTGAAGATCTTTAGAAAACATTGGTTATCTTTCTTGTTTTCTTGATTTCTCTCTCAACTGCCATTTGATACTAAAATTAAAAACATACAATCAATTAACAAATCTATATGCCAAGAAAATGTTGACTTTTTCAACAATTGAAATAAAATATTTATCTCTGGAAATTATAGAGGTGATATCTCTTTGGACTGATAGATAAAGCGCTCACTCATACATTTTCCAATTATGGGATAATCTCCCTGGCCTGGGGCTTCCTACTATGTATTGCAATTTTTCTTTTAAAGGATGGTGCATCACTGGAGACTTAGTCTACTAGATGAATGTGGTCTATGGGTTAGAAAAAGGCTAATCTGTCAGAATTACCCTGTGGTACTACTCTTGCATTTCAGTTCAGTTTTTTCAAAAGAAAGGGTAAGATGGGAGGGAGGAATTGCTTTTCCCTAAAAACCATTTGACATAGAAAAAAGTCTTACGTATTCAAATGTTTCTACAAAGCCAATTATTCACAGACTAGATGTTATTTGAATAACTTATGTAAATATTTTTTCTAGGTTTTGCTTTGAGCTAATGTCATGCAATGTACTATCTATCATGGCAGCTATAGTTTTATGAAGTGCTTAATCACTTTATGTTTTAGCCTCCCCCAACAGCTGTTTTACTTGACATTGTTGCAATTGCTCCATGTTTACATTGGTGTTGAAAGAAAAAAAAATTGCATTTGTTTATATATTAAAGTTTCCTATTAAAAGAGAAAAAGGAGAATACTCTTTTCCAATTAAAAAAAAAATAATGAGAAATATCTAAATGGAAAGAATGTTTAAATATCAAATAAAATAACAGGAATTTCTATATTTCTCTGTATAAGCTTAATATTTGAGTGTAGCTATTATGTCAATGTTATTTCAAGAAATTATTTTACTTTGTCTCTTCTAAGAAAAGAAAACCCAAATAATTGTGGAAAGCAAAGCAGGATTTGGTTTTTTAGCTATTGCAGTTCCTTTACCATTAGAAGGCTATTTTTGCTCTTCAACCACAGATAATATAGAATTCTTAAAATGGGAAACAAGATATACTTTTTTCTATATAATTTGAAATGATTGAACAAACAGTTGCTGAATTAAAACATTACAGAAATAGGAAAATGGAATTTGAAAAGTCCTTTAAGTTTTTCTTCTGTTTTCATATAAGCAAGTAAAAATTAAAAAAAAAAATTAAAACTAGTAATCTCGATGCAAAATAATTATCAGCAATCATTTATTTGAGCCATAAAATGTCAATTAAGCCCAAATTTTGGAAGGCTACACTTTAATTTCAGAAAATGTATTTTTAGCTTTTCCTTGAGGAGAGAAAGAATGCAGAAAATACCTGGTTATCCAAGAAAACTTGGACAGCATAGAAGGGGAGTAGGTATACTTTTCAAACATAAAAGATCACAGGTCACACATAAAAGACAAACAAAATTCTTATGCCTTGTCAGGTGTGTTGCTCAGATCCCTGTGAGATTAACAGGGAGGGAAAGGGTACAGTATTTCTCACCTGGGCCAGGACATAAGGAACTAAAACAACAATGTTAGTGATACTCTTGGAAAAGTCCTAATTAGCATCTTTGTAAAGGGGGGTGAACACCACCTGCCAACACAACTTGTCTTCTTTTTGTTGCTACCTTAATGCCAGTGGGATAAATTGTGTTAGTTAAGTCGGTTCTGAGGCAAGAACATCATTAAAGGTCAATGGCAGTTTTGGGCTCTTGCAGGTCTTCTGTGCCATCTTAGAAATGAAGGTTCTGGCCTTATTTTTTCTTTTGTAACAGAAAATGTCTCTTTTGTTCTTTTTTTTCTCTTTTCTTGTTTTCACTTAGATCTCCAAAATTAAAATATTCCAACATTTTTAGGAATTTCTTTTAGCCATAATTTTAACTTAACAGTACTTTTTATGTGGAGAAAATAAATAAAAAATGAGACATTAACAAATGATTCTGGGTGTTCCTCTGGACAGTTTTTGTTGAGTAAATAGCATATCTTTCAGATACAAATGATACAATCAGAGCTTATCTAAGATTTGAAATGGTAAGGATAGCTAGAGAGTGTTAACTAAGGACTGGGAACTTCCATGGTTATCAAGCTAAAAATTGGTTAAATATGGTTATCAAGATAGAGATTTGGTTATTTTAATGAAAAGGCTTTTCATTCAAAAATTTCTGGATTCTATGAAATAAATATTTTTGATGCAAATATTCATGTTTTTATTTCTTTATTTTTACAAAATTTGAGAACTACCTAGACTTTTTCTTCTTTAGATCTGATATGTTTTCAGGTACCATTTCATTGCAAAGACTCCATAGCCATTTAAAAATCTGTTGACTTATTGTGTATAGTAGTGGTAGGGGGTTCTTTGCCAGTTTTAGGGCCTTTTACTCCAGAAAGATCTAAATATTTGGATACATTCAAGATATTAATCAGATGTATTTCTTTTTTTATTAAAATAATCACTGGGAGAAATAAACCAAATAGTAAGCAGTAGTTATTAATGGAGATAGAAATGGCTGTGAGAAGAGAGGGTAAGATTTTAAGAGCAATATGGAATGTAATGCCTTTTGCATGTGAAACAAATTAAAGCATCTTAAAGGAACTTCTGGACTTCTTATCCATCAGAAAAAAAAAGGTGATGAATGAGCATTTCTTATCCAGTGTACAAATACTGAAAATTATCTGAAAGCTGAACCTTAATTGGGTTTTATTGCCTCTAGCTGTTTTGATATTCTAATATTTCCACTGGCAGGTTAGAAGCATAGAAATGGAGTTCTCATGCCATTGTTTCTGCTTGGCCACAGCAGCACTGAACACGGAGTTTAAATCACGACATATTTGTTTCTGCAGATATAAATTGTGCCATGGTCATTTTGGTACTTTGTCTCTCAACATATTTCACAGCCCTGGAGGTCTGATATCTTGACCTGTTTCTCCTTTCTTGTTGTCACTGTAGTGATAAGCTTGTGTCCTGCAGTCACAATGAGTGCAAGGTAATATCTCCTTCTCTCCACCGCCAAAAAGGCTTTTTTTCCCCTTTTCTTCTAGACTGCATAGAGGGTACCATCTTGTTCCCTGATATTATCAAAATTGTTGATATTAAAAATCCATGTTATTAACCTGGTGAGGGCTTTATAGCACGGAAAGTACACTAAATATTAGCTTAACTCAGCCCTCACTTTATGGTAACATACTGCTGCATGTTATTATGGTTGAAGGCCAAGACCAAGGTAGCTCTCAAATTGAAAATTTGTCCGCAGCTAAAATTATATTCATCTCTCAGACCGTTCCTTCTACTTCTACAGGTTTTTCTGTGGCTGTTGGATATACTGGGTGAAGTAATATTTATTGAATACGATTTAAAAACAAATATTTAGCAATTTTGTCACTAGGAGTTTAAATAAATAATGCAATAAAATAAGTAAGCTAAAAATCGTGTTAGAAATAAGATTATATGCAAGATTGAATTTTCCTGAGCTAAACGAAAAATAAACAAAATCTGGACTTAGGTTTGTCAATAGGCACAGGATTTCAACCACTACATCTCTTTGACAGATAACCTGAAAGTTCCATTATGGCTTTTTGTTTTAAGCATTCAAGGACCAAATCCAGTTAAAAGTGTATTGTAGTGAAAATAAGATTCATGAGTAGCATGGAGAAATCAATAGAGATCTGTTGTTTCCCCCTCCTTTCAGTGCAAAAGCAAAGAGCACACACTGAAGCCAGCAGGTGTATGATTGCATGCATTATGGTTGATTTATTTTTTATTAAGTACCAAGTCAGCTACCGACTTTTGTATGGCAAACTGTTCTTGATGTATTTTAGTGAAACTCCTGAAGTTAGACTCACAATCCAGTCTAGATCCAGACTCACAATCCAGTGTGGATCTAGACTAACAGCTGGTTAGTTGTTCCCCTGGTCTGAGTCTTAACATGTTCCACAGGTCTTCTTTCTCCTTAGGTCCTATTCCACACCTGAGATGAAAACAAACAAATTCACTTCTAAAACGTGTTGAAAAGTGCTTGGAGCAGATGATCGGACACAGCAACAGGTATTTTCTAAAGAGCTTACAGGCAGCAGTCAAAGACTTGCTATGTTAGTTTCTCTCGAAATCAACTGAGAACTGAACACGGACGGAGTCCCAGATCCCGTGGAAAATACCAAAACCCCCGCTCTGAGCGGGACGCCCCCGGCCCTGCGGCGGGCGGGGAGTGCGAGGCGCGGCTGTGGCGGGGCGGGCGGGGCGGGCGGGGCGCTGTGCCCGGCGCGGGGCTGAAGGGGCGGCGCCGCTCCCGCACCTGCCGCCGGCGCGACCTGCGGGGCTGCACGGCCCGGCCGGCCATGGCCGCGCTCCTCGGCCTCGGTAAGTGCGGGGGGCGGGAGGGGACCCCAGCCCCGCCGGGACTCGAGCCTCCTCATAGCTCCTCTCTGTGGGTTCCCCTTTCGGCTCCATCCCCTCTCCTGCTCCCGGTGAGCCTCCCAGAGACCTGTCGGGATTCGCACCGGCTTGGGCAGGGTCCGGCAGCCTGGCCCCGGGGAGCACCTCTGCAGCAGGGGTGAGGAAAGGCACGGCAGGGCGGCGGTGAGGAGCTGAACCGGTGAGGAGACCCACGGATGGGACGCCTTGTCTGAGTAAACAGCCACTTGTTTGCTGGCTGGAGAGTGCTGGGTGCTGCCAGTGCTACATAGAGGGCTGCTGACAGTTCCTTTGGGTTTGAGTGGAGAAACAGGGAAAATCAGCAAAGCTGGGACAGAAGGATTAGGTAGAAGAGAATACAGTGAGAAAAGTATATTTTTATTTCTGGTGGGGTTTTTGTTGTTGTTGTTTATTTATTTATTTATTTCTGTAATTCTCCCTCTTCTCAAAACCCCACTATTGTAAACTTGTATTCCACTGTCAAAAATATTTTGTATGTAGTTCTTCCCGAGCTCTTGTTACAGTAAAATTGTCCTTTATTGCTTTTCAACTATATTCAAAGTATATTCAGCTATAGTTTGCCATTCTCCTTTGGAGCTAGCTATCTTGTTGGTCTTGCCATTGGATAGAAACCACAGCTTTGTTTGATGCTATTCATTATTATCTGCCAGAGAATAATTCTGCAGTCTCAGAATTGGGAAATGTAATTCCTCCATTCCTCAGTTCCCAATCTGCAAAATGCAGGTGCTAAAATGTTCTTTTTTTTCTCCCCTTTCCACTTTAGACACCAAATTCTACAGAACATGGGATTTTACACCTACACAATGAATCAATAGTCACTTGCATAAAAATACAGACATCTGTAGAAATTTAAATATATGTGTCTTCTTGTCAAAATGGGTCCCTATAAAAGTTTTAGCCACTAAGATGCCCTGAACTCTTTTAAGCAGGAAGCAGTCAGTATTCCAAACACTAGAGTAAATAACAAAAGTGAATGACTAAAGTAGTAACTGTAAATTTAAGCAACTATATAAGCTATAGTGCACTGAATTCTAAAATCATATAGGACAGTGTTTCATGTGTACCTCTGGCAGTGTACCCCTCTGTATTGCTAAGGAAACAAATGACACATCCATAATATATCATTAGACCTAGCGAAGCCTTTTCTTAGACTGAATTGCTTTCAATCATCGATTACGCTACTCAGTTCTTTATTTTGCAAAAGCATATCCTTGTTTTTGTGGGCACAGTTTCCAGGTGGGTTTGAAATAAGCAACAGTCTGAAATAATCCTTAAAAAGGAGCAGGTGCTGCTAATTGGCTGTTCAGTCAGTCCTACTTTGAGTATCCATTTTCAGCCACTGCTCCTCGAAAGCTGTTGGAACAGGAGGGAGACAGCACAGAGTCTTTGTGCTGCAAATCCTAATCAGATGCGTAAATCTTCTGTTATGTCAGTACCTACAAAATAGGCAAATGATCATCCAGCGAAGTACCTTTTCTTAATAAGTTCCTGCGTTTGTAATTTTGTATTGTCTTATATAGAGAGTCATTTTCACCCGTTAAGTATTTGACAACGTTTTTTCTTCTGTCATCTGAATAAATAGTGAGTAATTTCACAGTTAGACCTTTTGGAGACAGTCACAGAACTAAAATGTTGTCTTAATCAGCCGAAATTGTTCCTATGGATGGGCCAGCTGCCCCTTCCTCAATGTCAAGAGGCAGGAGCTGTTTCTATCAATCGGTTTTCAAGGCTGACGTACAGACACAGCCTAAAAGAGTATTTCAGGCTGGAAGTCACTGAAATCATCAACAGTCTTGCATAGATCTGAGAACTGGCAGGAATATGCACAACTGAGGAAGGATTAGCACCGGCTATAATAAGCACATATGGCCTCTTCTTTGGCTTGTAGGGACACTAGATGCTGTTGTACCTGTAGTATTAAATGTTGTTTTATATTTATCAACATGCATCCAGAAAGTGTTCCCTACAGCAGCACTATTATATCACTGGTAAATATAATTTCCAGAAGGGATGTCATCACCTCTAAACAGTACTGACTCTTTAAGATTATTTAGATGAATATTTTATACATAATTTCTTACTCTAAAATGTATCATTGGAAAAATTTAATTTCTCCCGGTAGGGTCTGGACAAGTCTTGAAGGAATATTTCATGCCTCTTGCTCAGGACGTTTAAGGGATTAAACACTGCTGGAAACTACTCAAATTCCATATGAATTTACGTAAACATGAGGGGGGGAAAAAGGACACTTGGTCTAGAAGATGCTGTGTCCTTCAACAACTAAGGAAAACACTCACATCAGGTGTTCAGCAGCTAGTTTGATAAAGCCTGAAATCAGTGTCTGAAACTTGGTTTTATAGAAAATAAAGACATGTGGTTACAATTTAGAAGTTGTGTTGCCATGGGAATGTTGGTGAAACCCCAGGTGATTTTTCTTTTCTTAGCAGGGCAATTTAATTTTCTACTGATAAGTCACAGGTGGTGATACTTTAAAATTTTTTACCTTGAAACCTCCATATCAGTCCTCAGTTTCAGAACTTTTTTATGCAATTAACAGGCTCAGTGCCCTCAGGGAAGCAGATAAAGACATAAACTGGGGGGTGATGCTTTCAAGAAATAATGAGTCTGTGAAGTAAAAACAGAGCGAAGAGTACTCTATTATAAAATAAAGTTGCATTTATTGTCTAACAATTGTGTACCTGTCAAATCTTTCTCGTAGTTTATTCATAGGAATTCCAGTATAATCTAGCTTGGTGAGATTTCATGCAAATAAAATGCTGTTTTCTCTGAATTTTATACTGTTTTTCTTTCTGTAATTTATTAGGGATCTTAGAACTGCAGTAATTTCTATATGTCTGTGCACTGATGTCATATATAGCTATGGTTGATGTTATAATACTGGGGTAAAACAATGCAAAATATGCCACACTGCAACTTCAGAAATTTAAATTTAATTTTCCAGTTGCAAAACTGAGGAAAAGATTTCTTCTGTTAAAAAGTAACTTGACAGAAAACTTGAATCTATAGATAAACTACAGTAAATTATGTTTTTGTAATCTATAAAAAGGGAAAAGGTGTAAAGGAAAAGGTCAGTACAATATCTACTGTATTAACTATATAACACTGTATTCTGTTTTCACAGTTTTGTTCACGTATTTCACATGTATATCTACTGTCCAGACTGCTGACTGTCTGCATTTGAGGGAGCAGTGTATAAATGCTGCAAATGGATGTGAGAGTGTCTGGAATGTTGTTGAAGATGCCTGCAATATTTCAGGTAATTCTTTATGGTGTATGCATCTTTGAGTTGTTGTATCATACATATTCATTGTTTATCACAGTATTGCTGTGGTAACTGAATGAATCAATGAGATTTCAAAGAGAAAATTACGGCAACAGACAGACAACTTCTGAAATCCTTGACAATGGCCAATGCTATTTTTAGTAACAATCATATTGTCCTTTCAATAAGGCGATAAATGAAATTTCTGCACTATGAACAAAGTCAGAGTCTGAACCAAGTCAAGAAGTCTGAATTCAGCAGAACTTATACTCTTATGGGATCCAGTTAAACAAAGCCAGTGTGCAGCTGGAAAAAAGTTCCAACTTTGTTTTACGTAATTTAGAAGAGTTGATCTGCCCCCTCCCTGGAGGTGTTCAAGGCCAGGGTGGATGGGGCTTTGAGTAACCTGATCTAGTGGCAAGTATCCCTGCCCATGGCAGGCAGGTTGGGACGAGATAATCTTTAAGGTCCTTTTCAACCTAAACTGTTCTGTGATTCTATAATCTCACACAATATCCAAAATAATATAGTAGTTACTTAAATTCTTAAATATTGCACTAGAATAAGAAAATAATCAAATAAAGAAATCCTCAAAGGAAGTTGTGTTTTAGGGAGGCACACTGTAATTCTTCAATGAATAGTACCTATGTGTCACAGTAATTCACTTGCAGGGGGTGATAGTATGATAAAGTGCTGGTTATGACACGGTTAAGCCTCCTTGAATTGTTAAACAGATTCTCGCATAAATGAGGGCAGAAAATCAGTCTCTTTCTTTGTTTATTGCACTTCCAGTATCTGATGCTTTACTTCCAAATAAACTATGTTTTAAGTAGGGAAAGATCAGGTATTATAAGTTTGACCTGAAACTCATCCTAATCTCTGTGGTTGTTCAGATGAAACTGTTCTTTTCTCCAAAGGCCTATTATCTTCTTGAACAATTCTTGGCTATCATTTACCACCTCTCTCTTCCTTTAAATCCGTCCAAGACCTTTCTGTTAAATTTTAAGTGTTCATCTTCCAGGTGCTGTTGCACTATAGTCTGATAGTGTCATTAGACCAAGCTAGTAATGGCACCTTTTTTGACTGTTAATGTCAAGGGCCTTGATTTGCTGCTACATTGCTACCTCAGCACTAGGAAATGATAAGGGCCAGGGACTCTTTCCTGACTGAATTCACCTGTCGTGGGCAGGATGTAGAGGCATCTGTATCTCCATGGAAACCTGTCTTCTGCTTATAATGACATTATTTGAACAGAACCAGGAATGTCGCGATGCCGTAATCTGTTCTGAGCCTCAGCTGCAGCAGAGTTGACAGTGGGAATGCCCCTCTGTCTGTCTTGATGTCACGACCTGATCCCACGTTTGTTTGTGAGGGAAGCCAGGCAGCAGAAGTTGCTTGGCTTCGTGGTCAATGAGCCATTGCTGAAACATTCACCTGTAGTGTAATCTACCTGAATGCCTCTGTCTGTCTGATTTGTTGCATAGATTTGATGACCCAAATGTCCCAAGGCAATATTTAAAATAATTAAAACAGAAAATTCTCTGAGAGGTCCTTCTTAGTGTGTCTTTTTCCAGATACTTATCTGCTTTGCAGATAAAAGTATCTGAATACTTTTAAGAATAGATGGACTAAATGAAAAAGACATGATAACAGTTACAGCAGTCCCCAAAGAAAATTAGTTTCAGTCCAGGTTCTATTGAGCTCTTAAATATTTTATGTGAAGTGAAACAGTTTCAAAAGATATGGTGGCTGTTTGGAAAAAAAAAAAAAGTAGTATTGGAATATGCAGTACTTTCAGGCTCAGGGAGACTAAAAGATGAGCTCTCTAGAACCAGACCTCTTCCCCAAATCACAAGAAGTTGTACTTGCTTCTCTCACATCATTGACGAAGTCAGTAGCACCAAGACTACTTGACATAAAGATCAGGTTTTGTGCTGTAGCCTATTAATGATCATACCCTGCAACCAGATGAAGTGGACCGGCATAATTACTTCTGTGATCTCCCCTTTTGATGCACTGCATTGTCCCATAATATACTGTTTATCTTACTTATCATCCTATATACTTATTCACTGATATTAAAGGTATTTGTAACTCCGCCAGAGAAACCATGCAGAAATAAATTCTTCTTGTGATTGCTTGTTTGGTTTTGCATCTGTATGTTTCTTTAGGATAATAGCTTTGGCAAGTACTCTCCAGCATCGCAGAGCACTCAGGTATTGTGTTGGGTCTAGGACAAATTATACTAAATGTGCTTATTAGGAACCATGATCCCAGAGCATGTAAATTGAGTCAGTCAGACCTCCTGGAGAGCCCACAGAAACAGAGAGAGAAAATCTACCTGCAGCATTATTAGTAAGAGTAACATTATACTGTCTGTTATTTGCAAGTCTTAAAAACTTCATGGATGAACTGTAGGAATGGAAAAGGCCCTTCAGTTCTGAGCACCAATGTGTTACTTGAAGGTAATAGCCAATGGGGCAAATATTTGTTTTGTTTGTTTCTTTATGCAAAACCTAATTACAAATGATAATTACACTCCTGCTCTGTGGTATGAGTTCAGTAACTCAGTCCCTCAGACTGTAACCTCAAAGTTAATTGTGTGATTATCAAGACCTCTATCTTTTGCTCTTCAGAGCATGTCTGGGAACACTCTCCAGATGACTGCCTAAGTCACTCTTTTTCCTGTCAAACTTTTGATCGCTGTTTCCCTACTACTACAACAGCATTTCCAGAGTCTCAGTTTATAGTCCTCTGAGTCCTATCCTTCTTCTGCCTTTTGGGCTTTTTTGGTTTGTTTGTTGGTTTAGGGTTCTTTTTTTCTTCTGTTATTTCACTGAAAAAAAAATAAGTATTTCTGAGCTCTGATTTAATGAGGAGTATAAATTTTCTTAATTTTTTCTGAACTGAAAACATCTGTGTTCAAAGAAAAAACCCTCAGATCACTTAAATTTTAAGGAATCTCATTTTGAATTAGATTTGGATGAGTTCAGTTTTCTTACAATAACAGAATATTGAGGTTGGAAGGGATCTCTGGAGGTCTAGACTGTGGTCTCACCAGTGCTAGAGGGGAAAACCAAAGACTTTTCTCTACAGTCTTCAACTGCAGTTCCCACTGAGACAACTGAAAAGCTGACTATGCAAGAACAGAGATTATCACTCTGGAAGTGTCAGCTTCTACTCTGTCATGCTTCTATTTGTGGTCCCATGTACATCAATTATGTACTTATAAATAAATCTAATTATGGGTAATGGTTGCCAAATATTAGGTTAAGTGGGCATTTTTTTTGGAAATGCTTTGGAAGCATATGTGTAAGATAAAATATATTACCTAGAACTAATCACTGGTAAAACACCAATAATTGAAAACCAGCAATAAAATATTTTCTGCTGTTCATCACAGCTGAATCAATACAGTGTACACACAGACCAATACTGATAATAGGTTATTTCTACACAATTTTCAAGAAGTCAGGCAAAGGAACCCCATAAATCTGATGTACTTCCTGGTTCTATCTGTGCTGTTTGTATGTTCATAGCCCCACAACCTTGCCCTCACCCCTGGTTGTCAGCTGCTGTGACTCAGCTCACAGCACATGGGGCCATTCTGAACACAGCCCTGTGTCTGACTTCTGACCATGACATGTTAGTGTCATGAACACAGGTGAGCTAAGTGAGGCTGGGGTGCTGTATAAGGTATATTGGGTTTTGTGGGTTTTATTCTTCTATCTCTATTCACCTCCACCCTTGAAGTGTCCTCGGGATCTTGAAGAAGAAAGTCATAAATTTTGTCAATAAGCTAATTTTTACCCAAGCCCCTCCTGATCTTTGTTGTTCTTTTTCTACCCATGGAATTCATTCTCCTGAAATTCTTCTATTATCCCTTACTCACTTGATAAAACATAGAGGAGAATATCTTCCCACCTTCTTGAGCCTCCATAGTTCCCATGTCACCATATTATTTCCACCCTAGTTTCTTGGTCAGGGAGTATTTTATATCCATGACCTTCAGTAGATCTTCTGATCTCCTTGGCTACTGAAAGTGTGAGGTCTAAGGGTCAGGGTCATGCTCTACTTCTGAAAATGCAGGAGACAAGTTGAAGATGCGGCTGAAGAGATACAGGCAAGCCCAGGCACCATCACCACCTCCTTTGCTAATAATACAAGGGGTGAAGTGGGAACAGAGGCTGGGAACTGCAGCTCTTGCTGGCCTGTGACATTCCCCTGTAGCAGTGCATTTTTTGATACGCCCCCAAACCCTCCTTAGCAACAGCAACTGAAGAAAGGGCAGTGCAGACACGGTTTGAAAAAGGGGTGGCAGGATGTGGATGTGCGTTGTGGAATAGATGATTCTCGTTCCTTCGGGCACAAGCAAAATGCAGTTTCCTCTTCCAGAACTTTGCCTAGATTGCTTTCCACTGCTATTTGTGACAGCAACATATAAATGATGTTAAAACTCTAATCACATTAAATCTTGCCCATGGTGGTAGTGACACATAGCTTCTCACTTTTCAGTTTTACTGGAGTGCACAGTCTCTGCTGCTCCAGGCTAGTGGGGAAGCAGCAAGGCAGGAAGCCAGACAGCAGCGTTCACAGGGCAGAGAAAATAGCCAAAGTGCTTGGTAGGTTAAAACTGATCCTCATGCTGCCCTGGGATCTGGTTGGATCTCATGAACCACGTACTCCTTGTCTGACATATTGTGAGATGCTATCTATGAGGTGAAGAGAGCAAATGTGCTGGTTTGGATACCTGCTTACCTGTTTTGACAAGGTAGCTCATGGCTTTAACAAAATAAAACTTTCTTAAATGGTGTTAAACTGCTTCTTATGTAACATTCTTAAGTAATGTGTAACTTTCTTAATAATAAATAATAAAATACTTTGAAAAACTTTTAGCTCATAAAGTGGAGAGTTGATTGATTTACCTTTGTACAGAAACTAGTATATGCTCTTTGTTACTCATACAAGGAAAATATGACCTGACAGCCTGTGTGAGTGTCTTTGTCATTGAGTCCAAATGCACACACAAGCAATGAGCTTAAAACTGGGCTGGTAAGCTAGGGCTTCTGCATATTTTTTTATGTTAACTTCTCCTTTATTTTTATTATAAAAAAACTCTAAAAATCAGAGTATTCTTGGACTAATTTAAATTTGTTGTCATTCTCAGACAATGAAGTGGTTCTGTAGAGTAACTGTCCAAGGGTATATCCAAATGGCACTTGTAGGCTCATGCTATCCTGACATGAGTTAGAGAATCTGACTTAGTGCTGACATCTCCTCAGCCTGGGGTTAGCATCACCATTATCACAGGACTAGGTCTCCCATCTGTGTCCTCTCCCTCACACTCTGTTACGTGGCAGTGCCTTAGCCTGCACTGTGAATTCCTGTCCCTATACCAGGCACCTCATTTCTACACAGGACCAAGATCAGTCTCTCAGGGCCTCAGTTCAGGATGTGAACTCCTTTACACCTTTTCAGTTTGGTCTCTGTGCCTCATCTACTTAGAATAAAAGGTATGCGTTAAAGGTTTTGTGTACCTTGTAAATGAGAACAGATATTCTGGCAATGGGTCACATGAAATAAAAGAAGGGAATATTGTACTCGCGACTTTATTATATTACTCTGAATATTATTTAAAATTTGTAAATTATGACAGGTTTTCAAACAAAATTAAGTGCAAGCCATCTTCTGTTGGCAAAGCATATTATTTTTGTGCTTCAATTGAATTGTTTTATATAAACGTATCATTTAAGTGCTCATAAACATTAAGAACATTATAATTTTAATGGTGAGTTCTAGGTAATAAGTGCAAGGCAGAAGACACTGCTGGATATAATAGAATCATCCAGGTCCAGGCTGATGATTACCCAGAATTTAAAAACTGTCTGCACTACAGACAATATCTGTAGCATCACAACTTTACTTGGGAAACAGTGCAGCATTAATAAAGGTAACTAAACACAGTTTTAATTATGAAGAACAAACTGAGTAATTTTGTAACCCCCATTTTAACTGGATTCAAATTTCTTTACATATTTCTCAACTCTGAGAATTCCTCTGCCAAATTAGTTTTGTCTTTTCTATGATATTCACACTCCATATGAAAGAAATGCCATATCTGCTTTAAAATAAACAAAACCAATAAAATGTATGTGATAAATTCAGATAGTTTCTAAGGCTCTTGCTCAATCCACTGGAAAGCAAGAGTGAAAACACAATGTGTGTTGAGGGCTACTCATTGCCCAAGGAGGTTTGAGCACCACTGGATTTAGGTTATATGTAGACAGACAGATCCAGCCACCTTATGAAGGGGAGTGTGAGGAAATGGGGATGCACAGTGGTGCAGTTGTGTCACACTGTGTTGCAGGAGCACCTTTACTACATCTGGGAGAGGTTACTGGATGTAGGAAACATAGTCACCACCTTCATAAAGCTGTACATAATATGTAAAATGCATCTTTTAAAATTTATGTTGTAATCAATGGGCCCAGCTCTTCTCAGTTCATTTTATTATTCTGAGAACTCTTATCCCTTCAGAAAGCCTGTCTGTAATTGAGAATTACTCAGTGGACAAAGAAATTGCAGTTTGTGACCCAGTGTCTCCTGGCATAATGATTAGCAAAGCTGACACAAGAGAGCTAAAATCATCCAGTGAATGAGAGTCTGGAACGTTGATTCATGGCACTGATCCATTACTCCCTGCTGGCATAGAATATATGGCTTTATTGCAGGGGAAATAATATCCTGATCTGTTACTCCTTTCCCCAAACAAGAAGGATGCATATCTAAAACCTGACATTGATGTCATTGGAGCAGTTGCTTTTGCTTCTAGCAAAATGAAGTAATTTTATATTTTTTTGCCGACTGAGATGACATTTCTCACTAGCATAGAAAAAAAGTTCATATTCAGTTACGCTAGTGTTGAGTTTACCTACAAAGGATAGCATATGGTGTTGGTAGGTACTTTCATGAGTAATTCTCCCTGTCTAACTTAAATTACTATTTCAGGTAATGAATGAACCATCTGCTGGCATTGTGATTTTCTCTTTACAAATTATGCATTGGATTAAGATGATAATCCATGATATGTCCAATCTGTAGGTGGTTAAAATTATGTGAAATGTATCCCTTTATATGCAGTAATTTTAGTGTAGATTTCTTTTACTACTGTTTTGCAACTGTATTGTTAAAGGGGACTGTACTATACAGATAACAGCACACAGTAAGCATGAGGAAGATTCATTAGTCTACAAGACTGAAATTATTCTGTGTTTACCTACAGCTCAGAATGAAACTAGGGCTGTTTCGTTCATTGTATTGCATTAAGACAATTATCCTTTTCCTGTGTTTTGTGCTGACCTATGATGATGCTCCATCTTCCATTTGATTTATATCTCTGTTTGTACCTATTTGTACAGAATATTTGGAGTCTTTCTCAAGATCAGACACTGAACTGAGTTTTAGGCAGCATAGAAACCCCAAAGACGAAAGGCACTCAGAAGAACTGGTGAATGATTGCCGTATTGCAAAACAACGCTGTCGAGAGGACCCTTCCTGCTTTGCCCTGTACAGGAGCTTCCAGAGAGCATGCCAGGCAGATGCAGCAAAGTGCAGGTTTCCAATGGTCAACCAGGAGTGTTTGTCAGCATGGAAAGAACTGATGAAAACAGTACTGGGACAGTGCAAGTGCTCAGAGTCACTTCAGATGAGATGCATTAAAATATGGAAGGGAATATTTAACAACCGTTGTTTACAATACTCTCAAGAGAGCCAAGCTTCAGCACCCAGTGGACATGATGACGACAGTGATGATGATGACCATAATGCTGATGTTGATGATGAGAAGAATCTGGTCACTGACACAGGTTAGTGTTATTCCAGCAGTCTGAATGCTTTCATACATAACAGTAGTGTCCACAGTCAGTAAAAGAGGTTTTCTTAATCATTTGCACTTTAACATTGAAAATGAGTTCATTTTAAAAGGCCTGTTTATAAATGAACTCACAATATGATAGAAAAATGATAGCCTGGGTGCAAATACTTCTGTCCTTCAATATGTTAATTTGATACAACCTGATCCAAATCAGTCCATTTTAGCTTTTCTTTATGACTAGAAACAGTATAAGACCATTAACAATAATTTTCTAATAGCAAAAATTGTCGACTTGCCTTGACTTTAGGTCATGACAAGCAGCTGGTTCAACTTGAAAACTAGTCCACTGATGAACCCATTAAGGCCTCCGGCTTTTATTTATTCACAAGAAATCTGACTTTATAATGCAGTAAGCTCTAAAAAACTCTTCTTGAGTTCACAGGTTCTATAATTATGTAAAGAATGTTATCAGCAGCCTTTAATAAATTGTGCTTTGATCCCAGAACTTATGAATATATGTAATAGAGGGTTTAGAATTTGTTAACGGGTTCTACTCAGTGAAACTGATTTGTTTTATTCTTGTTCATTTTTACTACTGGCACTATGCAAGCAAGACAGCCAATACCTTAAAGTTAAAAAGCTAAGCTGAGACATTATTTATGACTTATGCCCGTATCTGTGTCTTTTTCTTCTAGACAATATTAGTATGGAAACCAAATTACAATGGGGTTTATCTGCTCTCTCAAAACAAGGTAAGTCTGAATTTACTTATGAATCCTAATAAATCATTTTAGTTCTATTTTCAGATAGTGTACAATGTACCTAGAGATTGAAACTAATACTTTTCATTCAGATGAGTGAGCAGGGAGTCAACAGATTCAACATATTTTTAGTTAAGCCACTGAGTAGATAAGAACTCAAAAATGCCAGGTAATAATCATGATCCTGTTAAATTTACAGAGGAAAATCTTATCCCATAAACATTTTAGGGGCAGAATTTTTTCGATATTTTTGGAAGGTTTACAGTGCAGTCTAGAAATATCTAAACTAACTTTGAAAGCACAAAAATGCCGTTTATATTCTCTTCTTCATTACTTTTTACATAGCCTAGCATAGCAATGGAGATCTCAGCAGTTTCAGGAGGGTTGCTTATGAGGGCCAAGCAGTGGAAAAGAGAAGTATGAAGATTACACAATAGGCTTAAAAGAAGCATTGCTGAAGAGCTGGATCAGAATTTTTGGGAGTCAGACTTGTTTTTACTGGGAATGTTGCAGACAGGGTGACTACCAGTCATCACTTGAGAAAAATTTTCTTGTGATTTCATTTTAAAACTGTTATTCTTTTTAGTGTACACAACAAATAGAACCTGTTTGGATGTGAACAGGGAGTGCGTTGAAGATGAAGTATGTAACAAACAGTTGTCCCTGTACCTTAAAGTTTGCTCAGTAAATAAGAAGTGCAACATGGAAGAATGTCAAGCAGCCCTAAGGTTCTTCTATCAAAACATGCCTTTTGAAGTTGCTCAAATGATGATATTTTGTGATTGTATCCAGCATGATGAATCCTGCCACAGAGCCAAAGAACTTCTCCATGGCAAGCCCTGTGCAGTTACTGCAGTTCAAGCCCCATCGTGCCTGAATGTAATCCATATGTGTGAAGAGAATGAATTGTGCAGGTTAGTAGTAGAAGTATTTTGTATAGTAAGGTGCTTTTGAATAATGATTTGGTCAAATCGTTTTTATATATACATGCTATATATCTCATCTATAACAAAATTATTTTCTGCACTGAATCTGCTGTGTTTGACATCTTCACAGATGTTTACATCAACTGTAGTAATTCCAGAAGTAATTTCACAAGTTAACTGAAAAGATTAATTTTCAGAAAGGTCTGGAATCTGGTGATGGTTTTTCTTCCTCCTGTATCATGACACGTAACACCATTTCTGCTGGACAAACAATACTGTTGCATATTTTCATTACCACTATCTTCAGATAACACCTGCCCATCTGCACCTTTGCTCTCTAGCAGTTTGCCCAAGTGGTGCAGCAGACCAGATGAAGTTTGTTTGGTTAATTACCTTTTCAAGCGCAGAGTCTGACCCTTTGTACCCAACAGCCGTACAACCAACTTGGCCTGTTCAGAAAACTTTTGTCTTACTCCCTTTGTCTCCAGCATACCGATTCTTGCAAAAAGTTGGCCTGAAACATGCACAGACCACTAAACTTATGAAGAATAATGCCCTTTCAAGATTTTATTTTATGTTTAAAAAACATGCAACAGGATTAGCCCATATTTGTAGTTCTACTTAATTGCCACCATTTGTGGATGGTCAATTGGCCCACTTTGATTTTCAGTTTAGTTACCAGTTCCCTTGTGAATTAGACCTGAATTTTAGCTGAAAGCTGTGCTCAAATTAACCTTCAGTCAGCATACCAGGAGGCCAAAAGATGATTTTGGTTTTGTACAGATTATTTAGGTTGATGTCAGTGGGAATTACCTCTTTTTATGTCAAAAGAATTGGGCTACAAATGTATGTCTGTACCTGTGTAAACATGTAATATCATAACTGAAAATTTCTGAAGTCCCCATAATTTTGGGAACATTAATGTTTCCTGGCACTGACAATAAGTGCATATAATGAGCAATTAGTCTATTAATTGTGGCTAGGCATATCTATAAATCAGGAGATGAATAAAAATAATTCCTTAGAACAGAGGTGGCATCTGCTTTGAAAACTTTGCTTGTGTAATGAAAATATTTACAGAAATTTCTTAGCCAGTATTGTAACAGTTCATGCTTTTCCATGTGACTTCCCTTATAGCCATTACACAATATCAACAGCAAATTAATAACCTAATTTTATGATTAAGGAAAAATAATATCTTAATGTACAATATACAAGAATTTACCTTTATCATCCCCTAACATTTAATGTAAGTGCTAAGAAATCTACAAATTTCTTAATTAATAATAGATGTTTTCTATTGTCATATACAATGCATTAAAGGCCAATTTTATTCCATCCTAAGAGGAAATAAACTGAAGATTATTGATCTGGGAAACAAGTTATTTCTTCTTGTAATTTATCTCCGCTATCAATTAATTTTTAAGTTCAGCTGAATTACTTTACACTTTCCTGAGCCTTGGACATTTTGTATTTTGTTAGCATTTGGGGGGACAAGGGGTTGACAAAGAATGTAGATTATTTAATATAAAACAAGTTGACTGTTCATTCTTCCTTCACACTGCCCAACAAACTGATCCACTAGAACAGCACCTAGTGTGGTTTCATTGTGATGACTGGTCTGATTCCTCTATCGGCATTTTTTCTGAGTATCAGAGACTGTTGGAATTCACACTATGTTTTGCTGGGGAAATCTCCACAGGTGCTAATTAGAAGAGCAGTTGCTTTTTCTCAAAATCAGAGCAGAAATTAGGCTAGCTATCACTGAATATTGCAATTTTTGAAGGCTTAAGTGGTAACTTGGAAATACACTCTATTTTAGTGGTGATCCTTAAATGCCTTTTCTTGAAATCACAGTTTTTACAGTGTCATTGTATACTTCTTTTCTTCTTTTTTTTTTTTTTCCACCAGGAAAAAATACACATCTTTTCGGTCAAAGTGTTGGAGACACGTGACAAAAAAATGCTATGATGATGAAGCTTGTCTTGAAACTTTAATCAAGGATGACATGCCCTGTTCTGCAAATGCTGATTGCAAAGCAGCCTACATTAGCAACTGGGGCACAATGCTGCACGTGGAGTGTACCTGCCAGAATCTGCCTCCCGTGGAGCAGTCTTTGTGCAAGCTCTTCCATCACATGCTTCACAGCAAATCCTGCTTCAGTGAGTTACGTGAGTAACACATAAAACCTCTAAGAATAATTAAAGAGTATTAAGATGCTGGCTTTCACCAGATCTTTACTATATCTTTGATACCACAGATTTCAGCAAGATTTATAGCTGCAGCTTTTTTTTAGAAAAGTCCAAAGCCTTCCTGTCATTGACTTAATGTTGTACTTTGGTACACTGTTTTTTACAAATAATATGAGGCAGGATGTTGGTTTTCTTTCTTTTCTTCTTGGAGACTAAATATTAGTCTACCTTACGCTTATTTAGCAATAGACTTCATTCCACAGAAAATACTTCAATTATTTAAATAGGACTTTATATGGGAATGGAGGCTTTAGGATTTGGTCTGCTTTAAAAACACTGGCCTTAACTCAGATGAAATGCATGCACTTTCTCAGAACCAGTATCACCTTTTATGTGCTAAATACATCAGCTACTTATTTTTGTTAAATATAAAGGTCCTTGCCAAGTCTTTAGTTAAGAGAGAATTGCTAATGGAATAAATGGCATTGGGAAAAAATATTAATGTTTTAGTCTGAATCAGGAGTGTGCCTTTAAAGCAAAGCTCCTGTTTGTCCCCACTCATAGTGTCATGGGTCACATCATGGTGTGGTTCTGCATCACAGGGTGGTTTTCCTGGATTCCTGCAGCTTAAAACTGAACCTGAGGGTTCATCTGTCACCTCTGCAATGCTCCAGCTACATCCAGATTATCTGGTCCATTGACGAGATCAAAGATCAGAATATCCTCCTCTCAAATCTCTGATCTATTACACTAGCTATTTTGCTATATAAATCCTCTTAGGATATATTACCTGTTAGTGCATCATACCCTATGCCAGTCATCTTCTACATGTAATTATATATATTCTCAAACTAGCTTGAGAGGTAACTATATCTAAATATTACAATGAAAAGCAATGGCTTTTTCATAGTTCTATCTGATGGACTGCCTTTTGAAAACATATTAATTGTGTGCATGGGGCCTCTGGTGGTCTAGTGGTTAGGGTGCAGGACTCTCACCGCTGCGACCCGGGTTCGATTCCCGGCCCCCCGGGCAGATGGAGCTCGTTAGCCCTGTGAGGCAATCCATCTAAGAGAAGGTCACTCTAAACAAACCTACGTCCTGAGACCCTCACTACCACTGTCCGAGTTTCACTCGGCCCCGGCAGATGAACCTCAGGATTAAAGGGTGGGCTCAGTTCAGCGCACGCTGTGTCTCACCTAAAAAATCCACTGCGCAGGCTCGAAGGGTCAATGACCTTTCCCAAATCTTCGCTCGCGAAGACTGGCCATTATAATTGTGTGCATCCATTTCATTGAAGGAATTAGCTGCTTTTTTAATTCTAGTGACCAAAATGTTACCACTGATAAGAGTGTAATTTTCTTTCTTGTCACTCAAAGTCTTTCCAGAAATTATGATAAAGTTGCTGAAACACTGCCCTTAATTTAGTTAATTTAGTTAATCATTACTCAAACTCAGACTCTGAGAAAATATTAAAAATCATATAACAACTCCCCTGAAAAAGCAGGGGACACACTTAGATTTGCGACTACTGGCAGTGATTTTGCTTTTGAATGTTACTTGTTTGTTTGCTTTACAGCTGAATTTAATGGTCCAAATGAGTGAAGACGTTGTATTAGTTATTTCTACAAAACAAAAAATATGATCCTCATGTCGGAATAATCAAATAATTGCTCATGAGCTTTGCCATTCCCTGAAGCAGCCTCAGGATAAAATGGTTTGAGGTTATTTTGTGATTGAAACTTCCCTAACCTAATTGAGATTGAAGAACAGAAGCTTACATGCTCATGGGGTGTAACAATTTCCTGGTAGTTAAACAAAACTTGTTTAGGGAAACAGGACCTTGGGCTGAGTAAAGGATCAGTACCTACTTTACACTTGCAGGTTATTGTGAATCTTGCTGCTTTTTTTTTCTAGATGTCTAGTTGTAATGCAGCTAAACTGATGATGGTGATGACTACGGGTTTTATTATAAGGCACAATTTTAATGCCATTATCTGCAAGGCAGCTCAGAGACATGGAGTGACTACTCTGTTGCAGAGCCCACCCATCCCCTAACTAACCCTGCTAACTCATCCATCTGGCCTGAGCGTGAACTTTGGATGACTTTCACTCTTACAGTGGCAGTGATTTTTAACACTGAAGTCTTTCTGAATAGGCAAATACCCAGGGCTAGGAAAAGGGATCTTTACCTCTAGAACTGGTGTGAACAGACCCACAAGTGGTGTTTACACCATCTCATCTTCCTACTCTTGTATGGCACTGCCTTTGCTAGGAGCAGATGCTCTCGGGGCTGTGCTTACAGGATTACATTTGCTGCAGACTCAGTAAAAGGCAAGAATTGTGACTGGCTGCTACATGAGGCAGAAGCGCAGTGTGGATCAGTGCCAATGTAGGATTGGTGTCACAATAGGAATAGGCAAAAATGTCAGTGAGAGAAAGCTAAAATTGAAGCTTCCAAAATATTTTAACTCTGGGTTGTACTTTTGGATCGCACAGAAAAAAAATAAATTGCAGGTAGGTTTATCTATTTTTATTTGGACAATGTTCCAGGCTGAAAATGTGAGCCTTTCTTATATTGTTTTCATTCCTAAAGGGAATAAAAATTTCTCAGTTTAGAGTTCATGTGAGTGACCATGCACAGTCTTGTATGGTTTAGCCTCCTACTCTGTAAACTGTTCTACTTAGGTAAACCCTCTATTTTTCATTTCTACAGAAGATGCATATTTTCAGATACATTCATGAAATTATGCCCACTACAAGAATAGGCCTTTGTGAAAAAATGTATTGATGTCTGTCAACTCAGAGAATAAACTCTGTGGTTTGGAAATTACTTCTAAGTACAACCCATTTTTCATCACTTTTATATTGGTTTGATGGGCCCAATTCTTCTGGTGGGCCTATTTTTAAAATAGTTTATGTGAAAAGAGAACTTAAGCTGTTTTGTGGCAGAGAATATGTTCGAAGTGTGCTTGTCCCCCATAAGACAAACTACATGGGAGGTTTAACTGAGATGGGAAAGGAAAAACTGTTATACACTCATTCAACTTGTTCATCGAGTATCAGTAAACAGTATTTTTTAAAACTCCCTTTACAAATTCTGTGATGGTTATCAAAATATCAAAATGCAATAGTCACCTAAATTATTTTTTTAAGCAATATTTTGAATGGGTAATTTCTTTCCAATATTCAGGTCAAATTTCCATTCAGAAGAATGGTTTTGGCTGGGTAAATACAGAAATGCCAGGGAAGAAGCCTTCTGGAGCACAGCTCCATTCTTCTGCAATTAGTGGTGAGTTTGGGCAAGTCACTCCATAATTTCCATAGAAGTACTCTTGAAATATCCCTCATGTATGATAGAAAAGACTAAAGGTTGGGTCCCTTGAGTGGGTTCAGGCAAGCGAGCTCAACCTCTTCCTGTCCTGTTCAACCTGGATAGCTCCCTACTTGTTTGCCTTAGCTTATATAACCACAAAATAAAGTTAATGAGACTGAACCAATTTCTCTGATAAGTGCTTTTGAAATAGATGTCTCACGATCACTATATTATAATTAGAAAATTAAGCTATTAAACCTTCCAGAGCCTGACTCTCTGTACAGTCATTAGAGAGTAGTAGTCGTAATGTGTAATACAAATTATTAGCTTTGATGTCATAACTACTTTTATCTCTCTTGACTTTTTGTAGTAGTTACAACAACAAAATTAGGAACCTGCAGTAAGTGGTCTGAAAAGGGGCTTGTGTTATGCTGCATCAGACTTTACCTTCTCATACTAAAGAAGGACACGCAGTTGTGGATCACGATATCCCATGGGCTGAAGAGCTATATCTGCTTTTATTTCAATGCATTTACAGTAAGCAATTAAGCAACATAAAGTTAAAGGATACTGAATTAATATATAAATTTTCTCTTTGTTGAAATAATATTATTTTATATTTTCTTTTGAGGGACCCAGTTACAGAGTGAGAACACTAAAGAGCTTAATGCACAAATATCAACTCTAATGAGAATGACCTGTTCTACCTTGTGGAGGACAGATTGCAATACTCCAGTTTGCAGAACAGGTCATACAGAACACTTTAAACAGTGAAAAAATAATTCAGTCTCTGGATGTAGTACAAAATGAAGGGACTTCTATCCTCTCCATCCTTCAACTATTGCTGAAGTGGGCAACCTGGGAAATATAATAATAGACTAAGAGAATGGGATTCCTGAGACCTGTATATAATAATAATGAATAATTAAGCATTTGGCCGTAGTGTTGGCATTAAAACTACTTAAGAATTATGCATGTCATCCAAGTGCTCTGTGTAACCAGAGAAGAAAGTCAGGGACCCTCAAAAGAAGATTAATCCAATATTTTCAGACTGCATTTTCTGGAAGCATTGACTTCTTTTTGCCAAGTACAGAGGGAGCCTGAATCTCTTGCTGGAAAGAGACTCTAGTGGTTAAATAATGCAAGTCATAATACAAGAAATCCTGCTCTAAGTAAGAAAATGCAAAATGCAAGATATTTCACCCCTGGGACTAGTTCTAACTGCAGACCCTTTCAGTGGGTAAAATATATTATACATTTCCCTCAGGGATTCAGATAAATATTTGCAAAAAAAGCAGCCTGCACCCAGTTAATTCTGTTCCCACTGAAGTCTGAATACTTTCCAAAAACCTTTCCTTGAAGTCTTAACAGAACTTTGGATGGCCTTAGAAAAATAAAAAGAACGCTGACCAGCCTAAACTATACAATAAAATATTCCTTCTATTGGAGCTGTCATGTACTAGATGGGGACTCTCTAAGCCATAAAAGTCTCATAGGAAGCCAGGCAAAGAGAACAATTTGATTCAGGATATCTACCTGATGATAAAAACCACATTGCAAATTGTTTCATAAATCCTACAGCCAAAAAACTAACCCAGTATCCTAGTAAATTTGCTAGTAAATGTGCATTACTCAGGCTGCAAAGGGAGTTATCATCTTCACAAAATATTTATCTTTAATGAAATAAAATCCCAAGAAGAATCTCAGGGTGCAGAGGCAAAACAGTTAAATTGTCAAATGTGGCCTTTTGTGTGTGTGAAGGCTTTTGAAGTTATTTGCTTCTTGGCTATTTTCTGCTTGGAAAGCAGGAGATGCAATCTGCTGATGTCACTACAATAAAATATCAGAAGAAGCCTTTACTTAGTTTGTCACTGAAAGACACAAGAAACTCTTTCACCAGTTGAAATGAATGACCATCTACAGATGACCATGCTCAGAAGAAAACTCAATATTTCTTCAGCTTTTTCTTAATTTTTTTCTTCAAAAAATAGCTTACTGTTCAAAAAAACAGATTTCTCCATTCTACTCAGCAGCATTGTGAATCATCTCATTGGGTAAGACTGCTTTAATAAAAGGAGTCTTTCATAATAAACAATAAGTCTGAACATATATACATATATCCAAATATATTTGCAAATAAATAGAACTGCAGTAGTTGAAAAAATATTATTCCAGCTTTTGGTGTAAAAAAATTATACCAGGATTCTGTAAAAATCTTGACTGGATCTAAACACATTCCCATTCTCAGGGGAGAACAGGCCAACACAGTCATCTGTGGGCTGATAAAACTCTCTTAACAAGATGTGATATGGTCAGTCATGACCATGTAAAAGTTAAGGAGACTTTTGCTGTAAGTTTAGGTGGGGCCAGAATTTTATGTCATTTTGGAAACAATATCCAAAAATCATTCCATTTTTGGAAAAAAAAAATAAATCAAAATTTCTCCAAACTTCAAAGATATTCCATATCTAATTATGCATTTTCAGCCTGGTTTTGACTTTATCCTATGCAAATTATTTCCACGATTTTACAGATCCACATAATCTAAAAGACTGCTTCCCACACTTTAATTTGAAAAATTAAAGTGTGTGAAGATAAGCATTGACATTCATCAGCACAGAGCTTTGGAGCTAAGTTAGGGGGTTTTTTATGGAAGAGAAAGCAAGAAATACAGAACGTTTATCCTGTTCTTGTGAGATACAATAAAATTGGGCTTGACCCAAGACTGTTGAAATTAATCTCATTTTGTCATAAATTGTAGTGTTATATATTTTCTGCTGAGGAGTTGTGCTGTGCTGAGTATCTAGATAAACAAGTAATTGGCAGGGTTTATCTATAATTATACCAGCTGCTGTGGGAACTGAGATTAGTTCAGCTCCAGTGACTTTAATTTGTAAGGTATGAAACATTGTCCATCTGACTGTTTTTTAAATGTAGAAAAACGCCTGTGACAAGCTGTGGGTAGCCAAGAAACATCTGAGCACAAGCTGGCATGATGGTTCGATGAATATGCACTGTGTATACAGAAGCAGGTAGATTTACAATAGAGTGTAATCCCACTAATTGTTCCAGCTGTTGACCCACAGTTACCCTCTACCAAGCCTCATGACTGGAAATGTCCGTGTGTCTGTGTAGGCAGCTCCAGCTAGTGCTTCAGTGGTACCTACAGCCCCAGTCGTCGTGTCCCTGAGGACATCATGCAGACACGGGGGCCCTGCGATAGACCTGCCATGAGGTGAGGAGGCCCAAGAGTTTCTCATGACTACAGGCCACCTCCACGGCACAGAGCAGCGACCCCAGCACCTCACAGCCCCATGGAAACACCAACCATCCACTTGTGTCTCTATACATACCAGTAGTTTAACCACAAAGAATATATAAAACGCAGAATTAGCTTTTCAGCCACAAAGTTTTGCCTTCTCCTGGCCTCACAAATTTCCTTCCTTCTCTGCAGCTCTGAGAAAATACATGGTTTCTAGCATGATCTCATCACTAACATCCTTCTTTTGTTCCCAACAGAACTTTATCAACATCTCTTTTACCAGCAATTCACCAAAACCACAGCATTTTTTAAGATTGTGACAAAAAAAATAGAAAAATTTTATTTCATTTGATCATTTAAGAGTGCTTTTTTAATCAAAATGAAACACCTCCTACAAATTTTTAAGAAAAATATCACAATGTTTCAGTGGAAATTTATTAGCCCATTTTTAACTACCCATGGCTGTTATTCCTAAAAACTTGTAAGGTGTAACGATTTTCCTAGCATTGTGGTAAGTGATGTACTTTAAAAACTTCTTTTTGCCTAAAATGTGTGTGAAATTCACTTCCACTTCAAAACAGCAGGAAACTGTTATTCCTACAACTGCTCCTGCACTTGTAAAAAGGTTTTAAAAATGACTGTGTGCAAAATTAAGATTCAGAAACTGGAAAAAATGCCTACAAATTACTCTTTTGCAAAAACTCATTATCTTAAAGAAATGTTGTAACTTGAGAGGTGGGCCAGCTGCTGATCTGGTTTTTAATATATGTTTTTAACAATCCTGCTCTGAGACAAAAATGGACCTCACACCTCTTTCTTCAAAAATTCACCATGTTAAATATCTTTCAGTAGGTTGCTGGATTAAGTGGTATGTTCGTTCTGTGCAACTTGTGATGGTTCAATCATTGCTTTAATTTTTGTTGTATTGGAAAACTTGAATTTGGGGTAGTTTTTTGAGAAAGAGCACCATCGTACCATAAAAGCCAGGCAAATCCAACCCCCTGTTCAACTCCTTGCTTGCCCTGCTGTAGAATAAATATTCACTCTCTTACTGGAGCTACTCCAGCATCCAAACAGCCTGTGTTTGTATTACACTGTAATGCTACATCTGCTGCATTTATGTAGTGTATACAGAAATGTCTCATTTAGGGTTTGTGTGTGCATATGCACAAACAACACACAAGACATATAATAACTGATAACTTTATTCAGAGACCAGAATTTGACCTTCTCACAGCCCAGATAAGTGGCCCAGTGATGAGGCCAGGAATCCATTTCTTCTTCAGTGAATGTTTCACCAGCTATGTAAGGTGGAGCAGCTAAGGCTCTCTGCATTTGAGTTTCTATGTAAATAAAACTTATTTGATTGTATAAACATGACAGAATCAGTGCAACAGGAAAGTCACAGAAAGGTCTCGTGGTTTATGTTTGCGGCTCTGCATTTATGCCCTCCTGTCAAGTCATCTAACCTCCACACCTCTCCATACCATGTCCAGGACTTCCATTACACTCTCAACTGAAATATTTCCTTCAGAATATTTGATCAAAACTGATGGATTCATTCCTTCAGGAAAAATAAGTTTCTCCTCATTTGGAAAACAAAAGTTGAAACAGCTCCCAGTTTTTCAACAGCTGGAATTTTTAGCACATAAGCCACCTAAGTGACTTTTTGGTGAGAAGCCTAAGAGAAAGAGGAAACTGCATGGGAATGGAGCCCAGACACAGAGTTTAAATCTAAATCCCATTTTACATTAATTTGATTCTAGATCAAGTATTGCTGTACACTGTAATTATTGTAATATGTGAAAAAGGAAAAGAAGGCTAGAAGGCAAGTAGGAGCCAGGTCTGCTCTGATACACAGAAAAAAATTAACATTTTAAAATGAATAGGGAGAATACTCTAAAACACAAATGAGAGTAACAAGCTGTTCCCCTGGAGCAGAGTAAAAGGTAGTGCTACACCTGTGAAGTGCTATTGGAGCTGGTATTTACTAAAAGAAGTCTGAAAATTGCTTTGTACCAACTGGCGAAGGAAGAGTTATTCCTACCACTGACATACCATTTTAGGTGTTTTCCCTCCTTTTAATTACTTATGTCAAAATTGATAGCTATTTTAGCTTACATATGTACGCATTCTAGTTCAGATCTCAAATCTGATTCTTATTACTGAGAAAGTAAACACTTCATGTCTGTTTTCTGTTTTTTACTTTTAGGTGAAACAGTCTACATTATTGCCTACTCCTCCTGCATAGCTCTCATATTAGGAATAGTCCTGTTGACTCTCCTCAACATCAGGTAATTTGATAGGGATATTAATCACGGGTTCTAGGAAATTGGAAAAGCAGAAAATAAAATGTTTTGACTTGGTTAAGAGGTAGACACTGCGTTTGTCTTTAAAAACAGTCCCAGTGATGGAAAGAACTGACATTGTGGGTGTCAGCAGGGAAGAGTGAAATACGATGCGTATCTACAATGCCCTCCATTCATGCAGAGATCCCAGGCTTTAGGAGGTTTCATTTCCTGTCCCATGGTAGGGGAAGGTGAAATCTGAATTCAGAAATTCTGTGAGGCTACCTTCCTAGCCCCATAGCAGGCAGCAGTAATGCAAAAAGGAAATGAGAATATTCAAGATTATAACGTCTTTAGAAACCAAACCATGAATGCTGCTATTGTAGTTAATATTCTTGCCAAATGCCATTTTTGCTGATAGGATTCTGTGAACAACACCCATCATCCCCACCATCCTCCCCTCCCACCCCCTGCCCCATATGAGAAACTGCCCACACACCAATGCTTGGTAAGAAAACAGAAATGTGCATTCACTTAGTTAAATGAATATGGCCTTTTCTTAAATGATACATTTTCTTGGACCAAATTAAATGGCCGGATTTCAAGAATTACACTGTCAGATGATAGGTAACAGAACATGATGTAGCAGGAGCTATATATAGTGGAAGGGATATTGAGTCAAATTTCATTATTAAATTCAGAGGCAGATCAAAGAGGAATCATGTAGAAAAATGCAGAAGGCAAATCAAGAATATATGGGAACAGAGACTTCCTCTTTAGGTTTGCAGTTACAGGAATATCAGCATATAAATAAAACTCAGATTTAAAGAATACAGAGGATGGAAGAAAGAACAGTGCATTAATAACAATGAAGCAAATTATTTTTTTACCACAGTGTTCATCGTAAAAAGAGGGGAATTTTGCCACTGATTTCAATTAAGCCAAAGTTCAAAACAAAAACTGTACAGTTTATTGTTGAATACATGCACATTCTTTGTTTTCAGAGCCTGCAGAACAAAATATGAGTCAAGAAGTCTCTTGCCAGACCATTCTTCTGAAACATTTATGGCCCATTATAAAAGTCACAGATGAACTACTCTGTTGCTTATGCTTTTTAAGGCTATTCTTGAAAGCCAGCCTGTACAGATGTGATAATAAAATATATATTAGAAAAACTACTATAAATTACGGAATTTTGTAGTTAGGAATACAAAATATTTTTATATTTATTAGCTCATATAAAACCTTTCACAAGCCAAAAGAAAAAAAAAGGTAGAAGTGTACTCTCTCTTATTTGCATAGATTCACAGATCTGTCCTGAGCTGCACATTTCCTGTATTTTTAGATGCACATGGCAGTGGTATAAATACTGCATCAGCAGTGGCAGTCTTTGAAGCCTACCCTTCTGATCTCAACTCATCTGGAAGAAAGAAAAAAAATCAAGTCAAAAACATTTTAGAGAGCTGATAAAGAGCACATATGTGATAGGTTTGTACACTAGGCTCCCAGATACCAAGTACCTGATGTATTTGTAAGGCAGCAGTCACAGGTAGGCTGCCTGTAATTCAATGGTGGAGCACTTGGGGGCTTGGAGAAGATCAGGATTACAACCCCTTTCAGATCTAAAATGACTATCTGGACTACTGCTTTGACCCCAGAATGTTGTTGCTGGAACTGGTTTTAATTTCTCCTCCAATATGCTTCTAAAAGAAATGAGTGAGGTTTGCCACGTTTAATACAGTAAGTTTAGAAAGCATTTTGTGGTCTGAATGCCCAGTGGAGAGAGCCACTTGCTTGGGGCTGAAGTGCCTGCTTCTCAAGAGAGAAGCTATGACCCATCTCATTATCTGTGTTTCCTATTTGTTGCCTCTAGGAAAGACCCGAAGTGCCTTATTCTCCCCTTGCACTGTACTGGGAGTCATGGTCCCTAACACACCATTCTGGATCCCACTTCCTGGCTATGGGCTCTGGACTTCTCTCTGTAGCTGAGTTGTTTGGCTAGATTTAAGCTTCTATTTGTTACCAGTGAGCGGTCTTTGTCAAATCTTGGTAACAATCTGGTTCTGGTGAGCACAGGATAATGCACTGGCATTTCTTATTCCACTGTTATCAATGAGTAGCACATGTATTGTCTTGTTATAATAGCATCTGATTAATTAATTTTATTTTGAATGTGATTAATTTTAATTTTGTTTGAATTATCACTAAATGTAATTCAGCTCCAGTTTTGACTATGACAGATGACTGATCTAGGGCTAGAAATTTATGTGATCAGAAAAGCAGGGATCTCTACTCTTCAATGCGACTTTTGGTTCTTACTTTGGTAGCTTGTGAAATGATTAGTGTGAGAGCAAAATCTTAAGTGTGCAGTTCTGCTGGGGAGAGGTTTAGAAATTTTTGACAATTATTAAAATATGCATTTTCCCTGTCTTTATCATCTGCATAAACCAAAAAAACTTGTTCTTGTTTTGCAGTCAAATGTTTTGTCATTACTAAATCAGCATTTGGACAAAAATACAGAAACAGAAAAATGCAGTTATTTTGTTAATTAAAAAGATCTCCTTTGGCAGTCCAGCAATTTGCAGCACTTAGCTTACCTCCCACCATATAGGTATTTTAAAGTGGTATATTCATATTCTTCATCTTAAAACTGTGAAGTAGAAATCTGAAAATACTGTTGAGAATATGTTCTCATCAGTGTTGGGTAAAAACATTTCTTTATGTAGGAAATGTACTTATGACATGAACCTTGTGCTGGTTTTCAGTCTGACTTCAAAAAACAGTGATGCAATGCTGAAGCCTCCATGTCACAAAATTTGAAGAGAGCCATTTAAATACAGATTTAACTAAACTTTAGTCAACCACAAAAAAATCTCGTTCTTAGAAGCTTTTTGTTTTCTAATTATCTTATATTTAGACACTAGAATTCCAACTCATATATATGCTTAGACACACTGACACTCACAAACAAATATGTAGAACATATTTCAAACAGAGGGTAAGTATGTGAGTTACTCTGAAAGACAGCAAAATATTTAGTGGCTATTGTGTTGCTTCTGTGATTTTACAGGCTCTCTTCATTAGAGATGAATTACATGCTTAATGGAAAAAGTACATTTCCTCCATTATGCATGCAAAAAGTATTATTGTGATTCATATTTCGTAGTGATACTGCATTCTGTGAATTGTATCTAGGTGTTAGTTATTAAATAAAGGAATTTCTGCTGGGATGATATGTATTCAGGTGATCATGATTAAACTCTGCTTCATGAACAGTTTTGTGATCATAGAATCATAGAATTGTTTAGTTTGGAAAAGACCTTTAAGATCTTTGAATCCAATCATGATGGAAGAAAAAGAAGTATTTTTGTAAGAGCTTCATCATTTAAAATGTTTCCCCTGAAATATAACATCTTCCCAAATGAGGAAAATTAAGTCTCATTGATGACTTGGAATTCCCAGGACACAGGGTCATTTTGGGTAAGGATGTGGCATTTATCCCCTTTCCGTTGGAGCTAGGACTTTGCAAAGTGAAGACATGAAGATTGATAGGGCTAGAGGAAGAGAGCATAAATTTTTGCCTTACAGCACTGTCATTTGAAAGAGGGAATACTGGGTTTGTATTTTCTTTGAGATTGTTTATGCATTTTATCTAAAGATTGTTCCGAATCAATTGTGTAGAGTTTTTGAGACAAGTACACAGGAATAGCTCTCTTTTATGCAGTATTAAAGCTACAAGGCTGTAAAGTCCAGGTCTCCACTTTTCCTGTCTTGCCACAGTGAGTCTTGAATTCTTCAAAATGAAGATTTTTCCTTGGCCATTCTCACCTGTTTGTGTGGTGAGAGAATGAGCTGCTTGGACAGACAGACGTGAGCTTGACCTTTTCAGGCTGTTGTGGCAATCGCATCCAGGTACTCTGAGTTAGATGTCAGATCAAGCTAGTAACAGAAGATAGATGGAAGCAGCATCAACATGGTCCCCAAAATGGTGCCATAAAACATAGAACACCATTCAGTTCTCTTAAAAATTACTGTGGGTGTCTTTCCACCAGGGAAAATACAAACCATTGCATTCAAACTAGTGAAAATAATTAACTGCAGCTCATGCAGAGGCACTTCAATAGTAGCACGGGGTAGAGAATTTTGCTGTTGACTTTGCCAAGAAATCTCCCTGATCAACATGTTGATGTTTCAGACCACATGCTGAAGTCATTCAGTCTCCCATGAAGTATGCAGGGAGTCTTCATCAGACATCACTTAGAGGGCACAGATTTCTACTCTGCATTGGAATATGTGAAGTTAGATAATGCCTCATGGAATTTTTTTCAACTCCTACCTCTACTCCTGGCTGTAGCTTTTACTGTTTAGTTAATGCAGGAAAGAAATGTTTCCCTAGTAACTTAAAAGAGATTTTTCTGCTATAAAAGCCCGCAGGAATGCCAGATGAAAAGGTAATCCTAAGAAAAAGCACTCAAAATTGATTACTAGGTAACAAAGTCAACACAGGCATACATGTCAGTGACAGCTTATATTTGCTAATGCTCTATATATGAGCTGGTTAGTCAGAGCTGCTGAATCTGGCGTAATACATGAGTATATCAGTTTCAATAAACACTGAGACAGATTTTATCTCAGCTAACACCACATATTGCAAAATCACAAATCCATTTAACCAAGAGGATACATGACAATTCCTTAACAAAATAGCATCTCTTTGACATCAGTTTCAAAGGACTAAGTTGACTTTGGCTGCATTCCTTCTGCCTGCTGTGTTATTGCAGCAATGAATATCACTGCATTACAGCAGGACTGTAGAGAAAAATAATCTTCAAAAATATAACAAAAGAAAAGCATTGATCAGCAAGTCAAGACTGAAAATAAGTATCTTTCATTTACTTCTCCAGACTGATATATCTGTTTAGTCACTTTTCTAGATACTTCACAGTCAACAGAGAACTTAAGGCAGTGTCAGAAATCATAGAAGAATTCAGTGGCAGAGAATACTGATTTTCAGGTATCGCAGTAACTAAACAATATTTCTACCCCTTAAAATAACTCAGTGAAAAAATAGGCAGGTCTCATACATTCACCCTAACTTTTTGGACACGTATTATTTCATTTCAACAGCACTGATACCAAACATAAGAATTTTACCTCACAGACTTGCAGTCTTAATTTTGTGACTCCTTAATACAATAATAAAAGTTTTATGAACTCAAATGACGCTATTAAGAGAGGAAAATTAGCCAAAGCCTCTCTGGACTTATTCTCAAGACCAGAATATTTAGTTCTTCTTTCCATAAACTCTGGTTATACATGAAAATGAAACATTAAAGTGCTGGTGCAGAGCCAAATTGCCCTAATACATAAAAGTTTAAACTACAAACCAAGTGCTGCTGGAAGACAAGAGCACTATCCATGTATGGGATCCATGTCATTGCTGTCTTCTGAAAGGCACTGAAGAATGATTATGCCCATAGTAATGGAACTGATCAACTTGTCCTCCAGAAAAGCACACCAGCCATGCCTTTAGAACAATGTAATATCTTGACTAGCCAAAGAAGACTATTTGCTTTTCTAGCTATTGCCAACAACATGGGATAAAGAAAAACTACTGTGAAAGTATTAAAGAAAATTCCAGCAATATGACACCAGTTAGCTGTTGAACCTCCAGAGGTTCAGACCAGAGCACAGACCAGAGACTGCCCTGGGAACTCCAGTTTACATACTCCATGGCCTTGGCACATGAAGATGATCTCCATGTTGTTCTGTGAGATCTCTCCAGTGACTTTGATACAGTGTGCTACAGAAGAAAGTCTCCAAAGCATAGAAACTTTGGTACATCTCATTTGTCTCCAATAAGACTTGGTGAGGGCAGTCATTAACTAGTTCTTCCCTCCCACATGTTCTCAGAGCCTTTTCACCATTAACAGCAAAACAGAGAAACAGCATGTCCCCACATTCCAACAGTGTGATCATGATATTCAGAACTCTGTTGATTTTTCTTGATACCTTTCCACAAATAAAAACATATATATAATTTTTATAATGACACAGTGATAAGAACACCTGCTCATGGAAGCCATGATGCGAACCTTCCACAGCCAGAGGGTTACTTCAGGGTGAAGTGACAACAGTGTACTCAGTGGAGGACACTGGTAGGGACTAAAAGAACAGACACAACTACTGATGGGTCACTCTGAATATAAGCATAAAGATTAGGAAGTCAGAAGCACTGGAGAACATCATCCCATGGATTGACATGTTTTTGAAGGAGTGTAGCATAGCTATTGATCTTAAGAGAAACATATGCCTATTCTGTGAAGCTAAAGATTAGGTGTCAAAATGTTCTGCACAGTAAAAATGATGCCAACCCAGGAAAGCAGAGCAGAAGCACTTCACATGCCTAAAAAATTTCAGTAGGGAGAACATGAGATGTTTCAGGACTCTCAGTCATACTACAAGTAAACAAGGATTTTACAGGGATTGCTCACCTGGACCCACAGACCTAAATTCATCCCATGTGGCGTTTTTGGCACATAAACACTAGGTTGGTTTTTGGTTGGTTGTTTTATTGTGGTTCTTTTTATTCTGTGTGTTTCTTTCTGTCTTGTAACAATCCTGACAAACAATCTATTTGTCTGTGACCTCCACCCCAGATTACTATAACTCACTGTGTGGTTGAAGCTATACGTGTGGGTAAAAAACAGGCTCCAGATATGACTGCTCATCTTTTCCAGTGCTCACATCATTACAGAATAACAGACCAGCTTCCAAGTAGTTTGTAAAACAGATCCAATAACGAACTGAGACATTTTAGCTTGTTCATCCCCATGATTTAATAGGTACCCTGTTTCACTGCATAGGGAGAGTTAAGAGCCTTAGAATTGCAAACTGGACAGCCCAAAAGGCTATGATATGATGTGCTGTGCACAGAGACATATTGGAAAACTCCTCCACAGTGTAAGGATCTCCTACAGCTAAAGCTAGCAAGGCTTCATGGTAGTTAGGAACACAGACTTCTAGAATTCCCACAGAACTGAGCAGAGCTAGTCCTTTTATTCTATAGTCTATGTTCTACATATGTATTTTATTGAACACAAAAATTGTGTTAGTAGTAAACCCACTTATTTTTATCTAATATGCTGTAGTTAGTATATTTAACAAAAAAAAAAAAAAGGACAGTATGTGTTCAGTTCCTAACTTGGCTGACAACTGAAGCCCTCACCACCCACCTTAAAGGAAAAAAACTCTGCAATCTGTTGCAGAGATGTTTTTCCTTGTGATCTTTCTGGTCTTAGGAATTTTTAATTCCATCCTACTCAATGGCACAACTTCATGCAGATCTACTTGAAAGTGTGTTCTTTTTCAGTTATGTATATAGAGGGGTGGTTAGATCCACTGATTAAGATGCCCCAAAAATGTGTATTTGAATCTCCCCAGGCTGAGCTCAGTCTCACGTCATTTGCCTACTCTGACATTCAGGCTAATATTTAAAAGGTGATTTGCATCACAGCTGCTTTTTATTTTTTTCCAAGGGCTGACTTCATTTGCATTCTTGGAGAAACTAAATCTTGTTTATGTGGATTAAACCTGCTCACAGGGTCTTGGGTGGAAGAAAATTCATCAGGCCCTACATGAGAACTACATACTTCAGCTCAAAATGAGCCAATTCCATGCCTCCACAGAGAAAACTAAGAGGAAAATTTATTGTTAAATGGGAAGATATTACAGTGTGGTTAGTCATCTTCAGGGGTAAATGGCACTTAAATTAGGGAGTATTTAGGATGTCAATTCTGGCACCAAGTTTAGGCTTAACTACTAATTATTAGTCTAAGTACAGCCTAAATACTGCTGCAGATTCCTCACTTCATTGGATTTAATCCATTACAGAATTTTAAAATCTGTGAATGGTTCAAAACCTGGTTTTATTTAAGTTCATGTTTTGATATATGAGCCATAGTGTCTGCTAAATAACAAAGCCCCAGCTGAAACATGGGAAAAAGAGGACAGAGCTTTTTTTGTGGTGATCCAAACATGCATCCAGGATAGGTCAAGCAAATCAAGATGCTCACAAAGTATCACTATCAGTAGAGCACAGAAAAAAATTATAAGTGGTTCCTTTTGTGTAAGCTAGTGCAGCAGAATTCTGTTATCCTAAAAGGCTCATGACTGATGAGGGAGAATATCAATTCATAGTCTATAGAATGAAAAATTGAATTGTTTGATGAGACCTTGCATGAAATTTCACCATTTCTACTACTATGAACCTGAATGATATTGAAGAGCTTGACAATTTTTGTTTGCTTCATATAATTAGGTTTTAATAATTTGACGAGAAAAGGCAACTACAACAAATTTAACATACATAACAAATAAGGAAATTTGCATTTATTTGAAGGATCTGGCAGACTGCCACTCACCACAATGTCTTGGAACAAACTAAAGTTATCTATAATTTCACAGATGTTAAACAAAACAAAATTAAAAAAAGTTCTATTGCTAAAAAATTCTTATGGTGAATTCAGATTTGTCTCCATGTTCATAACACAAGTAACTTGACAAATGAAAAGTAAAGATTCAGATAAATAAAACACAACAGAATGGCCACACACAGCGTGGGATCTCATAAACTACTGCAAATATTTGTACTGTTCTGAAAGTCATTTTGATTAAAAATTAACTATGTATTCCCTGTTTCTATCCAGTTTTCCTGAAAAGAACTAAAAATTCATTTTTTTTTCTTCTGTAGAAGAACCAAGCATGTGGTTCTCTACTAAAGTCATTTATTTCTTACTTACAAATCAGACAATTCTTTACAAGACAGTACAGTACAATAATTCTTCCCATAATAAAAAATTATATATTCTATTTTGCTTCTTTGCTGAAGTGGTTTTCTTATGTTTGCTTTCCTGATACAAATGTCCTTGGTCAAAGTAGATGAAAAATGTGATCAAGCTGCAAAAAATCCATTTAATTGACAGTCCCAGTATTGAAGGAAGCTTGTGCAACCTTTGAGTTTGTTTTCTTGTTCAAAGCTGTGCAGATGAAATTTCCAGCTTCCATCACTGCATAAAGATTTACTCCCTAAAAAAGAGGTGAAAAATGTTAAGAATAATAAATGTACATGATGAAAATGCTTAGACTCTGAGTTTTTTTGCTCCAGGGTCTAATTTTTGCAAACAATGGGCCTGATTCATGTTGTAGGTCAGTAACACTGATCAGCAGAGTTAGAGTGATCTACAGAATAGTTACAGCAATTTACAGAATAGTTACAGCTTCCCGTTGTTTGGAAGGTTCTACCACTTTGAGAGTGATTTCTTCTCTTAACAGCAGTGGACCAAATGCTGGAGTAATATTTTTCAAACTCAAAAGAATCTGGAATAAAAAACTGGAATTACAGCTAGAAGAAGTTGGAAGAAAAAAGCAGTGTCTACATATGTGCTGTACTTCTTTATCACCCAGTGCTAAGGAACTTGATGTATTTAAGTATCCCATCTGCAGCTCAGGAAAATGGAGGAAACACACTTGTATTGGCAACTGTGTTCGGGGAGAAACAGGCTCCTGTATTCTCTTGAGTAAACATAATCTCCTTCTTGAAGGAGAATTAATCCAAAATTACAGTTTACATTGCTATCACACCTGAGCAAAAATTTGCAGCTGCTTGATCTGCCCATGCTAAAAATCATGTCCCTTGAGCAACCGCTTTTTAACTAACATAAGGTACATATCAGTACTGCTTAACTGTGAAAATGAAATCAGATTACTGATTAAAGAGGCAAAAATACTTCATTATCAGTCTCCTGGATTACTTGGGTGTAGTAAAAGTTTTAGAGTTAGATCATATAAATGGTAAAAAGACTTGCTCCAAAGGTTGGAATTTAGGAGCCAGTAAAGTTCCTGTAGAAGGGTTGCAAAAGGGGACTTTGAACTACCAATACACTGAGCAGTCACACAAAACTGGGAGAAGGGTGTCACTCAACATTAAAGAGTACAAGGTGTATTGGAGCAGAAATACACTTTCACTTTCAGATTAATATACTAAAGTTCAGACCAAGACCTGATTTAAATACTTAATCCTGTAATTGGTTCTAGCACTTATTTCCATGTTCTTCAGTAAACTTGGCCTTTTTCATTCTTGGAATTCACTAAAAATGTTAATGAGAATAGAAATTACTTAACAGAAATGTAATCAAAAACATTTTTAATTTGAAAAAAATGCTTCAGAGTTTCCAATCAGCACCGTGTAAAACATTTGGCCCTTACTTAGGTTTAGTTTGTAAAGCCCTATTGCACATAACGTAATATAAAAAAATTTTAATGTATCTGTGCTTTTTAACAAGGCAGAAATGAGCAACATACCGCCATGGATATATTTGGTAGTTAGATTACAGCAGATGTCACAATAAACTCCCCAAACTATCCAATATTCATGTTTTCATCACTGTAACACTGCCTAATGTGCTATGTGTTGATAAGAAACATACGTTCACAGTTCACATTCATTAAATGGAGTACATGCATCTCTTCTTTTTTTGCTTTCTTATGCAAGTGGTGTGAACCAAAGAGGATTACCACGAGGGCACAATACTTGGCATTGATGAGCATGACTCACAGATGAGAATGGGACAAGAGTAGTGACAAGTGTTTGTAAGGGTGTTGAGCCAAAATAGCACGTCTTCAGATAGATACTCAGAATATACTATGTAGTAACCACTCCATATATCCACAATTACTCCTTGACACCAAGGCATGAAACCAAAAAACAGAAAGAAAAGTGCCTTCAATAGTATCTATGTACTTGGACAAGTGCCTTAAGTCAGACAGAAGGCAAAAATCCTTTAATTCCCATGAACTTCAAAACATTCAGCCTGCCAAAGATTAATTTCATGGGTCACTTCTTGATTACATGTTCTGAAGAACAGTATAGAAGAAGAATCAGTTATTATTTTGATGTATCTGGTCAATCTGAACTCAATAATGTATGGTTAAATACTATCCATCCTTTGCTTGACACTTCGAGTGACTTCAGTCAACAAACTGAAAGCTTTAGTGCATAGCTGAGATGAACATGAGAAAGTGCTCCTTGCAAATGGACAGCATTAGCAATTAAAATTTCATTTTGTGCCATTACACAAAAAGGAACGTATTAATAGATTTGTGCAATAATGATTTTACAGAACTGGCAACGGTACCAAAACCAACCAACACTACAAAGACCAAAGCTCATATATTAAAGTAATAACTTTGAGGCTCCAAATCTCTCATCCGGTAAAACACACTTTATTTAATGGACCAGAAAGGATTCAAGAAGAAAAGCTTTGTGTTTTTCTTTTGCATAATCCAAAATTTAACAAAACCACCAACAAAGACAACAAAACAAAAGGGCAACTAAGTGTCTCATGATGAGATTCTCTCCATGGGATTTGGGTATCAACCTTTAGGACAAGCTAGATTCCTGCTTGGACACCAGACCTTTAACAGATTAATCAATCTTATCAAGAAGCCTGGAACAAGGTATATTTCATATAATCAAACTTTTTATTTAATTGCTTCATTCTGCTATGAGTCAGATGGAAAGGCCAATGGGTATTTAGCCCAAGGAAAGACTACTGAAAGCCTAAGTCTAAGATACACAGCAATGTAAAGTGAAATGCAAGATTTGTCCTACTTATTTCAAGGACCTGTGTTGTTTCAAAAGAATAAACATCATCTTCGTGAAGAAAAGCTATCCCAGTGTGTATACAAACAATTCAAAATAGAGTCCACTTGTAAAATGGACACTTGTGATTAAACCTTTTCTAAACAGGTGTCTGACATCTACTCAGAATTCCCTAAAAAGCAAATGAAAGCAGATAAACTCTTACAGTGAACTCTGTAAGGCATTGAATATGCTTTAACAGTGCTCAGGGAACAAGTTTTATAATCCTTTTATGTCAAGGAACTCTATCAGCATGTATACCACACTGAACTGCAGCCTACAAACAACTGGTAAGCTCCTCAGTAACTCAAATCTTCATATTTCAGACATCAGACATTTCAGTTTCTTTCTGCAGTAGTTTAAATGCAAACCACACACTTTGCAGTTTTGGCAGCTCTTTATGTGTTCTCCTTTGAACTTGACTCTCAGAGTCTGTGTATCAATTAAAGTCACTGTAATGCTTGAGTTAGCACAAACACATTGTGTCACATTTCCAGAACAACAGTGGCCAACAGGAAGAACAAAGAGCACACATTCATTGGAGAAGGTAGTATTAATTGGTTCCCACAAAAACAGAATAATTAACTTGCCAACCATGCTGGAGATACTAAAAGTGTGCTCTTGAGGTGTGGATGCTCACTGGTAAGGTTCATTAAAGTGCAGATCAGTGCAGATAAGCTGCTCTACCCTCTACTCCAAGAACAGAGCTGGAAATAAAAATTACTGTGAAGCCTGCTAAGCAGTAACAAGTTTTGTACAATTTTGAAATATATTAAGTGGATACCTGAGAAACAACAATGCCCTCTGCTTGGACTCCAAACACCACTTTTTTTTTTTCAACTTTGAAGCCAGAAAAATTTACAAAAAATTAATAAGCACTATGAACCAAAACTGTGACAAAAGCTGAGGTCCACTCAGTCTTTCCACTGTAGAGCTGATAAGCTTTCTGGAGCAATGTCTACAGTATGAATGTTTTGTGGCTACTGAGGCAGAGCCTGAGTAGCCTGAGGCTACTCAAAGCAGCTGCTACTAAGCTCTACTCTGCTACCATAGCTCCAGGTAGGGAGACGGAGATTATTCAGATTATGTTAAATACGCAAACCAATTCTACCCTAAATTGCTAATGAAGATAACATCATTCATGTTATGTGTCAAGCTATGTCAAAGCACTGAGTTTGCAAAATTTACAGTTGGCTCACAGTATTTTATTGTACAACACAAGTAATTGGCAGGTATGTATTGTATGTTTCCTAGAAAAGTATTTTTGTTTTCCTTAAAGTCTAAAGTAGAAAGTAAAAATATCTTACTGTATTGATTCCCAGACCATTAAGCATGTATATCACATCCTCTGTGGCTACATTTCCAGTAGCACCTTTTGCATAGGGACAACCACCAAGTCCTGAAACAGATGAATCCACTACAGAAACTCCCATCTGGAAAATAACAACACAAAACCAAAACATCAGCACAGAGTATTAATTACATTTATTGATAAATGGCAGGCTATATGGATTAGTTACATGCAAAGAATATGCACTTCTCCACAAATGGATGTGTTCCTTGGAGGAAGTTCCTTACAATGGAACAATTAGTCCTGACATCTTTATAAGGTAAGACTCTTCAAACACAGGATATGGAACAAAGAACTAACAGTCCATTACATATGATTTTGACAGGTAAGATAATTGCTGCTTTAGAGTCAAACAGAGGTTTATGCTTTTTCTCTCTTTATCTTTCAACATGTTTCTAAGTAGCCTGCATCTATTCTTGTAAATGCTTTCATTGAACCAAACACAATCAATGGAAGTTCTCCTTAGATATAGGTTCTGAGCTTTACTTTGAATATTTTTAAGGGAATACTTGGTGCATGGTGTTAACCTTTCTCATTTTAACTAGTCTTAAATTAAGACTTGAAAAAACACTCAGCTGTCATAAATTCATAATTCTCCGATTTTTATTTTCTTACTGCTGCACCCAAGTGCCTTCTCTCTTCTGATCCTCTCAGCATATTCATGATAAAAAATAGTAAACCAGTTACCAACTCTGCCTAGCAGATAATACTACATTTCCTATGGGATAAAGCCTTCCCTGGAAGACAGATATGGGAAGGAAAAAAACCTGAGCCTGTAATTTCCACTGATTTGAGTGAGCGCTTGCACCCTCTTCATTCTGTAATTAGATTTTAAAATAAAGCTGAAGTTGAGAAGAGATCTTTTTCTGTTACAACATGTTAGGTATGTGATCCAGGACACTGGGTCTCCCTTGTCAGACAAAGCTTTTCAGTCTTCCCCTTGAAGAAGATCAGATGCCTCTGGAGGCATTCAGGCTCTAGAGATAATCAGAAGCAGACAAGGGTATTAGGCAGAACAGTCATCAGCTCTTCAAAGACACCAGCTTCTTTCTATCTTAAGTACACTGAGGGTTCTCCCCATAGGGCTAATTTAGGCAGACATACACCAAAACTGTAGAAGGAGAAGTCAGGCAGACTGAATCGGAGTGCAGTAACAGCTCAAATTCAGGACAGGAGTTCCACTTTGACTTGGGTCCAGAGAAATTCATATGTTAAACCATGCCTGTTACTTGCATTTGCAAGTAAGATCTGCTTTGAGGCCTGGCTGAAGAGAGAGCTGATTTCCCTTCTGAGGGACCTACCTACCCCTGCAAGCTAGTCCAGAACCCTGAGCTTCTCCTTCACAGCCATGCACACAACTAGCTGGCAAGGTAGGCAAACAATATGTCCTGCATTTTGCAGTTGCTAAGACCCCTATACAAATATACCCATCAGTTGTTTGGGGTATTTTTTTAGTTCCAAAATAAACTTCCCTAATGTTTTGTTGTACTTGCTTCTACTTTTAACAATGCTTTCTGTAGTTTTATCATTGGCCTTACAGGCTCTTTGGAGTTCCAACGTTTCTGGAGGGCAATAATAAAAAGTAATCCAATGAAGTGCTGTTGCAGGTCCTTTTCTTGGACAGGGAATATTATCTTGAGCTAGGTAGCTGCTCAAAGCCTGTAATAAGGACCTCAAAGGAGTTGAGGTGTGTAACTGTGACAGGCAAGACGATATGTTTAATATTGATCACACAATGAGAGTCTCTAAGGAAGGATATTGTCCTTTAAAGTACACTAATCTGTGACTTATGGAGTGAATCACCAAAGTACATTTCACATTTCAGTCACTTGTTGTAACCTACCAGTCAGAAAATGTGTTATATGACACATCTGTGTCTAATACACAAAGGATAAGCATTTATGATAGCTTTCAATTGGAAATTCTCTCTCTTTTTGCATTAGCTGCTAAGATTCATGCATTTATGCTGGAAGTCATTGCTACAAGCTCCACAGTGGCAACTTTCAGGCTTGCAAGTGTCCCTGCAGACACATACATAAGGCCTCTTAGTGAAAAGATTTAGGGTATGGTGAGGTTCTGCGGAAAAGGGTGTCTGACATGGATGTACAGGTTGATACAAGTCCACTACCATGCCTGCTCTTTCAGTTTAATTTTAAGACTCCAATTGTCCCTTCCAACTCAGCATATTCTGTGATTCTGTGAAGGAAGTGTCTTTCATGGAGTTTTCCCCAAACTGTAAGGTTATGTTGTAACTTCTAGAGCATTCTTCTTGATGTACTTATTTTCAATAACTTTTACATGGTGATAAAAGCTATAGGCAAATAAATTTATAAGGTACATCACAGCTGTTAAACTCCCAAGGAAGATGAGCAGACTCAGAAACAGCTTCAGTAGCATATAAAGAGTCACGTTCTAGTCCCGTATAGAGTCACGTTCTAATCCCAGTGAATTATCTCATTGAATGCTTGTCCTTGTGCAAAAATCGGAAAAAATATCAAGTAAATTGTACTTGTTGAAAAACAGCCAAAAAAAGTTTGCCAGGTCAAAGCTGGGGAGAACCTCTCCCTCTGCAGTGTGTATTACTATCAGTAGCCTGCTCTTCTCAGTGACAGTAAGCAAAACCTAGAAACAATATCCTGCCAGCATTAGAGGAGCATGTTTTCTGAAAGCATTGAATAAATATATATAAAAATTTCTTGATATCCTTGTACAAACACTTGTGATGCCACTGTAATTCTGCATTTGCAGTGCAAGTCTTGTAACACTGGGGAACAGGTTGCTTACAATCATTTGTTTAAAGTGATTGTAAATACATGGAGGAGTACAGGATAATACAGCAACTTGATGGTAACATGGAACACATATCTTTGTCTAACCACATCTTTGTATTCTCAGGCAGCCTTGTCTGCGTTTGATTCAAACTACCTTCCCTGGAAGCTAGAGTAAGCTCAGTCAATTTAGCCTAATGTAGATGCAAGAGCATAAAAATCCTAATGCCTTCTGGTGGCTAAGTAGTGGGAATGGTAACTTCCACATGACTGGCAGTGATAATTGGTCTGTCTTTTAAACATTGACTATTATGGCTAAGCAGAAAAAGGAGAAAATCTTAATTACAGCTTTACACTGGTAATGTCCTTGGTGTGGTGGCTTTCATCCCAGTACAGGACTCTTAAACCATTACTTCCCAGAAGCAGTGTATAAACATGAAGTCACTAAAATTGCATCTCCATCAGGATGGATTTGCTATTTGAACATTAGGCCAGTTGTAGACAAGCTCTTGACATGGTGTATATAATACAGCAGCTCTGACTGACCTCCAGATCTGGCAGTTCTTCAAATCAGTGCTCTTAATATGCAATGAACAGGTGTCTCTGCCTTTAGGATAATGTCTTTTAAAGTTCTCTTCACAATGCTTCTGATAAGATGTCCACTGCAACGTACAACTATTTCAGCAGCAGGGTCAGCTGCATCTGTCTGCTCTTGCGTGTTGTACAAATGTAATGTGTTTGCTGATTCATGTGCAGAATCACTGCAGTTCATCTTCAGTGTGGCCCCATTCAAAAAAGACCTTAAATAATCCATAGTCCAAGCTCCATTCTAACAGTGCTAAAAACAGATGTTGGAAAACATCCTTCAGCAGTGCTACTAACTAATTCGGAGGTTGATATTACAGCTGAGCCTGTCCAAGCACAGTCTGAAATAGCACCTAATAAATAAATTCTCTGCAAGTCTGAGCAGCTATGAAGCTTCTTTGCTTCTGCAGCCATTAAAAGCATAAGGGACTCTAAAAAAAAAAATCTAAAAATTGACTAAATATGTAAAACAAGGTCTTTTCCTTCATTACATCTCCAGTATTTGTCAGGCTTTTACAGGAGATAACAAGTTTCAAGCTGTTTAGCAATCTGAGCTTGCAAAGTATTCACTGTCAATAGGAGATCTTTAAAAAGCTTACAGTCTCATTGTCACTTCCTGACAGGCACTAAATTGTGCTGACATTCATGAGAAGTTGCACTGCAGCTATTCCATAGGATATGTCCTAGATGAGCACTCACCCAGCTACTTATGTATGGACATGTGTGAGGGTGAACAACAGCTTGGCTTCCAGGACAACTATAGTGCTCCAATCTTTTTTGACACTTTGCAGCCTTTCGATAATCACTAAATTCCTGACATGGTTCCTGAACACCTTCCAAACTTTAGCTTTGGCTAGCTTTAGCTTACTCTCTAGAGAAGGTAGAAGACTTCTTGCTCCTGTCCCATTCTAACTTCCCAATTCCCCGATGAGACAGCAGGGAATTAAATTTATCACCTCTGTCAAACAGCCAATTTTAACAGGAAACCATTATTGCCAGTGAATAATAAATGCTTTATGTTTCTCAGTTTGCTTTACTGCCTCCCCATAACTTCTTGTTGGGACAGTCAGTCTCCTTCCTTACTGATCTTTAAACCTGGCTTTGTCTGGCAGTTTAACTTTGTCCCTCTCTTAAAAATGGCAAAGTCAGCATCAGTAACCCCAGGAATGTATGAGGTATAAATCAGAAGCTATAAACCGGGTCTCTCATAAATTAGGCTTCTTCTAAACTATGAGATTTTGAAATCATAATATCAAGGATCCTAGGTATGCATTAAACAGGCAAAGATTTGTTGTGTGAAAAAGTCTAGGGGCTTGTGTACCAATGCCTTAAAGATAGGTGCATGTAGGTTCAGCATTTGTTCAAGGAAGGGAGAAGGGAGGGAGGAAGAAGTAAAAGGAGGACCCACACACATCAGGTCAAAGGTTGTCCACACAAAAGGCAGCACAAGACTAATGCTATTTAATCCTGAAGCCCGGTCAGTGCCTAACTGACACTCTTGGCATGGTATGGTTCTGTCCTATCACTGTGTCTCTCTGGCATCAGTCTGCTACCCATCACCACTTGGCATGCCATCAGGGAAAACACTTTATTCTGTAGAGATAGAGGTAACCATAGAAATATAACTAACTATGCCAGCAATGCTTCATAAGGTTCAGTGATCACAAAGGCCCTTTCTTGATTTACATTATCAAGTTGTCTAAAAATCAAAGCTTGCCATTCCTCTGTTTTTCAATAAAACAAATGTATGTAAATAAATATTATTTTGGTATTTGAGCAAGTAGAAGCATAAATTTCTGCATATAAGGCAATAAAATGGGGTAACATCTCTCTGTGGAAAGCCCTGAAAGCTATTTGGATTTCCTTCCTACTTCTTTTTCTCTCCACTTTTGCTAAATTAACGCATCACAAAACATGCTTTTCAGAGTTAACACTATTACTACTGACCACAGGGTGTCACTGTTACATTAAAATATCTAATTTGCCAGTTAATTTCGTTTGAAAATTAATACACTCAGCGTGAAGAAAAGAAAAAATTCTTTTCTTCCAAAATATATTGAGATGCAAGCAATTTGTGGGCAGACGTGAATAAATAGGTCAATACAGCATTCCTTTAACTTATTGCACACATCTTTTCATATTGCTACTGACACATTTATTATAAGCAAAGGTACCAATGACATCTAGAGTTAAAGTTCCCTAACACTTTCCATCATAAGGCCCTACTTTCAGTTGTTTATTACTTTGTCAGCCTTTAACTGCTGGAACTTATGTTTTCTAAACCTTGTCTCTGCCTCGGGCTGGATTGTTTTGAAAGTTTTAGTGAAAAATGGGCTTGGCCACTTCCAAGAACAAGTTCTGGGGAAGAAAAAATACTTTGTTATGCTAATATTCAACTTGAATTTCTTGGAGATGCTCTTGTAGTTTTGCACTCTCAGATTTGGCACAAGAGGGATACTGATCTTAAGAGAACACACAGTCTGGACTAAGTCTGGACTTACTTACAAGCTTAGGGAAGTTCCACCTCACTGTCAGGACCTAGTCAGTCTGGGGGTTAAAATGCCCAAGGGTCAAGAGACCAGCAGCTGACCATGCTCTTTCCTTCAACCTCAATAAAAAACTGCGAAGCAGTTTCTTTGAAACTGAGTTTGAAAATCTGTGGTTTTGACTGACAGTGAGTCACCTGCACAAAAATCCTCTCACTGGTGGGCTAAAGCGGTGACATTTGTGTTGAGGACCCACTTCTTCAGAGAACATTCATGGATGTTTAGGGGGAATCAATCCAATTCAACACGAGACTGGTTTTGAGATTTTGGGAAGCTAATAAAAATCCTGTGCCATAACACGATGAATATTGTGAGGCGGATGTTCACAAACCGCTATTTGTATTGCCTACGGAGGCTTATTCTGCTCCTTTTAGGAATAAGTACAATCTTTTATTTACAAAACACCGGGTTTGGTGATGCAGGGCTGCGCACAGCTCGAACCCTGCTTTGCTAAGGATCACAAAGCTGCAGGGGGAGCAGGAGGCACACGCCAAGGTCTTATTGAAACCCATGAAGATGCAATGATCATCAGAACACTGAGCAACTTTCCAGTCTCCCTTCCTTCCCTCCCCAGGCAACCCAGGGCATTGCCAGATGCTGATGATGATTTGAAGTAAGTAGTTACTGCCCCGGATGCTCTTCAGCAGAAATTGCTGCTCTCAAGCAAACCTCTGAGGATTTAACAGTTTGCCTACTTTCTATGTTGTGAAATAACCCACTCTATAAACGCGAAATATTTGTTCTATAGATATAAGTTTGGACACAGTCAGAAGACCAATTAAATATACAGAGCAGAGAAGATAATAATCTTGGGATCTGGAGGGAAAGGGAGAACTAGAGAGAAAAGGCAAAGGGCAGTTTTGGGGTAGGCTGGGAGAGAACCGTCTAGTCCAGAGGAGCAAAAACTGTGCCAGGTTGCCTGTGCCCTACATGTAGCCAGTTGACAATCAGGTTTTTATTACATGCTACATACCAGTGTAAATGAATAAAAATAAATCGAAAAATAAACAAAGGGCTTTGAATGCAAAGAGAAGACAAAATGATTACTTAACTTGATGGTAAAGTTACTGAGGGTAGCTTTGGGCAGGGAAAATTTTGCTGGGACTGGAGAAAGCATGTTTGGAACTGCTGACAATGAAGGTCCAGTGAAGAAAGAAAAGAAAAAAAATCCACTCACTACCATTGAAGGCTCACAGAAGATAAGCTAAGTAGACACATACCCACGAAAATAAATGGCTGAATTATCTTATTGGCTGAATTATGGGACATCAGCTGAGAATGGGTTGAATGAAGTATGGACCAGGTAAAAATAATTTTTAGGGGTTTAGGCTGCAGAGAGAGCACTTCACTGTGAGCTACAACACTGAAAAGTGCTACTAAGGAGAAGCAGGGAAGGACACTGGTCTAGTATTTGAAGTGCACGTGACAAATGTGGAACATGTGAATCTATCAATGAAAATGGCAGATCTGACCCAACCATCACAGTATTTGAAAAGGCTCTTTTTTCCTCCATCCAGGGAACACATAACCTAGTTGATATATTTTTATGTACTGCTTTTATTGGTATATATACCTTAGGAAGAAACTACAAATTCTTTCAGTCTTGTTTTTTTGTCCTGGTTAGCTTTTACATTCATCATTATCACTCCATATTAGGTTTAAGGTTGACCAAAAATAATTTGTACAGTTAATTTTGTTAAATAAAGCCTGCACTTTTTATTCAGACATAACTACTATTTCAAATCTCTCTTAGTTCTATTTGCAGAATCCCCTGAGTGAAACAACACTTTATTCTACTTTAGTATGTAGGATATAAGGAGGTTCAGAGATTCTGTTACCCAACATTCATTGACAAAACATACTCAGCATAAAGAAAAGTGGAATTCCAGGACATATGGTAAACTACCCTTAGAAAACACCTCCTGGCATTGATTACATCATCTGGATTACACAGGTGCACATCCATCTTCTCCCATATATGGAAAATAAGAACTGCATCCTCCATTCAAATGCTTTTAACTTATTTACAGCTAGACCTGGAGACAATATTTATCATCACAAAGTATAAAGCCAAATGTCCTTTTTCTTCAGGAGCACCAAAGATTAACAGATTAGAATGTTTTCCACATGTCCACTTTACTGTCAAGAGAATATTAAAGAAGTTTTCCAGCTTCCGCAGCTCAGCCAGATGTCAATGGATCCCACAGTGAAGCAAAATTGGCAGAGTAGCCTTCTCATGACCCCGGCATTGTTTTATCAAGGATCAGTTTAAAAGTATAAAGGGCCATTTCTTGCTGAGATCTGTAATGTTTTTCAGCCCTTTTCCCCTGCAATTACACAAAAGTGCTGACTTTGTTGAACTACTGATATGCAGTAGTATTTCTTATGACTTCTCTCACACTGTGCTGTAATTGCTGTTTATGTTGGCACAAGAAAAGTACCACATTTTGTTTCCACTGTACATTTCCGGACTCTGGTTTCAGTAACATCAGTGTAGGATATTGTACTGGGCATATGTTTTCTTGTGTAAACATTAACTGGTAATTTACCCTGCCAATCTCCACAGTATGGCCTCTAATTACCAGAGACTGAGGGGCTTCAGATGGACATTTCACAAAATATTTACAGCAGCTATACTGCTTCTTTTTTTTTTCTTCACTGGTGTTTGTGTTTAGAAAATCATTGCAAGGGAAAAAAATACACCTCCATCAAATAGCATTGTAACAAAACCCCAAACCAAACCGAAATGTATTCACTCCTGTACACCTCATTCTCTAGAGGAACTAAAGAGTAGTTTACCCAAAGAATTAAGGAAAAATCATGGCAATATTGCAGTAAACATGATGATGTAATAAAGTACCAGGTATTTCTGTTTGCTTGCAATTTGATTATTCCCTTTACATCTTTTTTTTAACAGGAAAAAAAAGTATATTACTTCTATTGGTATTTTTTTGCTTAAAATTCATTCTCACTAAATAGCCCGTGAACTTGCAAATGGCTATGCACATCCTTATTTGATTCAAGACTCAGACAAATGTATTTAACAAATGGGACCACAAAGGTCTTGTTGGAAAATTTAGCATCTACAGAAAAGATTCAGAACCAAGGAACAACCTCCCCTTAAGAGCTACGGAATATATGTTTTAGTCATTCATCTGTATAATTTCAAGGAAGTAGAACTTTACATTTGTGTAAAAATATAAAGTCTTAAGTAAAATTCCAGGATGGGATTCCACAGTTAATAATTACAGTAACATGAGCAAAGAAGATGCAATGAAATAGGGCATCTTTTTGGACACCCTAGGCAGAGTGAATCTTTATTTCAAATAAAATTTTCATCACAATGTTCATTACAATGCAAGACACTTTTTAAAAAAGTGTGACAATTTCTCATCTTCTACCGTTCCATTTTAACTGGATCAATTTTTGTAATGCTCATCATATTACAATATCTTATCACATTACACTGCCTCCTTAAGAATTCTCCCTTCCAATATATTGACTAATTAAGTGGAAGCATTAAGGTGGGGAGCACAGAATGTAAACTGTCTTGCAAATATTTTTCCCTTATTCTAATTGAAGTTCCTTTTTAAGAAAAAACATTTGCAATTGCTTGTCCAATATATCTGCCAATAGTAAAGCCAGAACACTTTTGTTTAAAAAGGCATTCAAATTAGTACCTTATCTTTTGCTATGTATGCACATTATATTGCCTTGCTAAATCTACTATTATTTTGTTCACTTGGTTTATTCTTTAGAGGAAAAGATACCACTTCAAATTAAAAATTCTTACCTATTGTTGCAACTCTCAGTGCAAGCAAAATTTAAGTGTTATGAACATTGATGAGAGAAAAAAATCTTTCTTTCTCTAAGTGTTTATGCATTTGAAAGGACTCTGTTAAGCAAATCACATCATTTGTCTCTGGTAATCGGTTACCATATACCACTCGAAATAAGCAACAAAGCAAAAAATTAAATAAAGAAGCAAACTTGCAAGCTGGCAAAATTCTGGAGTATATAAAACTATCATTCACTTATGTTTTAAAATTATAAAATGTTTTTATTTCTGAATGCCTGGCTGTTTCAATCTGTAGTGCAATATTTCAAAAGGAAAAAAAAAGATAAATTACATAATTTGACTCAGGAGACTGGTTCACTGTTGCTTCTGCACAACACAGAAAGAAAAAATGATTGTCATACTTTCAGTACTACATCAGTGTTGGTTTCCATCTTAGCTGAAGAGTCATCTTTAACTTATTCCACTTATGCAAATGCTCACTTGTTCTCATACAGCTACAAAGATACACCCAACACACTCATTTGGAGTGAGTTCAGAATTTCAGTCTATCTGGTCATAGTATCTCTAGATTTTTTGCTGTTTAATTTACTGTAGGAAACATCCTAAGAGCTTGTTTAAAGCCACCTGATGTATCTCAGAAATAGGAAATAACTCTTCCTCCTTCATTGTTTGCTGGATGGTAACAAAATTCCTTCCAGGAGCTGTAAATATGCAAGAATGGCCAGAGGTTTAGTTCCACCCCCTCAGCACAGCTGTCTGTAGAGCTGTCCAGAAAGGAAGGAAGCCTCATCCTGTAAACACTGCACTTCCCTACTGGAGACCCTGGGATTTGTGATCTCCCAAGTCTGTTCCTGCCATGGCAAACTCCTCTGACCCTTGCTTAGGTCTGAAATTCAGGTTCCATGCAATATCCTCTTTTTCAGACAAAAACTAGAATAGACACACACATAATGAAAGGTCATGAAAAGAAACAATAATTTTAAGTGGGAACCACTGTAGTAGTTCTGTCCTTATTTTACACTTGTTATTAAACTTGAAGAAAAACTACTTTAGGGTAAAAAGGGAGAGGGAGTCATTCCCATCAAGGAGAAAAATAAACATGTCTAAAAGCCATTTATCTTCTTCTAGCTGATGTATACAGAGTCACAGCCTGATTAAAATGCAATATGACTACAGGGACAATTTCTAAAAAACAAGTCAAGCAACACTTATAGAAATAATTTATTTTCAAAATACTTTGTAAGTTGAACAAGGAATTAAATTCTGAATAAAAACCGGTTTTTAAGGTACTTAATTGTATCCTCACCAAATTTTGAAATTTTTCTTTCACAATTCATTTTAAAATTATGTTGAAATATTGTATGTTATTTCTGTCACTGCTCCATATACCTTTTTAGTGTGCAGCATGTAAACTCAAATCCCCAGGGATACCAGTAGCATACTCAGAACTGACCACAACCTCTGAAATCTCAGCTCCAGGGACATCCTCAAATGTCACTACAAATGCCACTAGGAAGGACAGCAAAAGTCTCTCTTTTGAGATGTTAATGCACAGGAAGTTGTACTCTTTTGTGACTATATATATATATGACTAAGGAACTAAATGACATCAGGACTGGAATTCAATTGTCCCCTTTTGTGTAACTCTCGAGACAATCCCTGGCACAGCTTTGGCCTGGGCCAGGCAGTGCTCCACCAAGCAATTTCTGGCACAGTCTAGGAACTGGCACCATCATTCACAGTTGGCAGTTTGGAATGCCTGACATTTTTTTGGAGGGTAAGAATTTGATTTTCTGGATGCAATCTTTTCATAGCAACTGGCCATAGTGCCAGAGAGGCCAGGAGATACTAAGCCTGGCAACGCTGTAAAGGAGTGATACAGCAACCACAGGAGTGCAAATCCTATTCAGACATACAGCCTCATATCTAAAATTACCGTGACAGCTGATGAGACAGAAATTGAGGAAGAAATGCATGCTGTGGGAGGGGTGCTGAGAAGAGAGAATGGGGTGGGCTTGCAAGTATGGAGCAGCTCTGAGATGAGCCAGTTGTATAGGATACTTAATTGTGGAAATCCCATTTGATTTGTTGTGAAAGTTGAAAGATGTGGGAGAGACAAGCAAGACACCATAAAACTAAAAGGGGCAGGTAACAGCTGTGGAGAACTAGCTTGTCTTTCTGTGAATGAGAGATTGCTTAGGTGATGTTGCGTAAGGCAGAAGAAACAATCTTCAGACCAGTGAAAATTCTTCATTTTCCAGTCATCTTGATAATCTAGAATTTTATTTTTAGGAATTCAATCAACAACTGTTGTAAAATAACAGTTATCAGTTCAATTTCTGATTGCTAAAGGCAGTCATCTCATTAAACCCACAGCCAGTCACTATCGATCATGTAAAAAAAAACCACCTACCTTTTTTATACATGCAATCCAGTTGAGGCACAATAGAAATATGCATGGGGAATTTGACACTGGTGTGCCCTCACCATTTTTTTAATGTATGCTACAGATCAGTGACTTCAGTTTTCCAGTGCTATATTTTCACAGCTTCTAAAAGTACTAAATATTTATTTTAAATTTGGCTTAGCATTTTGAAAACTATTTTATACTAATTTGTTCTATAAACACCTGAAACCCTTTTTTTTAAAAGCCTTCTTACATTTCCAGCATTTGGAAGTGATTTGTTTCTAGTCCAAAAAAAATTAATGTCTGTCTCTAACAGAAAGAGCTGGATTACTGCCCAGTCCACTTCAGAACTGGATGATGCTGACTCTTAGACATTTAAATAGTCAAGTTAAACAAGACACAGTTGGGATGATAAAAGGAGGTCTGTAAAAAGACTATTGCTCTGGCCATGTGGACCTACAACTATCAAACAATGACTAGGAAAATAGTGAAAGAGAAAAAAAATTAACATAAGTGCCTAGGAAAACATTAGGATTAAGTGAATGCAGGAGCACAGTATCTGTTCACATCGTTCTCTCTTCTTGCCAGTGAGTTGCCAGCACAATATTTACTCTGCTTGAGAACTAACAGAGGCAAAGAATGGCAAAAAGGCCTTACAAAAGAGAACAAAGCAGACACACTAACAGTCTGTATGCAGTATTACCCTAAAAAGCACCTATAATCTGTCGATTTTGTATCTAAATTATATTCTATGCTACTTTGTGTGAGCCTTGTTTACAAGCACTAATTTTCAACCCTCTTATTATCTGGAAAAAGGTGAAATAAGACAGAATTGTCTTCTCATATTCTACTAATACTAATTCCTTTACCTTTTACAAACTATAGTTCCTGATATGACAACAAGACAACTAAAGATGCAGTAGAACAGAATCTGATGAAGATAAGAGAATAATTTAGAGTAAATTCTATGAATCTGTTTTTTTCTGCATGGGAAGAAGTGCATTCACAAGAGGAAAAAGATGCGCAGTAATGAAAGCAATGCTGGAATGTATTTTAGGTCCTGATCAACCAAATCAGTATGGCCTTAATGGTGCTAGATTTAATCAATCAGAAAATGATCCATTTTCCATGAAGCTTGACTTGAAATGTACCACTGACACTGAAGAATCAAATGTGCAAATGAACACCACTTACAGGATGGGGAACTCAGAAATTAAAGCATTTAAGATGTGATTAGGAAAACTTCAATAAAACAACATTCCAACAAAAAAGCAGAAGCATGCAAGGACACAAGCACAGAAAAAGAGCAAACAATATCCGGGACAAATTATTTTTTTTATAAATCTACAACTTCAATACTATTTGTACAGAAATGATCTTTGGTTTTTAAAAGCAACTTTGGTTTTAAAACCACTTCAGATTTTATGTCTATAGTTGTTGCAATGATTTCTCCATTTATATTGCATTTAGACCTAGAGTGATAAATACGTATGAATTCAATGAGATGTAAACAAAGATGCATAGATTTGCATGTGGAAATCAATGTTTAAATATGTTTTAAAAGACATTTGAGGTTTGACTGTAAGCCAAAGGGAAGTTTGTCTACTGTTCCAAGTCAGCTCTAGTGAAGTAATTTGAAGATGAGAATAATCTATACCCGATGAAGGATCTCTTTGTCTGATTAGTATCCTGAAAGAGGTTTAGACTTCAGGTTTTTGGTTCAGTAACTAGGGCTGAAAGCTTCTGAAATTCAATCATTATATTAGAGGCAGCTAGAACAATGTAGATTTTTATTATTTGTTAATCTTTTCTAATATATGAAGTTTCATTTAAAATAAAAGCCAAAATCCACAAAACCATACATATAGGCTACCTATCAGTATATGCATGTAAACAAATTTTTGCCTCACTCTCACTGCTATTTCAGTATCCAATAACAAATATATTGCCCTTCCTATCCTAAAATGTTCAAAAAATAAGAATCTTGAACTAAGTCTACCATTTAATTTTTCCCCCCTAATAATAGTGTAGCAGTTGTAGTAATAGCAATGATTAATTTGTGAACTATCAGGCTATCAAGTTTTTCTGAAACATAGGGATAGAGGTCAAAAATGTTCAGTTCCTCAGAAATTGCATACTATGCACATTCTGCAAAAAGCAGCAGAAAGTAATAAAAATACAGTTACTACTTCTTCTGTACAGATCTTAAGAAAGAGCAAAAATTGGGCTGCTAAATCTTTTGTACTGATCTGAGAAAAGAAGCAGGAGTGGTGCTGCCTGTTCATTTGCTTGTTGTATTATTTTGCTGATATTACAGGTAACAATGTAAAACCAGTACCTATAAAAAGACCAAAAAAAAAAAAAGAGAAAATACTGGAAAGCATTGGTCAGATTTTTAGCATGAACACCTATGTTTTTATTTTCTTCCCATATGTAGGTCTGATTTATTCATTTGTGCAGTATGTTTTTTCACTTACAGAAGTAACTAGCTGACTGCTCATAGTAACAATATTATTTGATAAAATGCAAGTGTGTTGCTAATTTACCAAAGCAGACACCGTCTTTTAAGTTTTCTTCCCAGGAAGAAAATGTCTACCTTGCAGCCTGGTAAATTTTCACAATTGACCTGCCATTTTCCTCCTAACTTATCTGCTTTCAAATTATTCACCTGTCATGTTAGTTTTCAATATTAAACAATTCTACTCACTTTCTTTCCTAATATCACGTACTTCTTCATGTCTGCTTTTTTAATTACCACCTTTAGCTAAGTGCTATGTCATTTTCATGGGAAGGGGGAATAAAAGGAAACAGAAACAAAAAAGCAAACTGACGTTGCCTAAAGAATTTTGTGTTACTGCCAACAGCTCTTTTAGTTTGCTGACAAATAATTCAAAAGCACTGTTTACACTTCAAACCCAGAAAATACCTAGGATAAATTAGTTCCTACAGAAACTCAAAGGCAGAAAGCTATAGGAAGACCCTTATTTTAAAGGACAGGCATGTTGTAATAGTCTCTTGCTTTACTTAAAATTATATGTATTCCTGTACTCTTATGTTTGATCCCAAACTTTTTCTTTTGCATATTTTAGAATATTACACAGATTTCCACTTACAAATTCTGCCAGATATCCTGTTTTTCACAATTTTTCACAAATGTAAAATTTGCAAAACCTAATTTCTACACTTTAGAACAATTGCCCTTAACATGAGCGTCATGGTACTGCAAATTATTCATTTAGCAGGAAAACCTAGGACCCACAGGCCCACTGATCTACAACCACAGGCCTAGAATCCACAACCACACTGATGGTGCTTTCCAGCTTGAAAAAATTCTGTTTCATAATTCTATTTGTTTCCTGCCATTTAGCCAACTTTCCACTTATTATATGCCTCCACGCCTTAATACTAACTTCCAGTACAGGACACTATAAATTGTTTTCTGAAAAATCAAAGCATATGATGGCCACTGTATATCCTTTGTCTTCCTTGGCAGTGACTGCCTCAAAGAATTCCAGCAAAATACTGAAGCATGACCAGCCCTTCCTGAATTCTGTACAGCTATTCTCAGTCAAGCTGTGTTTTCTAATATTTCCCTATCTGAACCCTGAAATTAGTTTCTGGAGATCTCTTCAAAGTCTTCTGCAGCTTCCTGGCATATATTTGTAAACAGCAGAGAAAAGCAAACTTGTGAGGTTTGCTGAAACTTTTCCATTTCTATGCTCTCCTCAAAATAAGAATGCAAAAATATTAACATTTTTCAATATCCTAAAAAATGTGCATGCTTCATATAGCAAGTCTTTCCCACCTTCACACTGTACTACATAATGATTTACAGAGTGCCAGGCTGTGCAGGTGAAAAGAAGTGGAGGGTTACAGGGCTCAGATAATTTGACTGGGCATGTATGTATTTTGATCACTTGCCCACTCATGTAACTTAGCTTTTTTAATCTCAAAATTACATTCTATACAAAGCTTAAAATCTATTCTGTTTTTAAATTTCAATTTCAAAAATAAATTTTAAATCTTCATAAAAACTATTCGTACTTGTACTCTCAAATTTGGATTTTGCAGTCTGAACCTTGAAAGTTTAATTAGAGGCTTGCTAAATTCTTTCTAGTACTAAACTGGGGATTTTATTTCAAAATTCCTGTTTTCTGGAAAAAGAACTAATAAAAAGTGGTTTCATTTGGCATGTAATCAGTCTCATTCATTTCACTGTGTCCAATAAGGTGGAAATGATTACACAATGTGGTAAAAGTCCTTGGTCCTTGTCAGTCTTGTTTTCTTTAAGTTCGTATTTGATCCCAGTAGTGTAGGGATCAGTTCATATTAATGAATTATGATAGTGATTTGAATTTGATAAAGTTCTATGGGACTACCATGAGATTGTTTCATTTATTGAGGTATCACAGCCAGCCAAAACTCCTCTTTGCCTCTTAGTGTATTCTTTCTCATGTTTGCATATGTGCTATGAAGAAAGACAAACCTATTTCTGTCAACTACACAAGCTTTAAAGGAAAAGATTTCCGTAACACTTCCATTAAAAACTTTCCCTTTCTTACCCATTCTGTACACACAACAAGAGTCAACTGTCAAGGAAACTCGAATCATCTTAGATCAATGGTCTACCTTACCAGGGCCTCTGCAGAAGTTTCCTGATCCATCTTTTTACCCTTCCTTGGAGGTCTGTAATAATTTCCTATAAATGTTTTACTACTTCTTTTAGCTACATTTTGTTTGTCACATTAGCTAACCCACATATGTAATTTTACTCAGAATACCATAATCTCTAACTAGATCTCCACATCACTTCCCATCTTCTGAATTTATCTCTTTGGTCAATTTATACTCTGGTATTTTTGTATTAAACCATTTAACTAAGAGCCAGTCATGTTTCTACTTTAAATGTTTATTGGTTTGTTTTCAAGCATCACTTCATGTTCCTCACATTTTTACACAGATTTTCTTCATAAAAGAAAGTTAACTTCATTTTTCTAGGCAATGCTTTCTATTTGTATTACTCACTTTAGCAACACAAAAAATTACTTAGTCTTTAAAAGATGGCTAATCTCTCTCCCATCTTTCACTACCTATCCTTTTGCTAAAACAACACACATAAAACTGAATACTAAAATTGCAAGACTACTGCCCTGCTAATTTCTTATACAGATACAGCCTGTCTGTTCTAGATGACTTTGGATCAGCCCCAACCAGAAGAAAATATTCTGGGTAGTATAATCCTGCATGGAACAATGTGATCTTTATAAAAAATCACTTACTGAATCACCAGCACCTCCTTCCACTCTTAGGAGATCTCCCATCGAAGCAATGCCTGAATTAGTGCAGAGTGATTTGTGGCTTTCCAGCTGTCATTCATTAATTCTTAGGAAATACAATATACAATGCAATAGTACTCAGCTTGAGGTTGTATTTTGCAATGTCTTAGGAAGAGTGTAATTTGTTTGCTGAATGTTCTTTAAACTTGTTTTCAAACAATCACTGTAGCCTATTGTTTCTATAACCCTCCAAATACATTTCAGTCTTGATGAAATATTGTGTCAGTCACACAGACCCATAAAGGGGGAAGGGTAAGGAATTGTGTCTGTGGAGAGTTTGGGCTATGAAACAGCAGCTGAGTTGAAAACAAGGGTTTTTACTCCAGTGCTTTGCTATTCCTGTATCTTTGGAAGAAAGTACAGGAAAGCCTGACAGCAAGGGCCAGAAGTTACCTGGGCACGCTGATCCACTGGCTTTGGCACTTCACAGCATGGCTGACCTGTAAAAGTTGTCCTGTTTTAGAAGTATTGCTTAACTATAATTCACTGAGTAGCTGTTTTGTTTTGACCTGAGACAAGAGAGGATGTTGTGAGGTGCAGACCACATTGGAGGATCCAAGAGCCTGGGGATCTACCTTTAGAATGAGCCAAGGAGCAGCTTACACAAAGCCAGTCAGAGAGACTGTGTAATGCCTGCTTCATCAAGGACTTTTGGCAAAATCTGTGACAAGTTCAGCTCAGCCAAAACCACTGCACCTTTAGACATGCACTGTAGGAGAACTTGAGCACAAAGGGAAAGTTTTCTTCTGGGTCTCAGGCACCCCTGGCTTCCCAGAAATCTGAGAAAGTTGCATAGGGGTTTCCTTTTAGGTCTTTTGCTCTTTGAATTTACATGTTAATTATCCTAAATTGCATATTAAGTACCTAAGAGCTTTTTTCCCTTTAAGTCAACAAAGTTGATTTCAGCAGTAAATAAGACAGAAGCAAGAGGTAAACTTGAGACAAGAATCACAGCAAATACTGGGGTTAAAAAAACAGCCATTGTTCAGTGTTTAGTAGGCACCATGACAGCAATTACGTTAAGGAAGGATTTAAAAAACAATGCTTCAAGTACTTTTATGGCCAACTCCTCCCATGCTCAGGGGTTTTCATGCTTTTAGCTATTGCATCTGCAACTGAAGCTAACTGTGAAATTAGCAATTTATTTATCCCATGATACATACACACAAAATTGCAACAGTAAAAGTGAGTAAGGGTGAGTGCTGTGAGTAAAAATTAGAACCTTTTTTACAAGATTTTGTCCTTCACTATATAATCAAATACCTGTGGATTCCCATATTGAAACTTTCTTTGTTCCTTCTTGTGGCTTATATCACTAATACTGGTAACACAACTGCTGTTATATCTAAACAGCATAACATGAGCTCTGCCAAAATAACTAAGGACAAAGAAAAGTTTCACCTTCAAAATGGTTGCCTGAATTACAAGGAAGCAGAAGATGCCATTAAATATAAAATAGAACAATAAAGGCCTACAATTTGTAAACAGCTTTTGATTCTGTAACACTTAGTAAAAAGTGGTCTCCTTATGAATACATGTGCACATTAAGGTATTTTTCAAGATTATATCTTTACAAAAACTACATTAGAACCTGTAGTCTCTTTCTTGCATTATGTCCTATTCTGAAAAATATATCAACATAAGAAAAAAAATCTCTTATGCAAATTAACTATTTCTGATTATTTAGCAACAGATATGAAAGCTGATTAAATAAAAGTTGTTGCTAATCTTACTTGGAAGATATAACTGATTAAAAAAAAAGAATAATGAAGGCATGTCAACAGCAGTAAAATTATCTAGACAATTCTGTGTACATAATTACCAATAATCTGAAATCAAGATGTAATTGTGCATTATTCCATTTTTTATCTAGACACCTTTGTGAAATAGAAATTTTAGTTTAGTGGACCACAAACATACAGCTGTTTCTAAGAAAAGTGGAATCTGAAATAGCAGAAAAAATGTATTTTATGTCCCTCTTTCATCTAGTATCAATGGAATGTAGTTTCCACTGTTTCTTAGTGATTTTGTATGAAATTGAAGGTAATAAATAGACAAGGATTGACATTTTCTGGTAAAAGCAACCGGAGTAATACCTATTGACAAGCTGATGTGAGAGCGATACTTTCTGAAAGTTTAGTGAGTGCCTTTTCCTCTTCTAATGATCTTTTTAAGAGCAGCATTTTTTAAAATTGCACATTTGAATTAAACTAAGACTATTAGTATTGTATATATAAAAAGAGAAACTGAGTTACCTGTATGGCTGTGAGGATATTGGCTAATGCCTGGCCATACGTGTCATGACAGTGAACAGCAAGAGCGCTCAGAGGAATTTCTTTCATAACAGCTTCCAACATTTTTTTCATACTTCCAGGAGTCCCCACACCAATTGTATCTCCCAGAGAGATTTCATAACAGCCCATACTGTACAGACGCTTAGATACCTGATTAGAAATAGAAAAACATGAAGAGGTCAAGATAAAAGAATATAAAATATCGTCAAGAATATACATTTAAAAATACATATTTCTGTACAGGTTTCAGGTTTTGACCTACTGAGGTGGATCTATCTATCACACACCCTCTATTCATTCTTGAAAATTGTCATCCGAGAAGATCCCATAGATCCTCTTATTTTAAATTTATAGTTCTGCTTCTGTACGTGGAATAACCAACCAAGCCAAATCCATCAAAAATTTGCTTTTGACTCTCCCACAGAATCCAAGTAAGCAAAATTTTAAAACTACAAATTTTCTGTCAAGTCCTTTCCCAACATTTTTCTCTCTCTGGGGACTCCCCAGCTGTTTGGTTTTCTTCATGTAGTTTTCAGTTTATAAGCTGTGCAGGGTAAAGACCTGCCATTTTGTTTGCTTATTACATGAAGCCAAGCACATGGCCAAACTAAGACAATAAATAATTAACAAGAAGCCTGATTTTGCTTTCTCTTGGTGCTTAAAAAATCAATAAAAACTGAAGTTTTAACATGTTGCAGTCAATATTAATTTTGCTATATTAATTTTGTTTGCTTTTCAGGAAATCAAACACTAAAATACTAACAAAGCAAAACTGCAACTTAATTAACATTCTAGTCCTTAAGCTTTAAAAATTTTCTTAATACCAAACAAAATTGTATACAAATAGATCTTACTTATGTAAGTAGAACCCTAAATATTTCTTTGAGGAGTTTTTTGCACGAGTAAAAGAACTGAGGCCTGGCTTCATAATTTTTGCATGAAGAGAAACATATATTCAGAAGCACAAAATCGTGTTTTCACTGACAATATTGCTTTGGAAATTGAATTCAGGATCTTTCCACCTTATTTTTGTTGAATTTATTTGGAAACATTTCACCTTACTTTCAGCTGCTGAAAATGTTTGTCCCCTTTAGGATTCCCCATTGTGTATTAATGATCCCAAAAGACCACTCCACTGGAACAGAATCCCAGTCTAGATTTTTAGAAATGAAAAAATACAACTCTTTTCCAAGACATCTTCAGTTGCACTGCACTCTGCTGTTAAAGCAATTCAAGGACTGCATCAGTGGGATTGCTGTGAATATGTCTGAGGAAGCTGACAAAGTGCTGCACCAGCAGTCTTGGAAGTGCTGGATTAATATTGCTGTTCACTTAATTCAAAGAACAGCTGAAAAAGAACTTCACATTGTCTGAATTGCCTTGCTTAAGGCTTGGAAGTGCTATGACTATTGCAAATGTAGTAAAACTGTGCTTTAAAGTCAGACTCACTGGTTAATATCAACACAAATTCAATATACATTTTAAGAAGGGGACAATCACCAGATTGCAAAAGGGATTCTGTCACATGGTATATTTCTGTATCATCAACACATGGCAGGCATTTTAACTAGAATACCGCTGTAAGAAAGAACACAATCATCTGCAGTTAGGGGTGGATTACATTCAGCTACTCCCCAAACCTCAGCTTTTCTTTAAGATCAGGGTAAAGGAAGAAGATGGCTTTTTTTTTTTCTCCTGTTCTTTCTAATTCATGATTCTAAGTTTTTCTAGATGAGCGTTTCAGTAATAACTGAGACTATATAAACTGCTAGAAATCATATTCCATTCACTTCTTTTCCATGTTGAGTCCTTAGGTCTTTCAGCCTTCTGAAAACAAAGTTCTGAAAGATGAAAGAAGAGAGGATGAAACTCTGCTAACAAGTTCATCATCACTACTGATGTCAGGATTTAACTTTAAAATGATTCTTACAAAGAGATCTATACTTATTTTCAAGAAGAATGTGCATGCTTGGAAGCTGAATGGGAGTTTTTCAAACTGAATTTTCTACTTTACCATAGTAGGAGGCAGCCCATTAGTTATGTCTTTGTAAGTTTTCAACCTGGATTTTTGGGAGGAGGGTGTGGGAGAAGAGAACACACTGTTTTGTCAGTGTAATTAGGATGTGATTATGAGCTTGCAGCTTTGTTGATTGAATGGTATTGTGTTCTGCACCACTGAGCAGTTTTACTATGCATGAGTCTTGTGCTACTCCCCTTGGGAAAACTGCCCTGACACCAAGCATTGATCAAAGGAGCTCTTCTGTGCAAGGTAGTTAAAAAAAGAAGCCTGTTAAGGAACACAATAACCAATATGTCATCACTGCTCTAACTAAAGCTAACTAACCTTCACATATTAGAACAAATTAATTTAGAAATACTGATTACCTTTCAAATTAGCTACTTTTTTTCAAATATGTGAGTATATGTGGCTGCTGTGGGAGAAGTATTATACCAAGTTGCTTCTGGAATGTATACTAGAGAAGATACAGGAGAAGAGGACCTGAAAACCACCCATGCAGAACATAATATATTAGACAAATGTGGACTTGCTGCTAGGGCTACAAAGTAAAAGACAATTGTTTGGTTATTCTGCTAGATCAACAAAAATAAGTGATTAAGTGTAACAGAGAAGACAAGTCTATCCCTAGGTGGAAGGCCAGTGTGTTCTGCCTTCAGCCTCTTGAATTCTCTCTCCGCTTTCTTTTTTAACATCCATTTCAGCTTTCATACCCTCTTTGCCTTCCTACAAAATTTTACACTTGTGTTTCACTCACCTCCCTGCTGGGAAAAAAAGGCTGCATTAAGACATCTTCTTCCTTATCCTTTATCCTAAAGGGGAAAAGGGGGCAGGAAGGGTGGGTGCAACTTACTCCATCATGGCAGTAGAGCAATTTAAGAAATCATATTGGGGCTGAGTTTTGGCTCATGTATCAATCACATGACACTCACCTGAAGTACATTGTAGCAGAGGCTCTACCAGCTGACAGCTCAGTATGCTTATTCCAGTATAAAATGGATTTAAAAGAAAGAGGTTGTGCTGGGAACCATCTTGGACAACACAGTCTACTGACATATGTGCTAGAGTCTATTTCCTTAAGCATTTCCTACTTACTTTGTAGAGGAAATAGAACATTTTTTTTTCATGACTGATAACAACCAAAATACACTATTTTTCTCATATTTGACTGCACATAGTTGAGTGAGGTTATGCACCCAGTTTTAGCATTAGATATATTTTGTCCTTGTTTTCCTTAATTTTTATCCATTTAAGATCTTTTTATGATTAAGCAGAGAACATGACTTATAGACATTTTAAAATGTATTTTTGATTCATTGAAAAGACAAGCCAGAAGTTCACTCTTACTTCTGCCACTTTAGCTGGTGTGATATTTCCTTCATATGGGCATCCCAGCGCACACGACACATACCTGTAACAGAAAGAACACACAATGATACTTCTGTTTTATATGTATATATCTACCAAATGCATGTATTCATCCATGTGACATTTAAAAATGGGTTAAATATAATTTTTATCATTTAAGACAGTCAATGCAGAACAAAGATTTGAATGAAAAGTTAAAATTACATCAGAAGAAAATAGTAGGTTTGTTAATTTTCCTTTTAAATCACAGAACAGAGATTTATAGCTTTATTTACACCCAATGTATGTCACAGGTTGTAAAGGACTGGCAATGAAGCCAAGTTAATGATGCTGCAGGAGACTTCATTTTTCTTGGTATTTCCTTATGAAGTTGCAAGAGTCAGCTCAAGCTTTGCCTTGCCTAGCCCACAGAAGGCATTCAGAGGAAGATACCACTTTCTTCCTTGTACTAGCTACTCAAATCAGAGAAAGCAACACATGGACGCAAACAACTTTTAACAACCCCACCATCTCATAAGTCATCAGAACTGTGGTGAATGAGGTAGTTTCCACCCTCTATCTCTGTACTGGCATCTCTGTCCCATTGCCCCAGAAGAATTATAGCTCCATTGCAAACTGCAATTTAGGTAGGCCTTGGGATAAGAAGAAACTGAGAAGCCAAACCATGTCCCTCAGCAGCTATTGGCTCCATAAAGCACAGAAATTGAAAGCCACAACCAAACTTCCATTGTTCAGCTCTAATGCTCTTTTAGCATAGGATTTGGTTTAAATTTCCCCTTTTTAATGACAATTAAGAGCCATGAAATTCTAATTAAACTTCTAATTATTTATCTTAAATTTATGAGGAATACAATTAAACTAACCAGAAACAGCCAGTCAAAATCAAAAGTGAGACTCTAAAAAGATTTACAACAGATTCAGAGGCAGGCAGAGTCCCAGTGGGAGGTTGCTTAATTGCTTTATAGAAGACCAAGAGCCTTCATCGATCTCCTGTCATTCCCTTTTGCTCAACACTGAAGGATATAATGTAAAATTATACACTGTATAATGCAAAAGGGATTGAACAGATGCCAGTTTGTATGTAGTCAAGGTTTGCAGGATGAAGGATGTATTGTTTCTTTGCAGTTGAAGGAGGAAGTGGTTGATGTGAAATTAGGCAAAAACAAATTGTGAAAAAAAGTCCATATTTTAATGCATAGAACATATTACGTCCCTTATATGAAAGTATGATCTTGGCACACTAGAAATAGCAGCAAGAGTGAAACAAACCTTGAATCTAAACAGAACTTGATTAGCCCTGACAAAGAAATGGAAATTAATTTTGTTTCCATGAAAGTGGTTGGGTCCATTACATCTTGCTCATAATTTTAGTCCAGATGCCTACTAGGCATGATTTCAATTATCAGTATGTCATTATGAAAACCAGCTTTTTTGAAACTTGGCCACAGAATTCATTAGATATCAGCCCCAATTATAGATGCCACTGTTTAAGTTTCAAAATTATGAATTTTCTTATCTACATTAAAGTCAAAAAAGTAGCTACTGTAAACAGTTAAACACTGCCCCAATTTTCAGTGACACATAACTCAAAAGCAATTCAGGATAATTTCCTTATTATTTTTTTATGCATACAAAGTTTTTCAAATTAAACTAAGCATGAAAAATTTCAGTCCCAAAGGATTGCTTTTTACATAATACTACAGTGCCTAGAGCTAGCGAATACATACACTTACTGAAATTATTTTCAAAATTAGCCACACCACTTTTTTATGAAGTGATCAAGAACAGTCCTAAATACTAAGTAAATGCAAAACATACAGTACATATGTGCACATGTTCCCTTTATTTACATATATCTTTACAGGTTTCTAATGGCTACATATGTCAGATCAAGAAGACATGCATTTGGTAGTGATAATGTGGCATGAATGACATCTGGAATGGAGTAGGGCAAACAAAAGCAAAAGCAGACCAAAAGGTATCTAGAGAACAAGGGAATACTCCCTGTGGTTCACACCAGCGAGCAGATTGCCTGAGCTCACATAATTCAGCTGGGCCTGCTGGGGTATGAAAGTATGTGGTGACCTGAGAAATCTGCCTACTACAATACACAAATCTGTTTGAGATTATGAACTTCCCGCATACTTACACCATTGTGACTAGACTTACATTTTAAACAAGGAAAATATGATAGATATATCTGGGCATCTAATATTCAATATTAAACTGGAGAAAATAAGGATCACTGAAAGAATTTGACAGGAAAAGAACTTCCTATCAGAGAGACAACAAAGTCCTGTGGACAGTGAAAGAACAATTCTTCAGTAGAGTTCATCAAGAATGATCTTGGCAGAATTTTATCTAACATTTTCATTTAATGAATTGGAATAAAAAGTAGAAACGTGGTGATAACATTAAATTTTTTGGCACTGTCAATAAAAAACAAACAAAAAAACCCACTGAGATTCCACTGAGAACGGACAGAAGCAATAGAAAAGGGACTCAGTTGATGGCAATGACAGAGAAAATGAAATGCTCAAAATGATGAATGCGCTCCAGACATATATCAGGATAAGCATTTTTAATAGAGGACATTATAAAATATAAAGTCCTTTTGACAAGATCTTACCGTATTGTTATTGGAAATAAGAGATAAAATTTGAGCCATTTGTAGAAAAGTTCATACAAGCTGGAGCATATGCAAGCAAGGGCTGAGTAAAACTCAGGGATACAGAGAGCCTAGCATACCAAAAGAGAAAATACATGTCTGTGTGAAAGAGGGAAGATAATCATATGTCTGGTCTGAGTATTTGCCAAGACATCTACAGTGAAGGCAGCGCTGAGTGGGATGCTTTGTAATTGCATTTGTGTGCTTCCAAATTAATAAGCAAGAGTGTGAGGAAATAAGTTTCACAAGGGAGGTAGATCTGTTATCTACAGATATGTTTGGCTGCTACATTTTTTTTTTCAGTATGAAATAACCCATAAGGCATCAAACCCACAAGAGAACACAACCAAAGCAGAGCCCCAGGACCTCCACCCACACGCTTCCAAAATGGGAGACAACTTTGAAGATTCCAAAATGGGAGACAACTTTGAAGAACATGCTGAAGAACTGCTTAGAAAGAAGAAAATTACCAAAACAGATCCATGGAGAGAAACAGACAATAAAAATTTAAAGAATAGTCTGGTCAACTGCAGCAAACACTACTGACAAGTCAAAAAGAATGAGGAAAGACTACTGTTTCCGAGATCTTGTCATCAGGGAGTTTGGTGAGAGCTGTTGCAGTTGCAAGCAAGGAACAGAAGCCAAAGTGTAGGAGTTATAGGAGAGAATCACAGAAGAGGGTCCCCAGACAGTAATTATAAACAGCGCCTTCAATGAGTTTAGGAATAAAGAAGAGATAGGCAATGAGATACAATATGAAGAACCAAGTAGGGTCAAAGGTGCAAGTTTTAAGAGGCAAATGCTTGCTTATATTGCAAGTGGAAAAGAGCCAGAGGACAGTGAGAAGTTAAGAAAGAGAATAAGGGAGGGAAGAAATAGGAGGAAGAACAGAACATGGGGTCACTGGGGCAAGTGGAAGGGGTACAGGGAAAGTAGACAAGAAACTTCTGCTGCTCTGACAGTAGAGGAGAAAGGATCAGGGGAGGGGAGAGAGAAGAGAGTGACAGAAGGAAAAGGATACTGTATCTATTTTTCTTAGAGGAAAAAGCAAGATCCTACATGAAGAAAAGCAGCAGAGGAAAAAAGAAGAGTTTGAGCAATAAGTTGCAGAAGCAACTGGGATTTAATTTGGGAATTCAATTAAGTTGGAAAATACAGCTGTTTTCTAGAAAGATAGAAGGACTGAAAGAAAAAAATACAGTGTAATGAAAAAGACTATCCTAATCTCAGGATATTCACCAGAGACACTCCACAGTATGAGAGCAGAAGCAAACTGGGAGTTCACAAAGCAGATTCTGCAATGGAAGTGTTTAATTCTAAGTATGTGCTTAAATCTCTGCTGAATCAAGGCCAGATGTAGCTTAACTACATCTTCAGCATGCCATCAAGAAAAGAGCCCATTAAACCAGCGGTGGAAAGAAGGACCTGCAAGCGAACATATCTATACAGCTGCTTTAGAAACACATGGGTAAATGATGTTTTGTGAAATCAGAATTTCTCCCTTTAATAAAAAGTGATAAAAAGAATTTTTCTACTTGTTTCACCTGGCAGAGTTTACCCAGTCTCTTGCCTGTTCTACAGATTTCACTGCAGGTGAGGATCATTTGGTCTTCTACTGAATTGTTTTCTGTGCACATAAAAATAAAAAAATAGACAACTTTACTGCATAATATTTTGCACAAAAATGCTGAACAGCCTCTGGGGATGAAGAGAGAGAAGGAAGAGGAAGAGAGTTTTCAATTTCTTCCAGTAAGCCGAAACCAAATTGCAATGGTCCAGAAATGGTATGGACAGTATAAGGTCCCCACAATCAAGGTCACTAGGAATGGTGATAATCACCACACCAGCCCAATGCCTATGAAGAGAAGAATATAAAATCTCAAACAGGGTAAATGAGCAAACTTTTCTTAACTAAAGGGTGTTAAAAGGAAAATGAATCCAAGCAGAAACTGAACTCCATGTTGTAATCAGCCCTTTGTCAGCTTGTTTCAGCAAGAGTTCCAGAGCCAGATCCACAGCTGCTACCACAGCTGGAGGCATGGAGCCTCCTGAGAAGCCAGTTGCAGACTCAGATGCTGCTGTTTCCTGTTTATTATTATAGTGTAAGTTTGCATATAATTTACCATGTTCACTGCAGATGTATTTATTTTTATTGGATGTTTGTGCTAAAATGTATATGCATCTCATTTGGTGAATTCATAATATCGCGGTTGATATATTCTGTCTCTGTGCAAAGCAACCCATCAGTTGAAAACAGGCAATCCTTACAAGGAAGAGAAGAGAGCAACTAGAAACAGAATCTCCAAGCCAAGTCCAACATGTGTAAATAAGGCCAGGATTTTTTCCCCACATTTGAGTTTAAAAAGAAAAAAAAAAAGAAAGAACCTCTCCATGTATTTAGTACCCAGTTACAAGTAATATATATGCTATTCACAGTGAATACTAGAGTAAAAAATATTTGTTACTATTTTTAGAATGCCTAGAAAACACTGTTAAATTGTGAACTATGTTCTAGAAAATAACTACTTCTCTAAAAACATAACCAAACAGCTACAATAATGAAAGGCCACTTTACCATTTGATTTTTTAATAAATACCTCAAGTTATCCATGGAGTAATACATAACATACTAGCAAAGATATTGTATTGTAACCTCATAATTTCATACTAACATTTCAAATCTGACTTATTCTCTTTAAGAAGAAACGGGCAAGAAATGTATCCCTCCTTTTTTTCTTTTTTTTAAACAGCTTTTCTGGCCCAGTAATAATATTTTCTCTCTGCAGGTACAAAACCAACAGGTAAAAGTTGATATAGCGTTACTCCTAAACCTCCCCCCTTACATAGTGCAATCATCCAGTATGACAGAGTTAGTACAATGGCTCCAACAACCTTTTCTTAACCTGTTCCCAGTACAGAGAAACGTACCAACTCCCCACATCCCAGCAATCTCTGCCTTCATAAACTTCTCCAAGGGACTGTGACCAGCTGGCTTAATACTTTGTAACCCTGTAGGTTTGTTTACCATTCACATACTAAACTGTGTTGCTTCCAAGTCTATTAAATGTTCATCTACATTTTGTTGTTCCCATAACCTCAAATATAGGCTCACTTATAGTGACACGAAGGTTTTACTATCTAGAGAAAGGATAATGGGCATAAATCATCCTATTATCAATATAACTGTGACTGTGCTAAACTACACAGTGTAGTCTTAAAAATGGGCATTTTAAAGCAATGTGAAAAAACACATGTATTCTAGCCATAAGTATTCCAGAATACCAGCAAACACAAGTTCAAGTGTCTGTATTCATAAAACACACACTGCTTTGAATTGTATTGATTTTTGTAATACTGAATTGTTGGAGTTTATGTTACGGTACTTCTCATTACTTATAAAAAAATACAGTATTGTAAGGCCATATAAATATCTTAAGTTATTTAGGAGGAACTGTAACAAAAGAAAACATAATATTGTTGAACCGAATTATAAAGATCAGATGGTCTTGATAATCAGAAGTTTTAGACAATTAACATGTTTCTTTATAAACAAAACAGACATCATTATTAGTTTCTGAAATCGCTTGTCATAAAGTATATTAAAATAGAAATAATGTATTCTTCCACATTTTTTTTGCAAATAAATCACCAAGGAATTACATATATTGTAACCGGTAAGCTTTATTACAGCATAATATAAATGGTAATAATAGTAATATTGCACACAATAGTTTGTTTGGCATCTGTCACAGAAAAACATATTGCTATATTTCAAGTATATCAACCAGTATTTGAATTCTATACAAACACAGGTGTAAGTCAAATATTGATAAATTTCAAAATGTTTTTATGTACTGTGAACTTCACCATTCCTAAAGACATAGGGCATAAACAAAGGAATTACATACACCAGTTCAGAATTAATGTGTGATTACATAGGCTTTCACAAAGCAGCAGCTTTGTAAGGAAATGCTTCTAGAGTTATTTTACAGCAATCATTTGCATCTGTTTTCACACTGAGTCTCTAAACATTTGCACAAATGGCCTTAGAAGAGCTATTCACATGAAAAATTTTCAGGTCTGGGACATAAATACAGCTTTTAGTTGCTAATCACGGAGAAGTGTTTTTTTAGTAGAAGAAAAAAAATTACAACCTTTAAGGCTTATATCCCCTGTTCATTTTTATTAGGACTAAGACAGTTCTATACAGAACTGAATGTTTCAGAGGGAGATAGTTTGATTTTATTTCAATGTCGAAGGACACAAAGTAGGTTGTGAGGTACCATTCGTTGAAAAGGAGGAAATGCAAGTCCTTACTTCCTTACTGTTCTATTGTACCAATTTCAATTAATTCCTGTGTCTTTTTAAATTTTGGAATAAATTAACTTGGAAGAATCTAGTATAATCAGAATTTACTTGACATTTTCTTCATATGTACAATAATGACATATTTAACTTAAACGACAAACCAAGCAACTACTTGCAATTACCATTTGCCACCAATGTTTATCAATCCTGGCTATTTGACTTAATTTTTAACCACAGTAACTTGTGATATTTTTAATAGTATCTGAATTATGCATTAAAAGATGCAAATTTAAAACCAGCATTATTTTGTGTTACTTCACATGCAAGACATGCATAGTAGTAATTTGGTGACCACACAGTTCACAACTGATTTGGCTCAGTGTCTTCACAGAATGTGTCCAAGATGTTAAGTTTTTATGCATGTACAAAAAAATAAAAATAAAACCCCCTTATGATGCTAATAAATAGTCTAACTTCTAAGACCATACGCAACATTTCAACTCTTCATAAACATTTGGACTAATTTAGTAAACATTTTGAAAACAGTGGACTGTGCTACAGTTTTTAAATGTGACAGCTGACGGCATAAATTTTCTGGATGATGATCGAGTCAATGTTAGTGCAGCTGTAGTAACAGTAAGACATGCAAAAGCCTAAAGTTTAGTTTCAACTGCTTCAGTGCATTTTTCATAAGATTCAAGGATTGCCAATGATTTATGCTCACTGCATAAATTTTAAATTGCCAGTAAAAATAGGAAATAAAATTTGAACCCCTTAAAATTATTTTTGGAAGTATTTTTCAACTGCACAAATAAGGGGTTAGGGCAAGGCACTAAATTATCCATTTCCTGCAAATAAATAATGCTTTAAACAATAATACTGTTTTAGAACGGAAACAATCTCTGTATTGAAATGAATACAAATACAATTTATGCATATTAATATTTTTATTACTTAAGTAATTATATAAAAATATTTAGCCTACAAAATTTATATTAGAAGCCAAAACGTGTAGTCCTGGGATCTTGCTTGAGGAAAGGCTGCAGGTTTTGGCCATGGTTCTTTAAATTAGCCAGTCTCTAAAAGGGTGATTAAAACCAAAGTCCACAGAGTACAAATCCTTGTCCTTAAAGTCCACAGCTTCATTTTCTGTTACCTTGCAGCACAAAGCCTATTTCTTCTATCTGTTGTAATTTACACAAATTAAAAGGTCCTAATCCTCAGCCTACGCACAGGCTGGGATTCATCTGTTCTTACTTCTGATATCAAAGATAATTACCTACAGCCTATGCCATCTATAGAATGACCAGCATCGGATAGGACCTAAGCTCCTTTAGTCAGAAGGATGGATCATCCAGAGAGTGTTTCATCTTATCCTAAGGCAAGTACTTTAAAAAGCACATACAGTGAACCACAGCCTGAAGGCTGCCTAATTCCCTATAGGTACTACAGGAAGATTTAGGATGACAAGCTCAGGCTTGTGTGGTGATCTGCCTCATGTTACATCAATAGTTGTAAACAATATATAACTACTTACAGTAAATAGAAGCCACACAACAAAATAAAACCTGAAACTAACCTTCTTGCAATTAAATAACAACCAGTCGAACCATGAGCACCTATTCAAAATACTGAATGTCAAGAACAACTTGCCACAAAGCCTTGACTGTCTCAGCATTTAGAGAATTTTGCATGGAATGGGATACCAAAATCCCATTTATTTTATCTGTCACTAAAAGCAGCTTCTTTAGCGATCGATGAGGAGGTTTAGAGACACAGCAACACGACCAATGTGATCAAAGCAATGTCCAATTTATTATTTAAATCAGTTAACTTTTATACAGTTTAGTTTGCTCAGGGTACATGCTCACAAGATGATTGGATAGCTCAGTCTGTGCATGCGTCTCATGCTCTCAGTTTATTGGATCTGAGGCTCTGTCCATGCGACCTGAAATCATTCTTGGCATAGAAACCTCTTTCTAATTAATTTGCTTTTAGGGGTTTTTCCTAGATCTGCAGGTGTACTTTTATCTCTAGGCTCTCAAGGTTTTCTTACTATAAACATATTATGTTCTCAAACCTTATAATTAGACGCACAGCTAACAAGTATAAGCATCACATATTTTCACACAGTCTATAAGTATAAACAATACACGCTTGTCACTTCCATGGCAAGCAAGGCCTACAGAGTGCAGGAAAAATTGTTCAGAGAAATCTCTCTGTTCCGGTGACATTTAGCAACAGCTAAATATGGGATTATAGATCATAGGCCTTAATAGTTAATTTGTTTTTGATTGCTTTATTTCCAGGAAAAAGTCACCTTGGTTTCCGTGAAATCTCATTTTAAGTTTTTACTTTCTGATTATCTTTTCACACCTTTTTTCATTGAGGAAAAGAAGCCCAGTGTTTTATCTCAATAAATACAATGTAAAACTTCAGAAGTCTTCTACATGTACTGCAATTTTTGGGAGGTAATGAACTACTTTCTTTCAAGTACTAATGAAATCCCTATAGTAGTGTAAGCTTTTGTTGGCTGTTACTATCAGAGAAGATCATGGTTTAGTTTTCTAGAATTAAGCTGGAAATGACAGTCTGCTCCATAATCTCTCTTCTCACAAGAAGCTGCAATGTTGTAAACAGATTTACTCACTTCCTGGATTTGCCATTCAAAATTGATGCTTCTTCTTTATGCGTATTTTTTCATTTTTTAACTAATTAAAAGTTTTAAGTCCACCTTCTAGAGCTCTGTTCAACTGCTGAGAGATCTACTATTAAAAAAAAAAGTTCTTCTGAATTCTGTATTTCTATATTCAATATTCTGCTATTTTTTTTCATCAGAATTCTACTCAACAAAAGACAGTACAGTGGAGCTTAAAAGAAAGTAGTGAAGTAGATGGACACTAACCAATCCCTTTTTATTATTATTCCTGAGCAATCATTCTGTCTCAATGTGTCCCAGGGATTCCTGTAACTCTGCAACCCATGAGGAGTTCATCTGAATGAGTAAGAACAGGCAGGAACAAGAATCAATACTTGGCAATTATTCTCTTGAAAACATATCAGTCTAGACTCTAATCCATAGCAATATTTTATTCCTCATTAATTATTATTTTGCCTCCTCAAAATCTCCCTGGGAGGAATTTTTTAAAAGAGTACTCAAAGTCCAAATGTATGGTGTTAACCAGTTCTCTTTTATCTTCTAACTTATTAGCATGTTCAAAACATTCTTTTCAATATTTTCATATACTGAAATTCATGTTCAATGTATACTCAGAATTATCTCAGTTAGAGTTTGTTGTTATTAAATAAGGCTCCATATTCTGCAATTTAGATTCTCAGCAGGTTTTTAGCAGATTGGCTACTTCATTATTGAGTTATAATAGATCCCCCTGGAAAAATATCAGCAGTTCTCTCCTAAACTTTTTGTTTTGTTGAAGTGTAGCATTAGTCCATCATCTTATCTCCTAATGCCTAAATCTCTAATTTTCACTGGATAAAGTAATTCTCAAGCTAATATCATGTGATGAAGATACATGTAACATTCACATAAATGTAGCTTATCTTCAATATACTTATCCTCTCTATTTAGGTTCTTTACTTGGGTATAATCCCATAAATTTAATGATTCAGTCAATGGCTTCTTACTTCTGAATGATTCACTTTTCTTAGACATGTAAGCCTAAGGAAGAAAGTTATAGCTGGAGTGCACTTTACATAATATTCATTCACAACTTTGATCACTTTGCAGTCTATGTGATACTAAGCAGTTCACAGTTGAAGTGTTCAGTAACACACTGCATCTTGCGTGACAGACTCAATAAAATTGTTCTGCATGTACTGTATGAAATTTGCCTTACACTTGTGCTGAGGAGCCTGAATCTCAGTGGGAGCACTTCAAGGCATGGAGAGACATTTACAGCACCTGAAGAAACTCCATTTCATGGACTTGCTTGTCTATACCTAGCTTTGAGCACTGTTTGATGTATTTTCCCCACTTGGCTGTACTAATCCCATTAGTTTGTATGGTCCCGGACTTGCCCGGGCTTGCCCAAGGTTGTTTTCCCGCCAAAGGTTGTTTACCCCCTGACTTTCCCGCTCATCCTGCACTGATTGGCCAAAGAGTGCCGCAGTACGGGGTGGGTCCCCATTGGCTCCTGACACTCAGCTCCTCCCAAGTTCCTCCTCCTTTCCTGTGTTCACCTATCCTGCTGTACCCAGAGATGCCAATCTCATACTCCTCCCCTGTTACCGAGCCTTCCTGACCCAAACCCTATATAAGTCCCTGCTCTACCTTAATAAAGGGCCATTGCACCCCAACCTTCTACCTTGTCGGACTCCTTTGTGCAGTGTTGCGGTCCTACTCCCTCACTCACTGGACCGTGGCATACGGCGCCCAGGCCGTGGGGCAAGGTAGAACGTCCTTCATATTGAAGGAACTTCCTTGTGCTCACCAGGGCTCAGGTGACACCTGGAGAGGTGATCACCGCACCGGTCCTCCTTGGCTGAACAGCAGACTGCGGACGCGGGTCTTTGCATCAGGCAGGTGAGCAGCCGGGGACATCCCTACTCCCATCCCTATCTCCAATCCCCTTAAGAGGGGAACTGCTACAGCAATGACAGCTCATCAGAAGTCGATATAACAACAGAATGGGAAGCCACGTACCCCGGTCCAGCAATTAAACACGGCCCAAGAAAACAGATTAGCGATCTGCTCGCCACCACCTCTGGCAGTGCTGGGCTGGACCTGGCCTCCAGAGAGCCAGTAACTTTAACATCTACTGCCGTAGTGTTGCTCCCCACAGGAGTTTGGGGACCCCTAGGCCCAGGAGTCCATGCCCTTCTTATCAGACAATCGTCAACCACCAGGATGGGTTTGTCTTACCTGGAGTGATTGACTCTGACTCTCATAGTGAGATCCAAATCATGGCATGGACCCCAGCGCCTCCCTGTTACATACCTGAGGGACAACGGCTTGCCTAGCTAATCCCCTTTTGCAGCGTGTCACTGGCTGGGGAGGGAGAAAGGGGCTCGGGGGCTTTCGGGAGCACAGGTGAGCCTCAAATACTCTGAGCAAAAACTATTTCTGTGGCACAACCAATGATTACTTATCAGATAGACGGATGCAGATTCAAAGGCTTGGTGGACACAGGAGCAGACGTTACTATTGTCAAAGACACTGAGTGGCCAGCTGACTGGCCCACTGTATTTCCTGCTTCGTCTCTCCAAGGGATTGGAGGCACGTAGAGCCTAAGCAGAGTGCACAAATACGCACAGTGTTGGGGCCAGAGGGACAGGTTGCCAAGATAGCTCCTTTTTTTTGCTCCTATTCCATGCACTTTGCGGGGAAGAGATGTGCTAGGCCAATTTGGCACTGTCATGCAAATTGCAACTACAGATGCTCAGGATTTTCACTGAGGGCCTTTAACCAGCTGTTCCAAGGACAAATTAAGCTGACATGGAAAACTCATGACCCTATATGGGTAAATCAATGGCCCCTGAAAAGGGAATGGCTTGTTCACCTAAGAGACCTAGTCTAAGAGCAACTAGATGCAGGACACATAGTGCCAAGCTCCAGTCCATGGAACAGTCCAGTGTTCTGCATTCCAAAGAAAAGTGGCAGATGGCGGATGCTGCATGACCTAAGAGCAGTTAACTCAGTCATAGAATTAATGGGAGCATTACAACCAGGACTCCCCTCACCTGCTATGCTTCCAGCAGAATGGCTTTTAATGGTAATTGACTTAAAGGACTGTTTTTTCACCATTTTCCTACACCCTGATGATGCACCACCCCTTGGTTTCTCCATCCCTGCTTTAAACCATGCAGAGCCCATGCAGAGGTACCACTGGGTTGTTTTGCCTCAGGGGATGCGTAACAGTCCGACGATTTGTCAGACTGCAGTGGCAAAGGCTACCCACCCTGTCAGAAAGCTTCACCCCTCAGCAATTATTTACCATTACATGGATGACATCTTAGTCGCCATGGCCAAAGAGACTGAGTTACAAACTGTTATAACTGCTCTGACTAATGTTGTCCAAGAAGCAGGGTTGCAGGTCAGTCCAGAGAAGATCCAACGCTCTCAAACCTGGACCTACCTTGGATGGAGGATCATGCAGCAAGAAATCTCACCCCAGTCACTGACAATTAAGATAAAGGACATTTTAACCTTAAATGACTTGCAGAAATTTTTAGGAGCCATCAACTGGTTAAGGCCTATCTTAGGCTTGACCACAGAGGAACTGCACCCCCTCTTTGAGCTGCTGAAAGGTGATCCAGACTTAACATCTAGTCTGTCCTTGACCACAGAGGCAAAGCAGGCATTAAAGACATGTTCTCAGGCAATCGAGAGCAGACAAAGCAGAAGGAGAAACCCTGAACTTCACACCTGCCTTGCACTTGTTCCTAGCAGGTTCCAGCCATTTGCAGTTTTGTTTCAGTGGGACCAGGCTGAATCAGATCCACTGAGGATCCTGGAGTGGCTGTTTCTGCCCCACTCACCACCAAAGACTGTGTGGACAATTAATGAAATTTTTGTTAAGCTTGTCATTAAAGGCAGAGGACATCTACAGGAGTTGGATGGACAGGATCCAGCGACCATCTACATCCCAGCGATGAAGGACAACCTTGACTGGCTACTGGCTGAAGATGCAGGATTCCAGGCAGCCTTGGCAGGCTATGACGGTGACATTTCCACTCACTATTCTAAACACAGACTTTGGGCAGAAATGGGTAACCTACCCTTAAAAGCCACATGCAGATGCCAACACCAGCCAGTAAAAGGCCTCGCGGTTTTTACCGATGCATCTGGACAGTCCAAAAAGGCTGTATTGACGTGGGTAAACCCTGCCACAGGACAGTGGGAAAAGGAGGTACAGTGAGGAGGATCATCGAACTGACTGGGAACTATTCAAGACCTGGAGGGACTTGTATGGGGCCTGAAAAGACTATTACTCCACGGACTTTCTCGTTATCCCCCAGCATTATACCAAGTTTAATGTACTCCCATGTTAATTCCCCTTGGTTTATACTGTTCAGGGCTTGCCTGGACTTGCCTTCACATTTTTCCAGCCATAAGTTGTTTACTCCCTTGTTCTCCCCCAGTTTTCCCGCTTATCTCTCACTGATTGGCTGATGGATGCCACAGTGCAGAGTGAGCTCCCATTGGTCCTTTCCCCTGGATACTCCAAAGTTCCACCCATCTTTCTCCTATTCCCCAATCCCATTCTGCCCTGAGTTGTCAATCCCATGCTC